>NW_027176262.1:22925042-22953525 GCF_023349555.1 Cebidichthys violaceus | reverse complement strand
AGTAAACTGGAGATACAAGTAGATCACTCTAAAAAAATTATTGATTTCAGAAATGAACAAAACATGTGAACAGAGACGTCTTTTGAATTTAAATGGCAATAAACCAAAGGTGAGGGTAACATTCACCACATTGGACGTATGTTTCAGTTCTTAATACACGCAGTCCAAGAAGAGTTATTTTTGTTGAACATTGAATATTGCTACAGATGGCCAAAGAGTCAACACCATACACTGCCATGAATAATCGTACATTTATCATCTTGGTCGGCGTTACTGGAATCCTGGAGAATGTTATTTATATCACAAAGTATGTTTGACAACATAAGCTATTTTTGAGAAGGTGATGTGTGCAGATACATTTCTAAAAATGCTAATATTTTTGGGCCCGGTCTATGGGGCACTTATGTAAAACATGGAGGTGGCATGAAGCAGCACATCTCCAGCTCCATCTTACAATAGCAGCACCTTTCTGTGTTCCTCTGTCAAGGTTAGCTCGGGGAAATAATACAAAGATGTGTGAGGGAGGGGGGGGGGGGGGGGGGGGTGTGAGTCATCTGGATGAGTCATGTGCGGTGTGTGTGGACAGCTCTGGTGAAGGATGGATAGGGAGACGCAGACTGGGGTGCGGAGGCCAGAGCGGTATAGCTAAAGTGTCACGGAGCTCCGTGGGACTTAATCAAACTGTGGTTAAAGATAACAGACATGTTAACTCGCCGTCGTTGGACAAATGAGCATTCTATATACTGTATCGCTGCCTGATACATTTTTAATGTATTCCCTGGAGACAGAATGACGAATACAGTTTAATATCATTCACACCAGCCCCGAATTGCAGTATGTGTTTATAACCAGCAGGGGGCCCCGGAATATGCAGATTCAAGGCAACGTCTCAAAGGGAGCCATGCAGAAGAGGAACAGGAAGAGTCTACAGGGACTGTGAGAAAGTTTCACTAGAAAAAGGCAGCCAGATAAGAGGAGTAAGATGTGTCTTCAAGACAAGCTGCTTCTGAGAATTTGAGTGTCTGGAAATTGTCATGGCAGTATTTCATTTTCTCACCCTCTCTCTCCACTGTCCTTTCCGTCCCTTAGAGAATAAATTCACATCAAAGAGTGCCGTATTTCCCTGAGGCTATACGCCTCTCCACTTCCTTAGAACCTACGGTATGCATGGTGCTCTCACTCAAACAACATACCGCACACAGCTACAAATATTTACACGAACCAAAAAAAATGTAGGGTTTCTAATGATTGACAGGTATGCGAGTAAGGACGGCAGCTGGACTGAACTACTTTCTCAGGTGCGCTTGTAACTTGGCGGAGTCGTGATCGGCTGAGTCGGACGGACGACTTCCGTCCGAATGGATCGGATGTATCCTCAGTGAGTCAGTGGAAGACTCTTGGTCTAACCCTCGATCACAACCGGCCCTCTGCCTCTAAACGTTCAATGACGAACACACTGTATCCATGCGCACGAGGCAGGAGAGCATCAAGTTTACACGCTGCATCTGACTTAAGAGAAAAAAAAAAGATGGTGAACATCAGACATTACGATGCACTGGCTGCTGATAGGACGACACATTGTGATGGGCTAAAGAGACATCCCCCCCCCCACACACACACACACACACTCTCTCTTCTACAGAACCCACACCTGTACCGGTGAACGAACAGTCACGTCTGATGGAATCAAACTGCCTTCGGGTGATCCTGTTTAATTAATTCTCACCCACTTACACTGGCTTTCTAAAAGAGGGGGGGAAGGGGGGGAAGGAGGAGGAGGAGGAGGAGGAGGGGAGTTGGGGGGTGTGATGAAAGATTCATGAGCAGTGGTGATGTTAGAATGAAGATAGGGGGGTTTTTATGTCAATGTTAGTGAAAGGGATGCTGTGACCACATGACTCCCCAAATAAATATGCATGAGAACCACATATATATGCATCACAATGCACATAATTCAGAGGGATGAGTGTGCGGAACAGCATGTAGCGGGGAGGATACCCTCACTGCTTTGCTTTATTGTTTCACTGAGCAACGGGTAATTCCTTATTTTGACAACGTTCCTGGAGCACCACTGGTGACACGGCTGCTCCAGGCCTTCAGTTCTAACAAGCTGCAGATTGGAGACCAGGCTGAACCGTCGTCAATGTTTAGTGCATGGAAAGCCACGCAGCTGTGGCGAGATGAGGCACAGAGACGAGGAAAGAAGGAACGAGACTGACTGAGTGGGAAGGGAAGAGGAAGAAAAAAAAAACGAGAAGGGGGGACAAGCAGGAAGAGGAAGAGTGGTAAAGCAGAATACTGATTAGTGGTGTGTGTGAGCAAAAAGAGGGGGGGGAGAAGCTACACTCTGCAGGTGAATTCCGATCCTTGTGGGGTCTCGCTCTCCCTTCTTTCTATCTGCAGAGCGATGCTCGTGTAAGTGGAATGAACACACATGGGCCGCGGATGGGAAGAGATGAGGGAACTACATAGAGAGGGAGCGAGCAGCACAGCGAGAGAATCAGAAGATGGTAGTAGTGGAGGGGGAGAATCACTTACACTTGCGGAATAAAAATGACGCAAGGGATCAGACAATGTGTACGGAGACGTTCCCTGGACATCAAAGCGGCATCCCCACAGTCCCTCTCCTTCTGCCTCTGCTCCCGCTGTCTGTCTCCTCTTTTTCTCCCTCTGACTGCTGCATTGGAGAGCAGATTGACTGTCTTAGTTAAAGCAGGGGAGGGAGCTGGAGATGATACTGTACAATGTAAGAAAAGAGGGAATCTGAAGTGAGGAGTTGTGAAATACAGCCTCAGGGTGAAACTGCGGGGGCAGAGGGGGAGGGAGGGGGGGATGAGCAGAAGAACACGAGCTGCCCTGAGATTTTTTACTCCCAGTGACGTACTACTTTTTCATACTTAATTCATGACACCCCCTGTGAGAGCATTGACGGCTGGTTCTGGCATTTGTGTGTGTGTGGAGCAACGCTACCTTTGATTCTGTATGACTTATTAATTTGGTTTGGTTCATTAGTTTGTATCGTCACATCTCCCTTCTTGATAACTTTCTGGACCTCTGAGAGATCTGGGCCTCGGGATTTAATGACCGTGTGGAGGGAGATGGTGAAGAAATAGCTTGTAGAAAACCCAAAGCTAAGTTATTAATATCATTCAATCATTAGTGGGATATTCAATTAACATTTAGTTGGCAAACTGCGTACTACAATGTTACAGGGATACTGCAATTCTTGTTCTGATTAAGCAAATTAGGTATATATAAATATAAAATATAATACAATATAGCACAACGGCGACTGCACATACTAGACAATGTTTATGGAGTTCATAATGTTCAATTTGAGACCAGATTTTGCTGCGTTGTTGTTTTGGGTTTTTTTGTTTTACGGTAAGGTGTATTTGTTATTTTGTCCAGCCCATGGATATCCCGAACACAAAGCAATCCATTTGACCCAGGTGAAGAGACAGCTGCCCTGGACATACTGTTAGCATGATAAGCTAAGCTAAGGGCTTAAGAGCTCCATAGGATGAACTTGCTGTCAGTCACATACTGTAGGGTCATTGACATTCAACCCCACAGGTGAAATTCAGCCATCAGTAGCCAATCGAGCAACACCACCTGTGAGAAGGAGAGAAGTAGGTGAGAGAAGCAGAATAAAAGAAAATAGGAAAGGTATTTCTTTGATCAATATATAATCATACACCGTTTATGTTTTTGATGGGTGCTTACCTTACATATTCTTATCTCACATCCTCCAAATATCTACAGCAAAACTAATTTCACAAAGTTCCGTTTATGTTTAAGTGTCCTGTAAAGACATCATGTTGATTACACTGTAAAATAAAGCAAACACAACCGCTGTCATTTGAATTATTAATTAGATATTCGTGAATGATCATGGATTGTTTTGTCTGTAATGTTTTCGGGGCCTCAACAGGAAAAAGAATCCCGTCTATAACCACTGATATGAATTCCTTTTTAAAAGCTGAACAGTGACACACCAACATAGAGATCAGAAAATAACTCCTGTATTCCGTGTTATTCACTTGTGTGCACGACACATCGGGGCTGGTGCAGGCGGATTGGAGAGTCACAAGCGGTGGAAGCGTCGGTTTGACGCCGTGACGGTGGCCGATTGGGTCGGCGAGGGAAGGATGGAGGTGACGGTCGGAGTGAAACAGAGAAAGAGTAAAAGGAGGGAGAGAGGCGGCAATGAGTTCCCTCAAAGTTGTGGTTCATGCGTTTCTATTGGCTGAATCATCTTCCCAAACTGCCTGCTTCTGGCAGCAGACTCTGCAACTGTGCGTGAAACCGACGCTCGGGGCACAATGATCTGTTATGAGCTGTGTCATATTGTTCCATTACTGCATAAACTACTGAACTCGATGATTCTAGTGAGTTCTAGATTGTCACTTAATCACCCCCCAAACAAAAATGGTCTTCAATATCCAAAAGAGAGACACCAGAACTTATTCTGGTAAACGTATCTTGCTCCGATCCTTCTTCATTATTCTAAACCTTTAATCCACGTTTCAACGTTTAAGCTTGACCTAATGACCAAACGCTCGCCCCACTCAAGGCCCACTACCTCAACCTGTTCTAAAGTTTATACAGCCTTCATCAGCAGATGAAGGCTGTTCATATATCATCGAACCGTATACGTTCTGGAGCTTCTTTTCACCAACTTCTCCATCACCTAAATACATTACCCAAAATGTCCCCAAAGAGCACGAGAAAACGGTTTTGACTGAAGTGATCGTCCGTCTGCCTTTGATTCAGTGTTTGTCCAGCACTGCTTCTCACATCCTGTAGATCAGTGATCCGATTATACACATGAACGTCAGTGTGCTGTTCATTATGTGGTCATAGTCGGCCTGGATAAACAGCTTTCTAAAGTCTGAGAAAGTAACCGTCATGATGCATTTTGACCGTTGTTCTTTAAATCAGTTTTTCACAAAACATCACAACTTGATATATAAGTAAAACACTAAATTGTTGCACTACCCCTTTAAAGGCAAGATGGAGCGGATACAGTGGAGTCCCTCAGCTCCATGGTGCCTCTCAGAGATGATCCAGGAATGACAAACTGTGTTTTTGAGCAGAGGAGGGCATAGCGGGTTCAGGGAAGGAAGACAATTACTGATCTACTGATCCTCTACTTGGCACAAAAACACACACACACACACACACACACACACACACACACACACACACACACACACACACACACACACACGTATACGCACAAGTCAAGTAGACAAACAGTTTAAAAAGCCAAACAACAACATGGTCGAGGTGACTAATAGTTAAGTTCACTTTCCCTGCTTCCTCCTGCGAGATTTCATGTTCACGCCTCACTTTGGTCAGCGGGCTTCTAAAGCAACTTCCCGGGGGACAATTAATCCACCAGTCAAATGACAAAAACAAGCACGACTACGAAGTAGCATAACTGTACCCAATGAAAAGTCAAAGAATGTCCCCCATCACCCCCTACACACTCCTCTCTCCCCCCCCCATCTCTTCCACCCGCCCCTCACGGAACCCTGAGCATCCTCCTGTTGACTAAATTTCCTCGATGACGTCAGAGACCACGTACATCATCCATGTAAGTGATGCTTCTGAATGAATGAGTGTCCCCTCCCATCTCCATTACTATACTACGGGATGTCTATAAGAGCAGATCGCCGGGACAGCCCGTTGAGCTTCATGACGGCTGTGAGGTGCAGCAGCGGGACGCGAGATTGAAAGATAAATCAATCAAGATTCGAACTACTTCTGCCGAAAAATTACGCACCAGTGCTGACCGTGAGGTTAGGTAGGATACGACTTTGAGATGTGAACGCATCTGCCGCCGCCGGTAAGTTATAATGTGACGAGGTAGGAAATGGTAAAACTGTGCTTTCTTTTTAGTTTGAACCAAGTCTTAAACTAAAGAAATCTCAGCTGGGCCGAGGAAGACCAAGAGGTAAGTTTTCCTTTTCATCGTGCCATTTTGTTGTTGTTGTTTTTGTCTTATGCACATTTTGATTTACAACAGCGGTCTTGATCCACGTGTGGCAATCAATTACAACAAAGGTTGAGTTTGTTAAATCGGCGTAAGCTCACTCTTTTTTTTTCTTTTCCCCCGTAAGCGAATTTCCCTCTGCGTGCCATGTCGTGAATCTACGGTAGAATACGGCGGCTGGAAGTTACTGCAGTGTGAGTCACTTTGGCGCACATGGGCAGTGACAACTGTGGAAAAGGATGGAATGTCTTGTAGGGTGTAGGCTGCGCTGACTGCATGTTAACCAGGCTGCATCCCCGCAGAAAGTCAAGAGCGAATCACGACATGCGGTTCATATATATATATATGTATATATATATATATATATATATATATACATATATATGTATATATATACATTTTTTTCAAGGGTATATCATCCGTTGTGGGACGTGTCCTGTCGGGCTGCTTCTTAGGACTCATTAATACCTAACACAGCCAAGAGTGCTTGTAAGAGTTAAGCTGAACCAACACATAAAACAGACAGAATCAACCGTAAGGTGTCCGTTAGTGTTACGGTGGAGATACCTACTTTAATTAATGTGACCTATTCTTCCTAGCTTTGGCGGGTAGATCTCCTCCCCTTGGTTCGGAAGTTGTTTTTTCCCCTTTCTTTTTTTTTTTCATGTTGAAATGACATCGTGACGCGTTCTTGAGATGAAGTCAATTTTGCGTCATTCCTGCGCACATGCAGACGTCTCCCGATCACCCGTCAGAGGGCTTTAAAGACACAGCGCGAGTCGCCTATATACGTCTACAGCCTGCATTGCGATGTGTCTCTATATACTAGGTGGAGAAGATGAGGGAGGTGAGGGGGTGGGGAGCCCTGGGGGTCTGATGAAAAACTCCCCAGTGTAACTCCCGGAGGGGGCTATGAGCAGAATTACAATGAGCGTGGTTCAATTCGCTCTCCAGCTGTCTTTAGCCCTCGTGTCCGGCTGCGCAGGGCATATCCACAGCGGAAACGACATGGGGCATAACAAACAACAAAAAAAAAAAACAGATCAGCGATACACTTTTGAATATCTTTCAAAGAGCTGGAATAACCAGCGGCTCCGACAGCCGCGTGGCGCTGTCCATGGTGCTGAACGTGGGTGACCCTCATGGGGGGCTACACTAAAAAAAACACAACAACATTGTGATAAACTACGAAGCTGCAGTTTCTAATACACACATATTAGTAATAATACTTCATATTTCAGTCAGTGAACCATCCCGTATGTATCCATACAGAATGATATTACAGACGTTTTAGAGATTTTGTTACCATGGTTCCTTATCAGTTCACTAGTAGGACTATTGTGAACTTTCCAGCCTCTACCGAGCATGTGTATGCCGCTGACAAATAGAGAGGCGCATCTCTAGACACATTTACGGCTCACGCAGCAGCACTGTTGGTCGGTCAGCAGAAGATGGTTTTTTTTTTTTTTCAGGACCAGGGACAGCGACAGAGTCCAGATACTTTGTCACAGAGCAAATTTGGTCTACTTTCGATGAATAAGAATAACAAAGATATAGTTTAGAGCTGCACTCTGATAACTGTTAATGTTAATGGGAGTAGGGCCTAACTGGACAGACATATGGCACAGGAACAAGTCCACGTCGGCGGTAACCCCTGGTGACACTTGAGTGGCAACTTTTGCACTTGCCCACTCGCATCGGTCCTTTCCCTTTCTCCCTCGCCTATCTAGATTCCTTCAGGAGAAAAATAGTTCACATGAAAACACAACAGATCCCAACAGTCAACACTTGACACAGCTTCAAACCGCCTAAACAGTCAGCGCATACACATCAGACGAGCGCTTTGTGAGTCCTCAAATTTCCGGACTGCTGACGTCAGCCTCGGTGGAGCTTGCATAAGCCACCGGTCCACCCTGTGCTCCTGTCCGTCCGAATCCTGTGGATGACTCATAGATAATCGGCATGGAAATCAATACTACAAACACAACAAGTGGGCCATGTAACCATCAGTCTGGCCACACGTAGCCTCCGGCCTCCGGCTGGTGAGGCTACGCCGTGTGCCACTGTGAGCTCCGTGTCACGCTGTGTAATCAGATTTGGCTGATGGCTGTGTAGTGCACCTCAGAGATACGCCGGGTGATTATAAAGAGCACTTAAAGTGCTAATTTCCCTTTGCACCTGACACATTTATTTTGTTATGAATTGCAATCATAGATGACATTTAATTGTTGAACAAAGGGCAGCGTCACGGTGCGTCTCTCTCTCGCTCTGCACACCCCACCTTTCCCTCTGCATGTTGCTACCGGCTTGTGTGCTTTTCTTATTCTAATTGAGTTACATGCTGCTGCTGCTGCTGCTCTGTTCTACCAGTCAGTGCATCAATACCTTGGCTCTAGACTGCTTACTGCTAAAACTCCTCCAAAGTACCGTAACAGTCTACAGTCATGGCTACTGACGTCTGGCAAACCTCTGCTCTGTGTGCTAAAATGCATCTTTGTGACCGTAAGAGTCCAGAGGAGTGGGAAGACGCTGCTGCGCCGTATGAAGTTTCCTGTCGGAGCCCAGCACTACTGAAGGCTGCATCACCAGCATCATCAAACCAGCGAGGACGTCAGCGGTTACCGCAGCCAATCCTATTTCTCCCACTGTCTCCATGGTGACCGTGGCATTAGATTGTTACTGTAGCAACACCACCACTGGTAACAGTCTACAGCCATGGTCGCTAGGGGGCAAAACACACATCTGAACCAGAGCGGTGTAAAAGACACACAAGACATATGAGAATCAGCGCGAGAGGGGGAGTGACCAAAAACTATAACTATAACTAACTCTGTGTCAGCCTGACCATGATTTAAGCACAGAGGTAGGAATGTAAGAGATGCTATGGAAAGAACAACGTATTTGAATATCTTTAAAAAAAAAAAGGCTTCACACATCTGCTGTACATTTGAGAAGGAATATGACAGTATACACTCATCCTGGAGGGGGGGGGGGGCAGCAGTGTCAGGGAAAGGCTACCTGTAAAGTCCTAATGGAAACTAATCCACTCCTGAAACGGCTGTTACTGCGGATTAATTAATCAATTTTCTTTTTTTGTCAAATTCCTTATGAACGTTGTTTGGTTTTAATGATTCCTGAACTAATGTCCCCTTTCATATATGCATATTTGAATAAGACCCATGTAATGTCTAATTTCCTCTCAATAAATTGATTAATCATTAACATATGAGACTTTGTACCTTTGTCAGTAATGACGACTTGAACTGCTTTTCAACAATGAGATCAACTTTTTCCAGCAGTCGTCGGCAACACAACAATAGATGAGGTAAACGCTAATACACAATACAAATATACAGCAGAAGAAGTGATGCGTAACAAAGCATGCGTCTGAGTGCAGATGTTGAACAAATACAAAAAGAAAAAAAGTTCAAGTTGGACATTTAGTGGCAACACAACCAGGAGAAATGAAAAGGGTGAACGACATGATGTGCTATTCTAGCAATACATTTTTTTTTTCTTCATGAATTCTCCTTTGTGTGGCCAGCTGCTTGGAAAAGTTCACCACAGTTAAGTGCTCTGCTTATTAAACGGCGGTCTCGAGGGTACAACTATGTTCAGCCCAAGGATTTCATGTGCCAATAACTATTAAAGACGAGGAGATCGTCAGATGAAGAGGCACAGGTTAAGCTCATTGTGATCACACTTATACAACCTGTTGCTCTCACAGGTAACATGCATCATAACCGCTACGTCAGCATTTACACAAACTGAGACCTTATCCAGTAACACTACGGATCCCCTTTCTATGTGGTTGTTGGTGGGCATCCAACTCGGCAGGATAATATTATATACATATTTAATAATATTGTGTCAGAAAAGAAGGTTTCATCGTGTTTGATAAACATGTTGCAGCACTATCGCTTTAAAATCTTTAATAACACTTTTAAGAAAAAAAACGTCTAATGAGTAAACAATGAGCTCATGACGACTTCATAATAAACTATCAATTCATTCCTTAATATTTATTAGTATATTTGACGAACCAATTCCATCCTAAGGATTTCTAATCGGTGCATCGCTTCATGAATGACACGAGACAGACAGTGGAAAGAATAATCACGTTCAAAGCACATTTACGTTAACGTTCCCATCCATATGACACAGGATTGGCCGACACAGCCACACTAATGGTGAGCTGGTAAAGTGAGGTGCGGCCATCGGTGTCAGCGTCATCCCTGATCGTCCCGACAGAAGCTCCAACAGCTGCAGAGCTATTTTAACAGCGAGTCAGGGGCCGCTGCCGCCGCGACACTCCATCGACGCCGTTTGAATCGAATCATTCAGAAAGGGTCGGTGTGCGTATTCACAGACGTCCGGTAGCTAATCACACAATACCGTAACATTAGCACGATATAGTTTGTTGCTCTCAAGTAGCTTCAGGATGGACAATAACGTCCGTACGGTATTTAAGAGCTGACTTGGGTTTGGATAAGATGAAGGGGAACAGACAGCAGGGGTAGTGTAGTTGGCAGTGGAATAATTTGCCTAAATTGTGAAGAAACTATGTAGACAGAGTGTGGCTACTTCTGCTTGTTTAAAAAAAAAAAGGTGTCATCTCGCTAGAGTTAAGCAGGAACACAGCAAACTAATGATGGTTATATGTGTGTAAAGGGACAGTAAAACAATACATACGTTCACCTTTCATTCATCTTAAATCAATGCATTAGTCAAGAAGAAGAATCCCATGAATTCAGAATAACAAGTATATTCAGAAACTTTGGTTTTCAGACTGACAAATGACCTCACAGTTCTATTAGAAGACACAAAAAAACCTTCAAGTAAAGCAACAAAGGAGAATCGGTATGAAGGGACTACATTAATTACACCGAAACGGAAGATCACAGCGTGACGGGAAAACGCAGACAATCCACGGCAGGACCGAGTGGGCTGAGGAAGAAGGTGACTTTGTCACAGCCCTGTGCTGGGGTGGCTCTTGGCTGGATGATCAGGGACAGGCTGACCACCCACGCAGAATTAGTCATCTCTTTACACCACTTATTATTTTTTTTCTCACTAAAGACTCTTATTCAACCTTCTAGCAACCTTCCTTCACATTGCTGTTTGGCCGCCCAGGCATCTTCTCTCCCACACACACACACACACACACACACACGGAGTCAGCAGCCTCTAGACATCATCATTTATTGTTCAAATTTCCACAGGGATGCAGATCAAGGGGTTGTTAAACACATAGCTGCTAATCTCCACTGCGAGGATAAGGATTACCCAGCTAAATCAAAGAAACACTCGCAATTAGACTAGCTTTGACATGAACACAACAGGCTGTTTTGACTAAGTTAACTGTTCTCCCTTCTCTCTAATTCTCCCTTCAAGGGACCCATTACCTTCACTTGCTAAACTAATTTGATTAAAATGTGAAAACAGGACACAATGCGAGGGCTCAGCAAACCCAGTTTACTCGAGAACAAGCTACTTTTGGGAGTTACACATGCTGTGAAATATGTGCAAAAGCGAGGACGGGCTTTCTATTAATCATGCCTCTTCAGAAAAAGTGTTCACTGAAACATCCAGATCATGCAGTCACACTGACAACATGCAGCTCCTCTATCCCAGGCCCCTCCTCGGAAATTGAAATAACACAAGCGGCGTCACACGAGACGTCCATTATTATCGCCAAAGCCCACTCGAAGCAACCTCTCAAACAGCATATTCCTCTGTGACCAAGCATAGATTTCTTTTTCCTTCACGCATTTCCCCCTCCGAGCAGTTTCTCACCCACCTAGTGTCTCGACAGAGGTAAATACCAAAGCTGTCATCTTTTGTTGTCATTTCTGTTAAGTTCTAATGTAAATCCAGGGGAACGGCCGAAAAGAAAAGCAGAGAAATACAGAAAGAGAGAAGCAGGCACTGAAAGGCAGACTTCCAATCACTCTGTGTGTGGATCTTATGCCCTGTATGAGCCTCTACTGCCACTCCTTCCCCGGCTCAGCCTCAGTCACATGTGGCCCTCTGAAGCCTCAAAGCAACACTGATGGAAAGAAGAAGAAAAAAACTCCTCCTCTTCTGTTTTTTTTTTTTGTCGTTGTAGTGAGTCATAAAATATATTAGAAAAAAAACAAAACGTATGTCTTTTTTTTCTCCCCACCCATGCCAGAAAAGTTCAGTAATAACGCCAAACATATGGGAATCAGTTAAACGCCATAGACTATGATTCATAAAAGGGTTAGAATGATGCATTTACTTAGCGAGTGGGTGAATGTAAAGTTGCCTGACACTCAGGAAGGCAACTGTAACTGCTGTGAGTCAGCCTTTCCCTGGTTAGAGAAATTAAACAACCAAAAACCTCTCAGGTGCTTACATACAGTATTTCACCGGCCTGCAGGAAGCAGACAAAACCACAAAAAAAAAAAAAAAACATTGACCCAGACAAACAGTTCATATTTACTGAAATATTCCATTCCAATTAACATCTCTGGATTGATGACGTGTGGTTGTCGAGAGGGCATTAGCTGATGGATTTTGAGTCATATCACAGCTTCCTGTTGCTACGCAAACAAGCGCTGGGGCACCAATGGCAACCAGCTGACCGTGCAGTCAGGAGATATATATATATATATATATATCTATATATATTTATATTTATATATATATATATATATATATATCAGATATATATATATATATCAGATATATATATATATATATTTATATATATATATCAGATATATATATATATTTATTTATATATATATATATATATATCAGATATATATATATATATATATATATATATATATCTGATATATATATATATATATATATATATATATATATATATCAGATATATATATATATATATATATATATATATATCTGATATATATATATATATATATATATATATATATATATATATCAGATATATATATACATATATATATATATATCTGATATATATATATATATATATATATATATATATATATATCAGATATATATATATATATATGTATATATATATATCAGATATATATATATATATATCTCGGTATCACGGTGAGCAGTGCATCACCTGAGCGCCTGCTGTGTAAAGTATACAGGCTCAAACCCGCGACCTGTGCACGGATCCTAATACACGTGTCACAAGTTCTCGATGGTGAGCTGCGTCCTCTGGACCAGAAGCTGGGTGCTGATGTGCAGAGGACGCGTGATGACGGCTCACACATTCAGAGCAGGCAGGATGCAGCCCGGGAGAACGGAGGAAACGGGACGAACAAGGAGGATGAAAGAGCGGGGGAATCGAATTCCTACCACATCTGGAAAGAATTGCATACGCCGGTTACAGAGGTACGCTGGGGTTCTTTGCAGCGTGCCGAGCACACTCACTCTCATGCTGCCATGCCCAGCAGAGGCTTTCCACAGCGACGACGTGTGTGCGACTTGAATGCCTTACAGGACCGCCAATAAGCTGTGCAAACAGTGCCACCTAGTGGTCGCTCGGCTGTCTGCATAGCTGCTTCTGGAATCTGAGAGAAGAGACTGATTGGGGTTTACGTTACTCACAAAGCCGTCTGTCAGCGACTGGCAGAGCTAAAACAGGATCAGTGGATCAAAGCCTCAGACACGTAAACACAATATGCTTTGAAATAGATCCACCCAACTGCTCACAAATGATGCACTTTTATTGAGCTTAGGAGAATTGGTGCAACTTCACCATTTTGTGTTTTCTCTATTTCCCACATGCAGAGTTATTTCCACCTTGTGCTCTACCAGGAGCAATTATGACTGTAAAATTGTTCAGTAGTGTTATTAAATCAATGCAACGACAAATAAACACACCAACTATACATTTATGTATAGAGCCATGTCTCACTGGCATACACAGCCATATACATTATTTCCAGAATAGTTATATTTAACTGTAATATTTCACAATAAATTACACTATTATTACTTCGCAGGCTTTAACTGAGATATTTCACAATACCTGATATTGTTAGCGATGTAAGGGCCCTATTTGACTTCACAATTACAATATTTAAATCCCCTTTAGTTCCATCGTTTGTGTCTAAAATGGTTTAAATTCTACACCTATCACACAAAAGGTATGACTTGCCAGCTAGGACAGTTTTTCAAACATATCCTTTTTTTTGTTCTGGTGTGCAAATCAGCAAGTGCTTAATATCTAAAGCAAACAAAATCCTTAGGTTTGGAGATAAAAAAAACAACTGCACATATACTGTAGATGAGGAGAGGAGGAAGAGAGGATTTATTAAACTCCTCCCCTCTTTCCCCCCCCCCCCCCCCCCCGATAGAGTGCGTCAAAAAATAAATCAAACATCAGCTACGAGAGAGCTCTGCTGCCCAATAATTTATTCTTGGCCGCATCACACACACACACTGTACTGTAGCAAGTATGAGCTCTTCAAAATAACAGCCACTAGAGGGGCACGTGAGACACATCACGAGAAAGACATCTGGCGGGACGCGCTGCATCATACTGGCCTCTGTTGCCAAGGAGATACGATGGTGGAAAGGAGGGTCTGACTAGAGACGCCTAGCAGTTGTAGGCAAATAACAAAACTCACAGAAAGATCATCCCCACCTGAGACGACGCGCTGCGACCCGGGGTTGAATTCGCACGTTCCCGGGATCAGCTGGAGCCACAGCGCGCTTGCTGTCAATCAGCTTCTGCCGTGGCAGCCGAGCAGCAATAGAAGGTTTTATCTATTTATTCATTGACAGACTCCTCCATCAATAAATAATGAGGATGGAGAGCAGTCGTGACTACAGTAGCGCTGCACTCATCTCGGAACGCGGACTGTTTTTTAAGACTGAGGGGGGATTAAAAACAAGCCCATCCCTTCAGCATGGCTTCATCAAAAACACTCACACAAGAAGCAAGGTTCCATTTCTGATTTATTGTTTCAGAGTTTGACTAGAAAAGCAAAACGGAGAAACAAGGGTATATCTGCATTTTACTAGAATGCTCTTGAGGAAAGTCACATCAATCTAAAGTGCATCATACATTATATCCCCCCCCCCCCCCCCACATTAACACTTTAATTCTATTTAACATACTCAAGGTCACCTCACCTGTTCTCTCTATCACAGCAGAGAGCAGCTCCTTCATGGGAATGTGACTCACGCGAACATGCATGACCTCGAACACACTCACACATTCGCTCAGTTGCTTGCATTTTGAGCTTCTGGGCACATGCAGAAAACGTGAAAATGAATTTGGTTTGATCTGCTGTTCTGTAAAATGAGGGATTATTTATGGCTGGTAATCCGTTTGAGGAGCGGCTGAAGGGCTCCTCTGGCTTTAGCTCTGCCCGCTGATAGACTGTCTGGACAAAATACCCGCTCTCTCCTCTTCTGGCCTGACCGCCCTCCAGCCATGAGCAGAGGCAGAGGCGCTGGCAGGCACGAGGCGCGTCAAAGACGACACGTCATTCCCCTTGACAGCCACAGGGGGCGCACTGGTTCTGCGCGCACTGCTTGGTGGGAAGGGCTGGCTCCGGGCCTCGTTTCTGCATGCAGGCAGAGGGACAGCGTTAACACTTGGAATAGTGACAGTACCTACCTCAGACAGATTAGTGGTGATATGAGGCAATATGGCGTCTGCAGGGTGTATTCACGCTGCAGCAATTAAACTGCATATCTAACTTTTAGACATTTATCAAATAAATGGGAACATTCGTGGTGTAAATCAAGGTCAATGTCAAAACCACGCCCTTTCGAGGAAGACGTCCAGACACACTGTCTTGTTGTCATTTTGCCACTGGGTGTCAGTGTGGTGACATGCTGATAAAAGTAGTCCCACGCATGCTGAACAGAGTGTGCTGCCCCTCCTCTGCCATTCATTCCGTTATCTCCCGCCCCCTTCGCTCACCTGAGTCTGTCTGCGCGTGGGCCGCACAGGCTGGTTGTCGGGGTGGTTGGGCGCCCACGGCCCCAGGCTCTGATTGGAGTAGAAGTCCATGGGGTAGACTTCCTGCCAGCCAACCTCCTGCAGAGCTACAGCTGCCTTGAGAGATAGCGAGACGGAGAAACACAAATACGGTAAAGAAGAAGAAGCTTGACAAGCTAAAAGTGCAGTACCAGCCCACTTGAATGGCCGTACACGATCCTGAAGTTGTTGTGTTTTTGTTTTTTTCTCCCCTCGTTATCTAGTACTGCGCTTGCAGTTTTCTGGGCAAAGCAGCTTGCAGGAAACCACACAGTGAAGAGAAGTCGCAACAGACAAGACAGGTGTCATAATATTAAGCTTGGATAACAGGCAGAGTTGTCATGTTATCCCTATGCAGCTGCACTGCATGACACAACATCTGTTAAGAGGGGAGCAACAGCACAGGCATGACAGTGCAGTGACATAAGTGCAGACTGCTCCATATGGAAGACAAGTGCCTGTGAATATTGATTGTGAATGAAAGAAGGCGCAGCCGAACAGACGAATAAACAAGCGTGCCGAATGAAAGAACAAATCATTTGATTGTTCATTTATTAATTCATTCCTCATACATCTTTCAGACAAGTTCGACGCCAAGATCCAACTTGAGCGTCATACAATTTCAGATCATTTCAATGACGTATGGAAATACGGCGGAAACGCAGTCGCGTGACGCACGACAGAGTTCAGCTCAAAGGAAACGAGGAAAATGCAGCTTGAAAGTGATGAAACCTCTGCTCTAGTGGGACATAATTCATCGCTGTTATTGTGTTGCTGTGGTGTGCGCCAACGCTGACACCACCACCGGAGGAAGTGTCCCGGCTGTATCTTCAAATAGAAACAGGAACACTCCCATAAACATGCTTTTTTTTTTTTATTATTTTTTTTTTTTTTTACACAAGACACAATAAAGGATAATTGCAATGGCTGTGGAGATCGAGATACTATTTCACTTTCTCCAAGGAAGTACCAAAAGTTAAGCTAATAGAGGTGATTCTTTCTATTGTTCCATATTTTACATAAGTGTAACACAGGTCTCCACCAAAACTTCGTCGTATTTCTAAACTTATTTCTTAATAGGCTTATTTCTAAACCATTCTATTGTCCATGTACAGTACATGGTGCCACTAGGGCAGATTATCAGTAGTTTCAGCAACATCTCCTCTCATCGCACGCTGATGACATCCAGTTGTGATTTTCATTTAAACCAGATGAGCCTCATAGCATTTCTGAATGACTGTCGAAATGCAATCAGGAACCGAATGGCAACTAACTCCCTGCAGTTAGATGCATATAAGAGTGAAGTCCCGATTACTGCTCCAGATAACCTTCACTCAGCGATCGGACGCAATCTTTGGCACGTTATCCTCATCTTCTTGGACTAATCTTCATTCTGACCAATCCATGACTTTTGATGCTCACATTAGGACCGTAGCCAAACCGTAGCTCTGCTCCGTCAAAGAAACGGTGATGCTCTACACCGCTCTTATCTCGTCACCTTTGGACTACTGCTTACCTGCCTGATGTCTTCACTTCACTGTACGAAATGCCGCCGCGTGACTCTTAACACAATCCAACAGATGGTCGCATATTACACCTATTTTAACCTCTGTGCACTGGCCTCCAGTACATTTTCATTGTCAAATGTTGGTGCTTACTTATATGGCCCTGCATGGCCTGGCTCCACAGAACATCATGGACCTCGAGCTGAGCTTTTAGGTCCTTTATCCTCCTGCACATTTTAAGACTCTATGAACTCTATGAACTCTAAAAGCAGCTAAAAAAAACCCCATTTGTTCAGACAGGCTTTTAGGTACTATGTTTTAACTTCTTACTGTATGCCTTCTTATGTTTTCATCTTTGTTTTATTTATTTAAAAATTAGATTTTTTTTTATCTTTGACCGCAAGACACGTTGAGACTGTTGTCTGTGAAAGGTGCTATATAAATGTACCTTGGTTGCTCTGCTTCACTCTGCATAGACGATTATATAAAAGGCTAATCGTAGCACATATCTGATTTTTACTGTCTTTGAGGTACAACTAAATAATCAGGTTCTTCCTTAATATCCAGCTATTCAAAATACAACATGTGGATCAAACCCCCTAGTGTTTCTCCTAACTAAACAAACAATCTGTATGCTGGGATAAATCCTTCTTTCCTGTCGTCTCCAAACATCCTTCTGGTGGAGTCTTCTTCATTTTCTCCTCTCCTCTGCCCTCATTCCGCCCGGGTCTCATTTCCTTAGCTCGTACCCTCTGCTCTCGTCCTCTCCTCTCTCCCCTCTCACACCAACTGCCTCTCTCTTTGGAACTAGCTTCTTGCTAATCCCTGCTCTGACAGGAGAGCCAAGTGTGTCTTATTGACTATAAATATAACATGAGACGCACTGAAAATAAATGCTGCCGCCCCCCCCCCCCCTCATTCTCCACCCCTCTTCCTTGCTCACTCCACCCTCCCATCTCGTTCCTCCTCATCTTCATTGTAAATGCCACGGTGCACTGAGACACATAACACTCAAGAGGTACGAGATGTGGGCGAATTAAGACTCATCACAACCGCACACGAGCACACATATAGACGCAAGTGCGGCCGCAAATTATTTAAACGCACAGACATTGTTCCCAAATAGCTGGCGGGGGAGAGCGAGGTGGGCTCTGACAAAACCAGGCTTAAAGAAAACAGATTGCTGCTTTCCTCATTACAGCGGGGTGACTTCAGACTTCACATGAGCCTCAGTCAGAAACAAAACAAAGAGATCATTACTTTTTCTCCTTAGGTGAACGCCATCAGTATTCTTAATGGCCTCATTCTGAAATGTACGAGCGGTGTGCGCGCACAGATGTGCAGTCGGAGGAAAACAGCGGCCGTTTGAAATCACACTCCAATATCCAAGACGGCAATTCCCCCTCGCAGCCATTTCACAAGGTTTTAAATCAGTAGCATATCTTTGAGGGGAATCATTGAATGAATTAATAGTCGACATCAAATGCTAACCAGCCAAGTCACATAATGGCACATAACTGCCAGCACATCACAAAGTGTCTACAGCAGCTGCGGCGGCACATAAACAAACGCTTGCTTTGAAATGGATCTTTATGGGTTGCTGTCCAATCTATCTCTCTCTCTTTAGAAAAACAAGACAGCTGCAGGAGGGGAGGGGTGACGGAGTCTGTGTGATCCTGTGGCCAGCAGGGGGGGCTAGTCTTCTGCAGATGCCGTTTTCTGGGCATGCGTGTGTGTTTGTGTTTTATAGCAGGGATAGAGGGAGAGAAAGAAAGAGGGAGGGGAGTAGGCATGATTCCTCATCCCCAGCTCAAGCAGGCCTCGATGAACTCACAACCCATCCAAACGCTTCCCCATAACATTGTAGTAGCTCCTTTATCTCATGTGCTTTGATGAAGGCTTCAGCAGGACATCTGTCGGGGGGGGGTCTGTGTACTGTGCAGGGAGGTTCTGAGTGTGTTCTGCGTTTGTGTGTGCAATCCATGAGCCTCCACTGATAAGTGAGTGACAGCTGTGAGCTCGCTGTGAGACTATAAGGTGCATGTTTACCTCATATGGAGACAGCAGGGGTTTAGAGAAGGCTGTGCCCCAGTCGATGGAAAGGCGTGGACAAGCGATCTGGATCCACCTGTAGGGAGGAGACGGTACAGATTTGTGCTCAAATGTACAACAGAGTGCAAATGCGTGCCTTGTGTAAAACAGGAGCAGTCGGAGCGGGGCGGGGGACCGAGGTCCTATTCGACAGGCAGTGCACATCTGTGACCGCACGCTGCGTGTGGATCCGTGATGCGGTGGGTTGTGCAGGGAGCCTCCCTCCACCTGATCGCCAGCATCTGTTGGCGAGATCTGTCCTGATTTGCAAAAAAGCTCTGAAGACAGCCACGCTACACGGTCTGA
Source organism: Cebidichthys violaceus (assembly GCF_023349555.1). Classification (NCBI taxonomy): domain Eukaryota; kingdom Metazoa; phylum Chordata; class Actinopteri; order Perciformes; family Stichaeidae; genus Cebidichthys; species Cebidichthys violaceus. The sequence continues at coordinate 22,933,649 of NW_027176262.1, read as the reverse complement.
ATGCATAGCCAGCCCAGTGAAAGAGGGAGGCTGAAGAGAGAGGGAGGAAGTTGTGTGGTGGTGGAGGTGGGAGGGAGGGAGGGAGGGAGGGAGGGAGGGGGGGGGGGGGGGGGGGGGGACGACACACACACACTGGTTGCAGGAGGCATAAACAATAAAACAGGAAAAGAAGTGAACGGAGGTGAAAAGAGAAGAGATGCACTGAAAGAAAAGAGGGAGAGGTTAGGTGAGTGTGAATAAAAAAATAAATAAAAAAAAACGCCGCACCAGCCCGGTCTCCACGGAGGTAGCCTACATAGCTGGCAGACAGGGTGAAGGGGGGGGGGGTTGTTTTATATGAGAGAGATGGGGAGGCGGGTGAGAAAAAAGGACACAGATATACAGCGATAGGGAGAAAGAGCAATGAAGATGAAAACAGAGGGAGGGGGATTGAGAAGCACGAACAGAGAACAGAGGCAGAAGAGAGGAGGCAGAGTGGCAGGGAGAAAAGTGTTTACTCTAGAAAATGCATGAGAGAGGGATGAGGAGGGCGTGGATGTAAACAGCTGGAGGGGGGAAAAAAAAAATAAAAAATGAACAATGAGAAAATGGAGACGGAGAGAAGCGTCCGGGGCTACAGGGGTTAGCTTTCACGGATCAATGCTATCCACAGCTCCATCTTCACTCAGGGAGCGGACCCTCCCTTGTCCCTAATCCTAATGATGGAGCTCCATCAGATATATTGACAAATATGAATTGAGTTGCAGTGCATTTAGGAGCCCTGCAGATAACGTTAAATCTAGGTAAATGTCAAAAGGAATACATCTTTTTTTTTTTTGAGATTTAAGCAAAGGAATAAAGGCGAGTAAAGCAGTATAGATGGAAAAACACTTGAAATAAATGTTGTTTTTTTCCCTGATTACTTGAATACCTTCATGTGTACGCTAATGCGTCAAAATCCCCATCTGTCTAGTATTCCATCTTCCAACTTTCACACAATTTCTCAACCCATTCATCACTTGAGAGCCAGCTGAGTCGGAGCTATTTGAACCAATCTCCTGAGACCTACAGTAAGTTTGGTGAGGAGAGACGGCGATGTGGAATCTGAGATTTGACCTTTAAGTCCGTCGGCTGCTATTCAAAACCAGAGCCAAACACTGTACATGTATCAAAACCACTTATAATGGGGGGGGGGGGGGAGTCTGACAGTTTGAATGCGTGTAGCCATGTATATATGCACTTCTTCTGCATGCACCTGTGTATAGTGTGTAGAATGAGCTGAAAAGAACACGAAGAGGTTAAAAGTGGGTGAGAGTGATTAATAAAGCAAACCCAAGACTCCTCGACTAAATCCTTGGGGCTGGCATTGAGAGGAGGGTCTGAGAAGAAAGCGAGCTAGAAAGCATGAAAGAGAGCGGATAGCTGATTGGCACATACGTAGACCCAGAAGGGAGTTTTCTAATATTAGCACAGAGACCGAGTTCAGTAAAATGCATGGTGCCATGGCTGGTATTGCCCCCCAGAATGTGGCCCAAATTGTATTTCCAGCCCTTATCTGGCCTTTAATCTCGCCAGCACTGTAGAGATCCCACATCACGGGGGTGCAGTGGAACAAAGAGAGAGCTGGAGGAAAGAACAGAGAAAGAGGCGCAGAGACAAAGCAAAAATGTGGGCTCTTGTCTGTTGGCAGTGGAGCCTCGTTTCACAACTTATTCCCGAGCAAATTTTAGATTTACCGAAATGAGGAACGTATGAATGCGACAGAAACCTCGTCTCTTCGGTCCCTACAGGAAAGGTTTGCTTAAATAGAAAGAAGAACCCTTCGAGACATGCAAGGAATTAAGAGAAACAGGATGCAGATTACGCTGTGATATGTGAAGGTGAGGTTGCGTGACATTCAGCACTGCTATACAACGTGAGCTCCAGGCGCGGTCTAGCCGCTGTGGCCCGTTGCACCCCGACACCGTTAGGGAGATCTCCAGCCTGCGTGGCTCCCATTCAATTACACTCAGTCTTGACCCCGGCGCGAGCGCGTACAGCCAACCTTTAATTAAGCAGTATGGGGGCAAATGTCAAATACGCACCTTTAAAATCGCAAACTTAAATTGGATGAGAACAAAAAAAAAAAAAAAAAAATACAGTTCAAACAGAAAGACAAAAGACATGCAATGCACAGGGTGGCATTCGAAGTCTAGTTGAGATAAGTGTGTGGGTGTACAGATATCTGTACAATAGTTTAAAACCTGCTTGGGGACAGCCTAATTACACACTTAAGAGCATATGCTAATGGTGTCTCTCTGTTTGTATGAGTCTAATGGCAGAGAGAGCCTGGGGGTGGGCTCTGTGCAGAGTGCTCTGCCGGCTTGTGCCGAGCTCTAACGCGTCCTCCACCACCCCACTGTCTCCGTCTCTCCTCCTCCTCCTCCTCCTCCTCCTCCTCCTCCTCCTCCTCCTTCAACGCAGCTTCACACACCTGGCGGTTTGTAATATCTATTGTAGCCTCGGGTAAGACGCCTGAGTATGTACAGACTGTTCTGAGCTGTGAGGGGAAACAAATTAAACATTGAGAAAGGCATTATTATGACAAATAAATGCAATGGTATCCAACACAGCTGCAAAATGAATCGATCGAAATTTGACCGAAAAAAAAAAGGGGGTTGTTCAGATTCTTCTTGCTTATTATTCTTTAATGAGAGAGTTTCTGCCTTTTTTTTATTTTTACAGTTTATATCACTCCAAGTGAGGTATTGGGAAAAAAAAAAGTATGGATTTATGATTTATGAGGAAAATGCTCAGATGAAACCCAGCCCTACTCTTTAAAAGCACAAAGAAAAGAATGATTGTTGCATTGCATCCTGATGAATATAGTTGCCCTTTTATTCGCTACACCTAGCTAAACAGCCCCACAGCATGCTACGTTGATGAAGGGTCAAATGTTCAGTGTTTTGTTAATTTAACTTCTTGGTCATTTTGGAGGCTGTGGTGTTTGGTGTTATTAAATTCTATTGGGTCACACTGAGATAATCATATGCATTATATATAGTTTGATAAAAGGCCATTAAAGGATTTAAAAAGTTAATTAGCTATTTGTACCTTCTAAACAGGCCACTGGGTATAACACTATGTAATGTAATGGGCTGAATTTCGTATCGTAACACTTTAGTTTTCTCCTGACATCAATGCCATAAATGCTACTGAAACAGACCTTGTTGAAAAGCTTTTTGTCTGTAACGGTTTGTTTCGGTTGGGTGAATCGTGCCTGACTTACATAATTTCAGAGTTCCACTCATACGTCAGTCTAAAGCGAGAGAGAGAGAGCCAAAAAAAAAACAAAGAAAAACATTACTTCGACCACAATCGCGCGCTTTCCAAACACAGCCCCCTCAACTACCTCTGCATCGCTCTCCCTCTCTGTCTCCAACTCACTCTCGATCTCTCTCAGACCTTCTGTCCTCCTCTCACCCACTCCTCCCTCACACATCACACTTCTCATTACTCCACAGCAAGAGGCCAATCCGAGGGAGTGTGAGGAGCATGTGTGTGTGTGTGTGTGTGTGTGTGTGTGTGTGTGTGTGAGTGAGATCGGAGATGTTTCACATTAATGTCTCACTAACCGCTTGTCCATCTTCACCTCTGGTTGGAAGTCAGATAAATTGGAGAAGGTGCACCCTGAAGCCTGAGCACTTGATATTTCTTTTGAAGAAACTTCAGGGGGTGAATTTTTTTTTCCAAGACTGCAATGAGCGTTGCCGGGCTAAATAACGGCGTTAAGTGACACGGCATGAGTTCAGAACCTGTCAGTCTGATTATCATGGATGAATGGCGAGATCAGCGAGTACATCAATAATGTAATAATGTCAAAGTGTGTGAGTAAATGTGTTGGTTATGTGTGAGGGGTTTGCAGTTTCCATGTGTTGCAGGAATGCAATACATTTTTTTTAATCATAAGATTAAAATACTCAATAAAACAGAAAAAGCAAGAGGAAGGCTAATATATTTTTTACAAAAGTACATAATGAAAAATATGCACTTATTAGCTTATTCAATAACAATATCCCTCCTTCTATGCCCTTGTGTCAAAGCTGAGGACATTGTGCATTATGCTCGACTATTTGTTTTTTTGCTACGAAGGCAAAACTATGGAATCTCACCACGCCATGACTGTCAATTCTGTTTATGAAGCTATACACTCCAGTAGTCCGTGTTTCTGCTGCTTGGCGTAGTGTCCACTTGTAAATTATGCTGAACCACCAGTTGTGTGCAATGATGCTTACAGAATACATTTCAAAAGTTGTTGATTGCAACTTTTAGGTGAGTACTTGCTGTCGAACATAATAGACCCGCCAGTATCCATGACGTGAAGGATGAATTAGACCACTTTTTAACAAAAGAGGCACAGCAGTAGATTAAGATTAGTTGCAAATGAAGAAAACAATGAGCCAAAGGAAGAGTGAAATGAAAGTAATTCAGACTTTAAGGTTGCAGGAAGCCATGACAGGTGGAAAAGGAAAAGTGACCAAATGAGGCTCTTCAAGTCTTTGCATTAACACAAATAACATGGCAACCTTTTCACTGTATCAGAACAAAAGTCGTAGCCTTTAATAGTTCATGCATTGTAGCGTGGCTCAAAAAGCTTCGGAGGTGTTGTCAGGGAGAACAGACATAAAATCACTGGCTTCTGCACGGCTAGGAGAATATGGGCCAGCGATGGTAATCCATCTGCCAAGGCCAAGCTGTTGGTATTCACTGAACAGGACGTGTCCTAATTTGGGTGTGCGTCAGCTTATGTTTACGCGCATCTTAATACTCACGCATCTATCTCCTGCATCAGATCCAGCTTGCCCGGGAAAATCTCAGACAGAAGCACTCGAGTGAAGGACTTGCCCGATGACTGGAGCTTTGACTCCAGGTGCTAGGAGGAGAAAGAAATACAACAGAATGACAAAGGCAAAGGGTTTGAAATCCACACATCAAACTGAATTCTCTCCAGTGTTGTGAAACTCAACAGAATCAAATGAGAAGCTACAAATCACAAAACCCACGACTCCCTCACACACACACACACACACACACACACACACACACACACACACACACACACACACACACACACACAGCGTAGTCTATATATGCAATCTAGGGCTGTCCTGACGTTTTTTTTGCTTTAGTGTTATTAATCACAGCAGGGCGACTATTTCATCCAGCTCTGAGTTTCTGAAGCAACATATATGCATCCATTGCACGGTAGCAGACGGATTTCGCTCCTCAGCCTTCTCCTGGCAATCTCACGCCAGGTGGGATGTGTAATCCTTGTTGCACCAATTATGTAATAATAACCTAAATGTAAAAACGCCTGAAGATGTAATAAAATGTACACTTAATCTGATCTAAAATGTAATAAAACCCAATAATATACTAACTTGAACAATAATGTACTAAATGTCTTGACTGATGTTTTAACAGCTGGGTCATTTTAGTTCAAAACTGGCAATGTATTCATTTTGACATATAATCTAATAATGTCCCAAAGTGTGCTTTGAGGGTGTGTGGGTAAACTCTCGGCGTTATTTAGAATTAGAAATGTACAACTGATGGCAAGTAGCACGTTGTTATGGGAAGATGAAACTAAAATCCTATCACTGGGAAATGAACCCGCCCATTCCCCCATGCTGATTGGTCACTGTCCATTAGACCAGAGTGGATCTTAGATTCGGCACCATCAGAGAATGACAAAGACTGCAGAATTTCCCCGTGTGTTACACGAGCGAGCAATGAAGGCAAAACAGTAGATTCAATCTCCACGACACAACCAATCTGGAATTTCAGTTTGACGAGATCGTTAAAGAAGAGGAGAACATGGAGGAACACAAGTAGAGCCGTGGCTTTGATGACGCATTTTTACCTCCGTGTCACTGACGGGAATGCACCAGGATGCATTAGCACTACTAAAAGATATGTGGTCCCAGACCACCTCGGCTAGTGGTTTGAGTGATCAGATCACAATGCGTCTTGGTGTTTATTAACACTTGTATTTAGCGCTGTCCACTTCCGATCTCTCAAGACGCATTTTAAACCTTAGTGTAAACAGGGTCAGCTCAGTTTGGGACAATCCCTTTCTCTCAGTTTCTACCCGGAGCTCAAGGCTGCAGGAGAGGAGAGGAGGTCAGAACTTCATATCAAGCACCGCTTCAGACTCCCTCTTCACAATGCCCACATTACTGCCGACACGGAGCAAATCCACCTGTCCATGTCCTACGACACCTCACATTCGCAAATAAACAAGATCCTGGGATACTTGTATCATACCCTCAGACTTTGGTTGAATCTCACAATCACTTCACACTCAATAAAATCACTGGAGGTAACAGCCTGGTGAAGCAAACAGCACTACATCATCAGCAAATATGTGATCCTCAGGTCACCGAACTTGGGGTTTCAAGCCAGTCCAACTCCCACGAGAACAAACTTTGTTGCCGATAATACAGATTATCACTCTATTTTTGAAGTGCCGCTCACAACATCCTGAGGTCACAATCATGAACCTTCAAGTTCATAAAACGTGTGAACTTTAGGAAAGGGCTGGTCTGTTGTTTGCCGATGAGCCGCTATGGTCCGTGACTCACAGTCGTATAGATGTGACCTTCCTTGTTTTACAGGCATAATGGGTTTTTAAAGGCCGATATAATAATGATAGTTTGGAGCAGGAAAGAGCAGATAGCTGATTAATCAGCCAAAATGAATATCAAACTCAAATTATACCTCAATGAATAGAACATCTTAGATCTAGATTTGATAGATGACTAGCTTCAAACGGATGCGTGACGCATGGTGAAGTGATGACCGATCACAAGTTTTTGTTTTACTCCGTTCAGTACCATCTAAAAAAATGACATTAGCTCAATTCACCAATTCGCCAGACTGCTACACCACCCTGGTGGATAGCGGGCCCACTTCAATTCCTCATATTGAGCTGGATCGGGCACCTTGGGTACAAGCTCAGACACTTATATACCATATCAATAAATTAAACCGTTTAGCCACTTCAAGGAATTCTTCTTCTCGCCGTCTCTGCCTTGAAGTTTTGGGCATTGCTACTTGGACTGAGGTGTTATTCAGGGACGCAGAAGTCAGCCAAAGCAAGTGAAGAAATCCCATAAACGTTCTTTTGGTAAGATAAAGGTATGAGAGCTGCTGATATCCACTGTCCTTGGGTGTATCATGAGACATTTCTACAAGTGTGCTCTTATCAGAGATAGTTCTGTCCCCTTACTTGAGAGGATATCTGACACTGTACTTCCTAATCTCGACAGATCGTTGTGGTAGAGCTGGTGGGTCTTTTTATTCAAATCCCCCTTTTTTTTTTTTATACATCCTCTCCTGCCACTCTAAACAGAAACTTTTCGCTCTCTGGTTGACATTTGTACATCAATGGGAACTTCATCTTTTATGTCTGGATATATTCAAACAGGAGAAGTGCACCAATATAAGCCTAACATTTTTTTTTACGGCACGCCTAGTTCTGGAGTGTTTTTTTTTTAACCTTTTATATCTAGAGGTCCATGCATTCTACCGACTATATGAAGACAGTATAGCTACGAAACAAAGGAGGACGAATGAAGAGAACGGGCAGTGGTGACCAGAAAGGACTTCTCGGTCCATCAATTAGTACTCCCAGTCAGAGACAGATTTGTGGGCATGCTAATGCATAATAGCTCATACTCGCATAAGACTTAAGAGTTCCTCACTCAACACACTACTGGACCAGCAGCAGCGTACACACACAAAGTACCTATGAATACGTTTCACGGAATTATTACAAAGAGATTATTATAACATGAGAAGCAATTTTGAGTGACGGAATTGTTCTGTTTTAATTTCGGACTAAAATTGTTAATTTACTATAAATGTCTCTGTTGTGCTGGGAAGAAAGTCAATAGTCAATTGCTGAGGAAATGCAGGGATTTGATAGATTATCTTTTAACCTTTTGAATATTGATTTGTAATTACTTCTCGTATACATTGCCGAATCAATAAAAGAACTAGCTTAAAGCCCCAAGTACTAATACAACCACCCTTGAGGCCAACAGCGGGATGAAGATAGGGCTCTCTAAGGCTGTCTGGCCGCGTCATTCTAAATGTGAAATAACGAGCTCCCAGTGTGAAGACTGCTGGTCCTATTCGTACTTCATGTCACCAAACCATTTGTCAGTGCTAAATATTACAGTCATTGCACAAGTGGCCTTAGGACATGTAGACGGTGAGGACGCAGACTCTCACCTCCATGACTTTGGGGCTGCCCTGCCGGCCCAGCGTGCCCATGATCAGGCCCCATCTCTGGGCCGATCGAGCCTCGTCAATAGCCCGGAGCCTCAATGCACGCATGGCTTCGTGGTCATAGTACTCCCTGGAGAAGACCTTACTGTAGGGGTCATATCTACAGAAAGAAAACAGAATGTCAGTGGAATGTATACACATAAAATGACCATATCATACACTACCAACTATTGTTCAGCTATCTGTCTTGAAGACAGAAATGCAAGAAAAGATGAAAAAAATCCAATCATGAAAAGCCATCAAGTATGACAGGAGTTAGTGTATCTTAAGAAAAATTGAGGTATTTCTGAGCAT
>NW_027176262.1:22555042-22920042 GCF_023349555.1 Cebidichthys violaceus | reverse complement strand
CCATGAGTGAGGTAGATACAATACACAGAGATGTGCACACACATACACATGGATGCACTCAAACGCCCCATATAAATATGAGCCACATGGGCAGAGCGTGGTGTAAAAATAACAGTGGTTACATTAGCGAAGGCCCAAAGTGGTGTTTGTTCAACACAGTAAATGAAAGCAACAGAATGCATTATAGAACAGAGAGGCAGTGAGCCTGAAAAAAAAAAAAAAAAAAAAAGAAATAACAGAAGCTTAATGCTATAGCTGCTGCCGCTGCTTATGTAAAGAGCAGAACTGAGCACGACGCCGAACCGGGAGGCCTTCCGAGTTCATTCCACCTTTCAAATCCAAAATAACTGCTGCCGGATTTCTCAAACCCACACTTGAGCTGAGCTTAAGTGTGGAGTACAGGCTTGTTAAAAAAAAATAAAATAAAAAAAAAAAAGCCAGGAACCAGATAAGGTATCCTGTACAAATGCACAGAAGAATGTATACGTGTGTGTGTGTGTGTGTGTTTTCCTATACTGTACACACAACAAATACATAGAAGTAAAACAGAAAATACACACGTGGCGATGACCATTCAGTTGAAAACGCAGAACCACACCATGGCAGCTGCCTCTGACTGAAAAAATGGACTCATCCACAAATACACACAAACACACACACACACACACACACACACACACACACACACACACACACACACACACACACACACACACAATCAGACAGACCCAGTGCCTAATCACCTGCAGTGCTGCCACGAACTGAATAGTGCTGACGAGTGCCAGAGATTGTGCAGGTGGGAAGTTGAACTTGACCGTGTCCAGGAAGTGTGCGTTGTCCATCTGGATGTCCACAAACACATAGAGCATCTTAATACCGGCCGTGGAGTCTATGGGGACTGAGACAAAGACAAAAGAAAGACAGATGAATAATTCACTCTGTTATGTCAGGTAAGCCTGCGGTATATACACTATTGATGCTGGCTCCAACATTAACACGCAGGACATGCTCAGCGAAACCGCATACGTATAGATCTCAGCACGTACCGCTGTGATATAACTGAAGCTCATTCGGCATGAATCTCCAGCACATGCAGCAACTGATGCAAAAAAAAAAAAAAAAAAAAAAAACCTCAATTATTTAAGGAAGGAGAGGGACACATGCGATTACTATTACCGCCATTAATTTCACAGGCCATTTACTACGCACCCGGGGCCTAGGAGAGGTGTGCTACAAACACGTGCCGAGAGAGACGCTGAAAAAGTAGGCGAGAGTCCAAGAAAATAGGGGCAAAGGGGAATTATCGTTGCCGTTGATCAGCGTAATTATTCTTCCTCTTGTGTAAAATTTAATTTGGAGATCAGGAGCGAGGGGACTTCTTTTTTTTTTTTTTTTCCAGTTATGATTAAGCAAATGGCCCATTATGGTGCGAATGTTTTATGAGCGAGTGCAGCTTGATGTCGAGATTAAAGCAACATTGAGAGAGAGAGAGAGAGAGAGAGAGAGAGAGAGAGGGAGAGAGAGAGAGAGGGAGAGAGATGGTGGAGCAAAGTGGGACAAGGAGGCAGAAAAAAGAGGGTGAATAGAGATGGGTCAACAGGGAGAGACCGAAGATCTGTGAGATACACATCTTTACAGAGGGTTGAAGGCAGATGGGATGGAGACCGAGGAATGGAAAATTCCTGAATGAAAGTAGGCTGGAAAACACTGAAATTCAATTGAAGGCAGGGGGTAGGCGATTTAATAATGTACTGTATATATTCCAAAAGATAGGGCATGGAAGATAGGAAAGGAAAAAGTAATAGGACACTGTGTGTGTGTGTGTGTGTGTGTGTGTGTGTGTGTGTGTGTGTGTGTGTGGAGGGGTGGGGGTTGTCAATTAACTGAAAAGTGAAGTGATGAATGGGCTCACATCTCAGCAGAGCGCCAAGATGGATAAGGATTTAAAAAAAAAAAAAAGGGCGGGGGGACGGACTTTGCTGCAGGCCACATGTTGAGTGAGAGGCCAAGGAGTTAAATATATCATGAGACTAAAAAGGACCGGAGGAGTTAAGTAAAAATCCAGCCTGCTTGTTTATAGGCGCTCCCAAAACGTAAAGGGCAAAGAAAAGTGACATCGATCGGCGTTCACATTAGCATGGTAGCCGGAGAGCACTTAGACGCTGCAATTAGAGACACAGTCAATGAGACGGACAGGACTCACTCGCCCCGTCGGTGGTTTTATACATCTATGTGTTATAGCAATAAGGTCGCTCAGTGCAGCTGCTTATTAGCGGCCAGTCGTAAACAAATACGCAGCCACAGTCATTGCAAGTGAGACTGAGAAAAGGTTGAACATAATGGCGTACTGGCTTATTTACAAATCAATACGTACTAACAGGTTCCATTCTATATTGCGCTCATGGAGAACCTCATGAATAATACAGCAATCACTTGGTGTCTGAACTGATCCATGTCCAATTTGTGGCAGTACGGCCTCAGACGTATCAGAATTAAACTCCGTCGTCTCTCTAATGCACACGTTTGTCGTTGAGCCTGAGCTGCATTGAGGGCAGTCGTAACGGATGTTCTGCGGGGTGAAAACAAGACTTGAGGCCACATAATTATTTGCAATAGGCTAACTGTTTACTGGGCTTTTATGTCAACCAAAGCCAATAATACCAGCTCAAACTAAAGTGGGTGCCGTGGGTAAGCTTTTGCTTTGCAAAATGAGTCCAGCTACCAAAATAATGGAGAGCAGGGTCCAGTAATACCAACAGCTGGTGGCAGCGGGCCTGAAAAATAAGTTTATTTTGCATCCTCTTTGCTTGCTCTCTCCCCTCACTCTGACTCCCTTCTCTATTCAGATGAGTCACACACACACACACAAATGTTGTTTAAACATCAAGGATGTTAGATAAAAAAACCCATCTCTCATATCAGCAAATATTGTTATTACTTCAAAACATGGTTTTATGATGTTGCCCATATTGCCTGCACTAGATGGAGGTGCTTTATGACAAAAGATGAGATGGCGCCAATATTCTCCAAAGCAGATACCGCAGAGGAAATGAAAGGGATGCAGGAGAGAAAGGTTCTCTATGAGTCAGTAAGAACACAGTGTCTTTAATCTCCCTCAGGTATCTGACATCATGGGCAACAGTGCATATGATGTCCTCATGATTGAGTGATGAAGGTCAGGAACACAAACACAGTGGTGCCCTCACATACGCGGAGTCTTTGAGAATCTGTAGGTCATCTCATTTCTTTGAAAACCCCTTCCATCAATTAATATCTGGTCGAACTTCACAACCCACGAGGAATTGATCTTTGGGGCCCTTTACCTTCGCTTCCCTTGGGTTCCTATGAGTACACAGCCCATCTCTTCTGTAAACACACACACACACACACACACACACACACATGCAATCACATAATTCTTCCGCAAAGATCAACTCAGGAAAGCGCACATGAGACACAACACACAACACGCAAACAAACAAAAGCCAACACAGAGAGAGCTTTTCTGTGTATTAAAATTCTGTTGGTCATTTCTGGTATTTGGGAGAGGTGAGGTTGTTCTGGCGGGGATAGATATCAAATCTATTGATTTAGCATTTCCTCCCATGTTCTGCAAGAGACAGACGGCGGGGGCGAGGGTGAAGGTCCTCAACAACTGCTTGAGGTTTTCAAAGGACGGCACTAATGCATGTTCCCTATTGATCTGCCGGGTAAATGTGATGTCCAGGCTCCAAAGGTCTGACATGCCGTCTGTACTAGAGCTGGGCGGGCTACACTAACTAGTTACATCTTTACATTGATCGATAGCTCCGCCCGTCGCGCCGTCTCTCGACTCCTTCTTTCACGCAGCCCGCTCTCAGCCGGTGGTGGTCCTTGATGCTCGGCCGCTTCACGAAACCTTTGTGTGGCGCGATCGTGCATGCAGAGCGACGGACAGACAAACGTGCGCACGGGGACAGGCAGAGGCACTCACTGAGGCAGCTATGGCCGTAGTGCACCATGAAATCAGCTCCTAGGGCTCGAGCGGTGAAGTCGTCCACGCAGCAGGCCCCGTACGTCACGTCCCCCATCACAATGGTATCCGCCTCCGTGAACCTGGGATGCACGCACACGCACACACACACACACACACACACACACACAGCAACACATATCAGTGCAGTCATGGACCATATGCACATCCTGTTCGTACAGAGCATGCCAAGCACGGTGTGATTATGAAAGCGCTAGGACTAGATCAATCCCTATCTGCTTGCTACAGACAGAGTACATTATATAGTATCTGACAGCATTGTCAGTCAATGACTGACTCACGGCTGAACAGCATGACACACTCCTTTTTTGCTCCCCATGACCGGCAGCCAAAGGCCTGAGCGCGGCACAAGCTGTCTGGTAGTTAAAGCCCCGCCAGACGAGGGTTAATAGGTCATCAGTCAGCCTGGTCACAGAAAGAAGAAGCAGTAGGAGACGAGGGCTAGGACCGGTACACATAAGCAGATCAGAGTTTGTAGGGGCCTGGATTTATAGCACATCTGTCTGGGAAGAGGAGAAACCGACCTCAGCAAAAAGTTAATGCTTGCAGCATTCTAAAACACTCTTCCGACAAGATGTTTTATGCCACGAGTAGAATGTGAGAGCGTAGCACTGATCATGTGGGGCTAAATGTTCTACTTTGCGCCTGTAATGGAGAAAAAAAAAAAATCAAAAAAAAAAAATCATGGCCTTCTTCAGAGAAAAGAAAAAAAACACCCAATTACACAGGCTTCTGTGGACCCAGATCTGTTAGAATGAATTGCTGATCACATTACAGAAAAAACAAGCTCTTTCTTTTATCGCCCTTTATGGCCGAATAAAATGCTAAGTAAACCCTTAAAGGCTAAGTAAAATGAATAAAGGCTGAAAGTAGCAGGGAGGAAGAGCAAATGAACAGAAGCTCGAGGCATTGTCGCGGAGGAAAGATGGAGTAGACGAGGGGGTGGTTGTAAATGGTGGTTGTTGCCAGGTATTTGTGGCTGTATTCTGACAGATTTAGGCTAGACGGGACGGGTAGAATAGTGATGAGACAGAGGGCTTGGGGAGAAGAGGAAAGTGATAAACAGACATGGCTGCACGCAGAACAGCATCCGTAGCAACCAACAGGCTCTTATGTGTAATGTGTCTCCCGCTTCCCAATCTTTCAACCCACATCCACTCTCTCCGTTTGTTTCTCACTTTCCGACAAAAGTTTCCACTTAGCCTTTTCCTCCCTCATTTTCTCCGATGTAATCTCCGCGTTTGCGCTCTCTCCGGGGCCCCTCATCAGCGTCCCCTAGCTTTCTACGTCGTTTCTCTTTCGCTCTCGCCGTCCCTTCTCCTCTAATGGTCGCTCTCAAGTGAAGGGCAGCGCAGGCCTGCCGAGCAACGGGCAAACACAGACGGAGCGACTCATCCGGTAAATAAATATTTGCCGTCGAAGATTTGAATCAATTACCCTCTCCCTTGTCAAGGTTTTGATTTGTTGCGCCTCTTCGCGCTGCGTCCGTACAGTCGCCAGTGGGAAGGTAATTATGCACTAGATTCCTTATTCACTGCAAGCCCCATTGTTCTTTCATCGCAGTGCACCGACTTGTTTGAGTTGCATAAATGTGCATGAACCTTTCAGCTAAAAATACACAGCCTGCCCACCAGAAAGAAAAAAAAAAAAAGTAGAGACTATCCCCTGCAATCTACTGCAGATCACGCAGAAATCGTCTACAATGCAAAACACAGCACCACGGAGCAATATCGTATCTAATCATCAATCAATCTGCCAGAAACACCATTATCGTGTTATCTTCATTGGTAATGCAGTTAGTAATTTCCAGAGAGAGGATGCCGAACTTTTCATAGTAATAAATGCGAAGAATCCGATTAAGAGGCCCACGAGAGACATGTGATTCTACTGGGACATGGGTAAAGTAATTACTGGGCAACTTATAGTCCCATATCTCACTGGGAGAGAGGGAGAGAGGGAGAGGAGGAAGACAGAATGAAAGAACGTCAGAGCGAGAAGGACAGAATGAAAAGTATATCAGTGTTAATCAAATCCCATTTCTAATACACGCTATCTCATACAAGACATACTGTATGACTGCTGGGTACACATAGAGCACAAACGCCCTCGTTTCCATTTACTCCTCTCTCTACCTATCTACCCTTCCTTCTCTCCCCGTCCTGCATGCGCTTGTCTCTGGTGTCAGTCACTTTCCCGTTTGCGTCGGTATATCAGCACTGGCTTTGCCTCATCTCAGGGTGCTCAGTTCAGCCATTCCGACTGAAAATGTCATTAAGATCTAATTAAGATGTCAGAGAAGCTTGTGAACTCCATAACAGCCCTTGTTAATGAGCTCTTTAGCATACAGCTCAATATGTGTGTGAGAAATAGCCGACTGATCCGAATCTTTGTTAAAAAAACAAAGATTCTACTACTGGAAGTATTGGCGTGTACCGCAAACATAAGTCTAGAAGCGGAGTGCAATATAAATATGCACACATACAGTACGCCAGCACGAGTGCAAACGGTGACACACACTGACGCAGACTGTGAAGTGCATGCTAGATGAGTGCATCACTGGTTAAAGAGCATTTCATTCTGCTCCACCATTTAGGATTTTAATGGGATCCATATTAGCCGACTCTTTCAGGGGTCCACACAAAACATGAAATCCTAAGACACAAAGACAAAACAACCAAATTATATTAAAATCTGAAAAAGTCTCTCTCTCTCTCTCTCTCTCTCTCTCTCTCTCTCTCTCTCTGATGGATGGATGGATGGATACTGAGTCAGATAGTTTTCCTGGATCCGTGATAAGACTACAGTCTGCAGGAAGATGATTTATATGCCTCGTCTACGATAGTGTATATATATATATATATATATATATATATATATATATATATATATAATAATCGAAAAATAACACCAAGAAGCTTTGTTTTATGATAGTCTGCGATAGGTTTAAAATGTGTCCATTACTAATGACCCATTCTCTTTGTTGAGGGTTGCAGTGATTTCATTTACTGTGGGTGCACACACGCATATTGTTGTATCATCTGCATACATGGAAGTGGAAGATCATTAATATGAGCAAAAATAAAGTAAAGGCCCAAAACAACGTTCTTGTTCTAGCGAGGGGAAAATGCACACAAACTTATATTAATTAAGTCATCTGCAGAAGATACACTTTTCTGACTTTGACAGGAATTTCTTCTGAAGCCGGCTTAAAAGGAGGAACAGCTCTGAGATGTTAGCGGGCGAAGAGAATGAAACACATCTCCTGTCTCAGAACGTTCCCATTAGCTCTCACACAGCCATTCTGTTGCCAGTGGCACATGTCTGTTGATGAAAGGTATTGGACTGAATTAAAAGAAAAGGATTCCACCACCTGTTTGAATCACAGTTGATTAAAGGTTTGCTGTGTCTTGAGGTGTGGGAAGTTGCAGATCATTTTTACACCGACATTCAGCGTTATTCTCGGGCCCATCGGCTCTTATAAGGACATCTTCATATTCAAACAGCTTGTAGAGAATGACAGCATTCTGTTCTTAAAAGTCAAATACTGTAATATGGTGATGTATTCTACATTTTCTTCTGGATTTTTCTGCATGCACATTCCAAGTTGATGTGTTTAAAGGAGTACGAGTGAGCATATGGTGGTGGGAAGACATTTCCGCTAACAGCAGATGTTTTTGTTGTTCATTTATTCAGGGAGAGCAGACCGACTGTATTGTAGGCAACAGTGCTTCACTCTGATGTGTTCACGGAAATTCATAACTGGGAGGTGTCATGTACAATATCAGACATGAACCTAAACAGTTGTGTTTCAGATATTCCTGGGGTGTCACACACTATACACCTACTATATATATATATATATATATATATATATATATATATATATATATATATATATATATATATATATATAGTATACAAGGGTGTTATATATTAAACTGGGCCCAGTGCCATGTATAAACATACCTTGTTATTGTGCATTCAATACTAAGCTATTCAAATAATACTCAGGTTCATATATATTCATGTATTCATTTTAAAAGGTACAGTGAGTAGGGAGGCCGTGTCGCTGACGTTAATAAACCTCGTCAACTGATACCAATGCCAATATCAACACTGTCTGTCAATTGCGCGTTAATCATGCACACAAGCTATTCAAATTGACGTTTTTATTTTAAACATAAATGTGGAAACTAAAATGAGTGATGGTCTATTAGTACCACTGCCGTGCATACACATACCTGTTATCCTGCATACAATACTGAACTATTACAATAATGGACAGATTCATGTTTGGGGGAAGAAAAAAAAAATTGTCTAATCAATCCAAAATTTCACGGACCCCCTGCTGAGGACCTCTGCTCTAAACCATCAACATTAGCTGTATAGCTGTAGCTTAAAAGTGTAGCGAAACAGTAGGTCTCTGGCACAAAATGACTTTCAAAGCCACCATACCAACCTCCCTTTAAAATACTTGGAATATAACCGGTTGAAAGAAAACTTTTGTTTTTTGTCAATGCTTATGCTAATTTGATTGAACTGTTAATCAGTCTACCCTCTTGGCAATATCTACAATACTTCACTCTTCATTTAGATGATTTGCTGCAGGAAAACTGTAACACACCAATTACATCAATGTTGAAGTCAACAATACTGCAGTATTTGATTTTTTGTATAGAAAAGCACTACAATGGCCATTGTGTTGAGGCTTAGATCCTCAAATGCGTATGTTGTCAAGTCTACCGCTCCATCTCCACTGCCCCAGAAAGTGGGTTAAGTGCCTTGCTCTAGGGCAAGGCAGAATGGAGAATGAAGGGAAAATGTTACTGCTCGTCTTCCACACACACTCATGTTCTCCTATTGGTCTGCTAATGTAAAGGAAGCAGGAAGGAAACAAAAAAATAAATAAATATGATGACTCTATGATGCTTCACTATACTAATGAGTGGAGTGCAATGAAGCCCATTTAAGAAGAACAACAAGCTCTCATAAGCTGCATTAGTGCTGCTTGTCATGCATTTAAAAGGCATTTGCTTTAGTAAGTGTGCAGACGGTCAACAAGCCTGACAGACAAAAAAAAAAGGGAAAAAGAAAAACTGGTCACAATTAAAACTTTTCACAGTCATCCGCCATCATCAGGCTAATCCAATTAGCAAATTTGCATGCTTCCGTATTTCCCTACTGACATGATTTAATTTGTTCAGCAGCAATTTTGCAACACGGGTGAGAAAACAATTACAGTTTCCAGGTTTTTAAGTTTTGCATCGCTTTGGGGTCAGCGCTAAACGTCACAGTACATTTATGGTACTTTTCATGGTGCCGAATAAGCATTTGCCGTCCATCTGAGTCATTCAAATGATGTCAAGTTGTTCCGGCAGGGAAGACCTGCAACCAACCACACGTTGCTCGTGCATCGGCTCGGCAGTCAGCAATGTCCTCTCCCAAAAGAGAGTCCTGCTTTGAATCTTTGGCCAAAGCTCTTTCTATATCAAGTCTGCATGTTCCTTCCGGTGGGTCTGTGGGTTTCCTCCAGGGGCTCACATGCAAATGGATTTGAACTCTAAATTGCCAAGCAGGATTGTGAATATGTTGACCCTGATGGATTGGAAATCTATCCAGCCTGCCTCTCACAGAGTGCACGCTGGGATGGAGTCCAGACTACGTTAGCATCCTCTATACACAGTGCTACCACATGTCTGTCAGGCTGACAGATTGTATTCTGTGCTCTGATGTATTGATAAACAGTGACTCACACTTTGTGTAAGATTAAATTGAATAAATATGTATGAGAGAATATTCCCGCGGAATACAGCCAGAGCAATCAGGATCTTTCTCCCATTATAGCTCATCGGCAAGTTTACTTTGGCATGCGCACATGAGCATTATCCGTAAGCCAATGGTTAAAGAGCACTATTAATAACAAAATAATATCCACTTTTTCTCCCAGGGAGCATCTCTGCTACCGTTTGCCGTCTCTCTTTGCTCACAGCATGCTATGAAGACGTGATCTCTGCAGACTAAAGACGTCCGGATGTGCCAAACTCGCATTGGGGAAGAGTTGAGATGATCCTTTTAGCTGCTCCTGCACTTGTTTGAGGAAATAACGAGGAGTGTCAGAAGTTTCAAAAAAGATCTAACCGGCTGCACCGATCCAGTTGGCTGTTCTTCAAAGAATCCTCTCTGCCTTTGCTCAAGAATCAAAATAAAACAAGACGTCTCAATAAAATGCCTTTTAACTTTGTTATTGGTGAATGGTGCATAGATTATCTTATTTATTTTTTGTTGAACTTTGAAAACATATGAGAGTCTTAACTGAATTCCTCTTAAATGGTTCGGGGACAGACTACCGTGCTTCTGTCGGCTCTGATTACATTTAATTAAGGTTGTAAAAAATGTTAGTTAGGTAAGTGAAGACATCATAGAAGTGATGTAACCAGAAGCTTATGTATTATAAGTGTAAATCTAATTTAAGTTTGCTTCAACGTGACTTGTATCACGGTACTGTAAATAATTAAGCGCAACAGAATATGACACAAAGACTTCACAGGAGGAGTTTTTACCAATTTAAAATGTATGTAGGACAAAACAATGCATGAATCCGCATGAATGACCAAAACACAATGGAGTGTAACGTTACGTTTCACATGTAGCCACCCAATTTGGCCTAGTGCACCTGTTCAAAACTCAACATCTTGATAGGTCCTGCATCCTGGTTATTTAATACAAGTAGATGTGGTTTTTTAGTTGTTGTTGTATTTGTGCACACAGACCCGGCACACTGGCAGCATGAAGACATACAAACAGACCATTTAAAGTGACACTCCCACAGCGCGCGCACAACCCCTCCGCTAATCGCAGCAAACGCTTTGATTAGGTGTGAATGCCGCCTAAGAGGAAGGCTGCGGTACCCTCTGCAGTAGCTCGTCTGTCCATGTGACTGCGCCGCCGGTGAGATCTTCACATCTCAGGTCTAATAATAGCAGAGATAGCGGAATGGTCTCTCGGGAAACAAAGTGACAAGCAGGTCAGCAGGGTGGGTACAGGTGCAGCACAGTTGCCACTGATACACAGTGGTCAGACAGCTCAAATGAGCATATGTGGCGCACGCGCACACGCGCACACACGCACACACGCACGCACACACACACACACACACACACACACACACACACACACACACACACACACACACACACACACACACACACACACACACACACACACAAGTTCTCCTTTCCCTGAACACAAACTACATGTGTGAATTATTTCCTACATCTGGCATAGGCTCATCTTTTATTCCATTACATTTCAGACATCAGCCCCCATCAGTGTGGCAGTGAGTGGGCTTTGGCACCGGGCACAGCAGATTGGCCCAGGAAAAGAGGCTTCTCCCAGAGGTTGGAGGGTAGCTCTGCATACGCGAGCCGTCGTTATTTCCCTTCTTAAATGAGTTCAGTTTAGGTAAATTAGGGGGGGGGGGGAAACGATGAAATTGGAAAGAAAGGAGTAAAATTAAAGCCCCCGTGGAAGAGATAATGTTGAGTAGGAGTTGATACGGAGGGAAAACAAGAGAACATGCGATTTGAAAAAAGGGAACGGGTCAACAAGAGACATATTGGAAAAGATGGGGACAGACGGAGGAAGATAGAAGGGGTGATAATGACTAGGAGGAGGGCAGACTACGTAAGACAGATGAGCGGTTCGCTGCCGGGGTTGTAATATTAGCAAATCTGATATCGATAATCTGCTTTCTGCGCATACAACATAGAAAATATCCTGACAAAGTGTTTCCCTCCAAAAAATAAATTTGGCAAGGGGCACTGGGCAGGAGGATTAAACGATCTCGACTCCTTCCCCCGTTATGGATATCTTCCATTCGATGTCTCTCCCAACTTACTCTACTATATGTCATACTGACAGGGTTTCGTGTCTTCAACAGAACCAAAAATTTGGAGTCAAATCCCGCTACAAAATATGACTAACTGCAGTCATTGAACATATGCCAGGAATGAGAGACGTGAGGCAGCGAGTCGGGGGTTGATGCTTACACAGATGTTTTCAGTAATACCATTAGATAATCCTTTAACACCCTGAAAAACAAGATCATTACTGCTATTTCATGAGTGCATCTAATCTATTTGTCATGGCATCTATTCAAAAGCCTGAGCCAGGGGTCATTATAGAAAGACCTACAGCTTCATCAAGATGGAGTCCTGAAATGTACAGGAAAGCAGAGCACGCTTACAAAGAGCTGCAATGCAATTTACAGAAACAAAAGCACCATGCGGCAACAGTCATTACAAGCGACTGCTGTTTTTGCAGACATTGCTCTCGGAGGTGAAAACTCAGGGCTGGGCCTACAACCAGGAACAGATCTAATCTCTATGGAGCTCTGAGAAAAAAAAAACACAATACAGAAAACTAAATCTTTGACACAGTGGTTATCAGATCTGTGAGGGTATCAACACAGGGAACAGGATAAGGGGACTTAAGAGGACAGATAATGGTAGGATGAAGTGCTGTTGTATTGTATCTACAAGAAGAGAACACTAAAGCTTCCTTGAAGCTGCGGTAACGATTGATTTGTCTCTTGTTCAGCCTTGAGTAAACAAATCATACCGTAAGCATGCATGGGGGGGTCATGGAAAGCAAACATGTGAATACTGTTGTAGGGTTAAAATATGTGCCATCATAAGCAAGTATCAAAGTTAATGTTCGGAAGAAGAATGATGTTATAAAGCAGCTATAATCAATACTTTTCTAACCATAGACCACGTCGCTGTGAAATGAAACAATTGGTTGTTCTTAGTGAAGAGTGAACGACTTATATTGATCAGGTGGTGAATGCTGATATTGTGTTGTATCTGCTGGATGTGCACACTGTACGCTGACAAAAAGGGGTGGGGCCATCCTTTCTGTTCTCATAGAGTCCAACTGTGGTTACTGCCAGGGAGGCAGCGAGTGTGGCTGAGCTCTGACATAAGAAAACCTTTTAGCTCTTTGCAAGCAACCCTGTCAAAGTAAGGCCTAAGTGGATACATATTTGTCAATCCATTTAATAGCATGGCCTATTCAAACGACGGCTAAATGTAATAATTCCCCCCCCAAAAAATGTATGCAATTTTGTTGGTGTTTGGAGAGGTTTGGTGAGCGGGCGTTTGGAGAACAAAGATGATCAAATCCACTGAAAAGAGGCGGCAAACAGGCTTGTAATTTAAGATGTTGTGAATCGATTAACAGGGTACAGCGGGCAGACGTGCCGTTCCACCACAAACACATGTAAATACGCAGTAGTAGAAAACAGAAAAATCGCCTTAATATCGGGGGGAAAAACAACCGTCAATCATCCCAAAATATTATTGCGAACAATATTTGTCAACCACAGCACATCGTTGCCCTTTTAGCCACAATCCCATGACACAAAAGTAAACTAAGGGAAATAAAGATTATATCTTGTAGCGATGGATGAGGTCACATCCATCTCATCCCTCTTTCATTCATCCCTAAGGCTTCCCTCCATCGTCTGTCACTCTGCTCCCTCAAGTCATTTCACAACCTCTCTCCTCTGTCTTTATTTCCTTAAGCTTTTCGACTCCTTTCCTCTCATCTTACGCTCCTTGTCAGAATTTCTCTGAGCTGCTGTCTATCATTACATCTCGCACTTAATTATCGGGAACGCCTACTTAACGCTTGATGAATCGCGTTGGGTCGCAGTGATTGAGTCGTCCTTCATTTATCCCCTAACGGAAAAGGATGTTCTCATATTAGCTGCCGTTAATAGGAAGTATACTCACATTCATCTTTAAATCTCACTCCGTGCGCGAGTGATATTGTCTTTTCCACTACCCCGTGATTTATACTTAGGTGCTTTTATTTTGGTACGTAACATATATGTAGACATCTGTAGAAATCTATGAACAGTAGGGCAAAATATTAGAAAATAAGTGCATGTTTTCATAGTAGGGACTTAGCCGTTTCATGTTGGATTAGAAAAGATGTCTGCCTTCTCTAGCCATACATCAAAATACTGTCAGGCTTTTGTTGTTGTTGTTTTTATTCTTTCCAATTTGCGGATTGTGCAACCCCAATTTGTGTCCTTCAACTGCCAGAGCAACGTCAGTGGAATTACTGTGAAAGGACATTTTAAAAAGCCCACGTAATAGTCTCCCAGTACATATACTTTCCCAAGCTGTGCATAATTTTACACAGCTGTCTGCGAATGCAATTACATGGACATGTGCCTGGGACAGCGCCATCCAAAATGAGAGTGATTATGGCCGGTCTGACTGGCGGTGCTGGAGACAGAACAGAGGAGAAAATAAGGACTTCAACCTTCAGCGCTAAGCATTGCTTATCTCTTCTACACACTGCTGAGGGGAAACGGGTTTGCGTCATTACTTCACAAATTAAAAGTATCCCGTCTAAGATAACACCAGCGGTGGGTTCACCTTTGGAAAGGAACATACCGCCTTCACCCACAGTGTTTTTATTACTATCGTCACATTTCATTTTGGAAGTCAAAGGCCAGGCATTACGAACGCTCACAACCTCCATCCGGGTCGCCCAGTCTTGTCCAGCGTATAGCCAATGCGACCGCATATTATTATTATATATACTGTATCTCTAGTGGTAATCAATTGTACTTTCATGACAGCGCAGGCAATTTTGAAGGTGCTATCTGCCAAGATATCCTATTAGACAGTGTCAGCACCTATCAGGATGTCTGGTCTGCCTGGGCACGATGTCCCCCTAGAAGAGATCTGATTAGCAAAGCCGGAAACAGCAGGTGTCTTGGTGGTCCTCCATGCCTTTGTCTGTGAGGTGCGAAGCGACGGAAGTGTGACTGATTCAATTTACCCTCTCCTATCTGGCACCACAAATCAAATTCAACAGAGATGGCATCAGGGACACATCATAACCAGGAAGAGACCAGTACCCGTGACAACAACACTACTACGTCTTGACTTTGAGCCTTTTCCTTTCACGCCCTCGACTTTGACGCGTGTATCATTTATAAAAGACAAACGGGGACAATGGCTGTATTCTGTCAAAAACGGGGTTGAGATCCCAGGAAGACTGCCTTACAGAAGGAATACATGATCGGTATGCAGAGCAGGCTAAAATGGACACAAAGCGTACACTTATAGGAGGAAGTAAAATTCCAATAATCATTAGAAGCAAAGTGTGTGTATTACAAAAATATATGAAGTGATTTAACAAATGTAAACTGATAATAATGATGAATCTGTAAACGTGATTGAGTAAAACTACTAGTCTGTGTGGGCTGCACTAATGTATGTGGAAAAGGGGAAAAAGGGAAAGTATGCTAAAAAGGACAAGTAGATTTGGTTCAGGTCAAAATGGAGAATAACGGAAAGTACCAGAATGAAGAAGAAGGGGGGGGAGCGGGCCTTAGAGATGAGGCCAGATTTGGGTGTAACCAAGCGCGTACGCAGAAGAATTAATGAAGTAATGTTAATCATGTGCCAGTGAAACGGGAGTGTTGGGGAAAAGGGGAGAGGGCCCAAAAAGGGGCTATAAAGAGTGTGACTTGCAAAAGCAAGGGGGGATTCATCGCGGGACGCCTTCCAGTGCTCAACAGAGACCACTGGACCTCGTTCGACAGCCGCAACGGAGGACTTCGTCTTCGCTGACAATTCAAAACCGCCTACTACTGCGTTCTTCCAGTATCCAGTACGCAGTATATACTGCGTTCGTCAGTAGTAGGCAGTACGAGACTGTTGAATTTATTCATTTGGCAGTATACAGACAAAGCACATTAAAGTCCTGCCCCAAAAAGTGCCTTTTTGCCTAAAAGTTGCTGTGTGGTGGGAAGAACTACCAACAGGGTGAAGAACCCAGAACTGAGTTTTCATAAGCCGCCGAGCTAAAAAAACTGAGCCTTGAAAAAAAAAAAGACACAAAAGTGAGGCATCAGCAGGAAGAATGGAAAACTCTGGGATCCTGATACTCAGTATGCCTAATGTCATGTGTGCAGCAAGCATTTTATCAAAAATGTTTTACAGTGGAATGTGGATGAATGAGACAGCTATGCAGCATTATGTTTGCAAGTCCGACATAGCTAACATTAGCTTGCTACCTTGCCCTTATCACTATTTTAGTCATCAACTGCACCAGTGGTAGACATAGAATGCTGTAATAATCCTGTGACGTGCTGGAATCTGATGTTTTTAAGACAGCTACAGGCATTTTGTTAGCGTTTCAGCTGTGGCATTTTTGGCATCCAACAGACTTTGCTTGGTTAGCATAGTGCATTCCACATGCTACATTCTGGACCAAATCGGTATGTACGGACAGTAAAGCATGCAGTCTTGATTATAGTCACGGAGAAAATTGAGTATGCAAGACAGATACACAGGTCGGTGCTGGGTTTGCAGATCTAGTATCTATGAGCTTGTACGAAATATAACGGAAAATATACGAACAAAAGGCTCGGCCTCTTCTCCGCTATATAACTTCAAATGCAAATGTGGCAAGGGGCACTAGTCGGGAAGTTTAACCTTTCTCCTCTTTCATTTAGTCTTCAAGCATGTCTCTCTCTCTCTCTCTCTCTCTCTCTCTCTCTCTCTCTCTCCACACTGTGGAACAGTAAAGAGGTTTCTACAGGGTCTGCAGGCGGTCGCTGACAATGAGATATTGTTGGAGTTCAACATAAGCTTCGGGTGGGCAGTGAGGGTGTGCCTGGCAGGAGAGCTAATTAGACAGCACATGGCTCTATGTGTGAGCTGGGAGCTCACATATGAATACCTCTTATAGGAGATATATATATATATATATATATATATATATATATATATATATAATATAGCCAAAGAGCAGACAGAAGCAAGAGTCGGAACAGACACACAACTATGGTGCACGTATGCACAAAAACACACCTACATATATGCTGGCGCAAAGACACACTCACTTCCTCACTTACACCCATATCTGTTGCTTCAGCTCAGCTGTGCTGTGGGCGCCGCGAGGACAGTGACGATGTGAGGGCAAGAAGGCGTTGGAGGCAACCAGGCCCCTTCCTAATGGTGGAGTTGACATTTACCCTGGGAGGCTGTGGGCTGCGGCTGCTGCTCCCACAGAAATGATTCAACCTGCCGTGCTGAATATAGAGGAAACACTGTGATGGATGAAGACCGCTACGGTGAAGGACCTGGAGATGTCTGGGGGCAGTGCGTGCGCATACTGTACCTTAATTTACCAACACACTGCATCTGACATGACGGTTACTTGAGCTGTCTAGGGCCTATGTTGACAGATATCTAGGATAGTACATGATGGAGAGAGACAGGAAACAGGCGCGGTGTGTCAGTGGGTTCACTAAGTGAGCGTTTTCCCATCACATGTTGTGTTGAATCATACGTACGAGCACAAAAACTCCTCCAGAAGAACAACTGCCTCCCACACCAGCTCTTCTTATTGATCGGACCTGACTGAATCCCGCTGTTACTGCCGGTCACACTTTTTTTTGGAACTCTTACATTTTCTATATAAGAGTTCCACAGAGCGTTAAACATTCACGTTCAACGGTTCGACAGCCATTCATCCATGTCGACGATTCTCGATGCATCTCAATAGATCGCATCCCCAATTTCACTGTGCATTGCTATGTTTTCAATTAATAATAATTTTTACAATCTAATAAATCTGAACTTTTTTTTTTTATTCAGAAAGTGCTAAATCTTGTGTGATGATCCACCTCAGAAAATAAACATTGCAAAAAAAAACCAAAAACATGAAGTGCGCTTCAATCCACATAAATTGAACATAGCAGCTCTAAAACAGAACTTCCTGAATGCCTATGGCATTATATCCTATATGAATTAGCCTGGCAGCTAGCAGACTTCTCCTTAATCTTCTATTAACACCAAGATACCTCCCTGGAGACATGCCACGTACCAGCCTGCTTCAAGGCCTCCACCATCATTACCATCCCCCAAAAAAACCCCCAAGGATCACAGCACTTAATGACTACAGGCCCGTCGCCCTGTCCTCTGCGGTCATGACGTCTTTTGAGCGCCTTGTCCTGTCCCACCTAAAAACCCTCAGCGACCCTCTCAACACGGCCCTCCACTTCATTCTTATTCTTATTCATTCAAATTCAGCTTCAGCTAATGCTACCGTGGTAGACAGCCTGCATAAGCAAGACGATGAAAAAGGGCCGATCTCAGGGAACTTATACCCGGCTGGGGTCATCCGAGGTCACACGTGACTTTGTTGCTATAAAGATTCATCCTGCGCGAGACGGAAGATATCCAGTGTTAAGCCCTGCCTCTGGCGATCAGTACGGATGAAAAAGAACAAAATATATCAAAAGGAGTGGAGAGAAACTAGCGAGACAGTAAAACGCAGTGAAAGCTCACACTGCATTGTGATGCATCTTAAAATTGAGAAATTTCCACACATCTAAAAAACAACTGCGTCTCAAAAAAGTCGGCCAGTCCTGATAAGCTGGAAAGACATTGCTATAGCTTGTCAAAAGACACTCTAGTCCAATACATAGTGTTCACTTTCTTAGTTCAGCATGTCAGCACTAAACAGAAACTAGAGTGTGATGAAAAAAGTAATTAGTCACGCAGGTATTTGATCATAAACTAAAGTATTGGAAGCTGGTGTCTTTTTTTTCCAGACAATAATTCAGTGGATGGCTGCCATTGTTTAAGGCCCACACTGAAAATATTGTTAACAAGCTAAAAAGCATGCATAAGTGTTGGGGTGTTTTACTTAAAAAAAAGGTTTGTTTTTGCCAAATGTAACTATTGTACGATTATGTTTTTTTTGTTGTTGCGACTAGATCAGCTCAGCATTTTTGGACGTTGGACAGCATTTATGTCGGTGCCTTAAGATGGTTCCAAATTGCATATCCCTTACTCATCACTGTATACTCAGTGCCAGGGCTGACAATGCGTAGGCTTAGTTAAACTAAACTATCATTATTCATCAGGCCATTTTTGGGAAAGCTTCCTTCCTACTCCTGTTTCTATGTTAATCACAAATGTGGACCTCGTTATACTGTAGTCTGAGGACAAAAGGCAACTTTTTTTTTGCTGACTGTTATTCTGCGGAAAAACTTGAAACTAAGGGAATTGGTAACTGGTGAGTGGGTTTAGAGCAACTGCCAGTTCTAGGGAGAATACAAATTCTGGTGACTATCGAGGCTTTCGGTCACACATTAGTCATAAATCATAATTGAACTGCCTCACCTTCTCTCTGTTCTTCCATCTTCCTCTTTTCAACTACTTTTTAATGCAACATTTTGTTTACTGTATTGTTCCATGTATCTCTAGACTCACAAGATTCTGAATAAAAAAAATGATTGATAGGTACAAAGATCGTGGTTAAACCAAACCCGGAGTGCCAGACGATTTGTCCCACAGAACCATCTGAGAAGCAGTCATTGGAAACGTTGCTTGGAAAAGGGCCAACACTTTTTAAAAAAAAAAAAAAACACTTGTCAGGTGACTGGATGAACAATCTGCCAATCAAACTTTTGCTGAAGCAAGTAAGGAGACGGGCGAAAAAAATGCATTTTCCCCATCGAGAAAGCCTTCGGGGTCGTTCCTGGCTCTCCTTTCAATGAAGGAATGCTCTCCAGCTCTGATGTAACTGTTGCTATTGTAGCATCTATGCTAAACGTAGCTGCCAGTAGACGCTGGTTGTTCCGTCGCTCTGCGCTACGTACGCAAACGCATTACTCCAAGCCTGACAAGGTGGATCCAGCTGCCGTGAAAGGTAACGTTATACCTGCAGTACTCTACAAAACATCAACCCAATCATGTTATGACCTCACCTTCAATGACACCCTTGTGCAACACTTTGCCTTGACATTTGGAATGACCCACCACGCAGCCATCAATTACGACGGGTAAGGAATAATAATTCAAACTGCCTATTCAACAGTTAGATAACTTAGTTGTGTGAGCAAAAAAAAAAACAATCCACTTATTCATTTAGTACTTGGGTGTAATGGCTTCGTTCAAGGCAGCTTCTCTGCTCCCTCAGAAATAGCAAAAATACAGTGAATGTAGTAATATTATCAGTGACAAACACACACATTAATATATCAAAATAAATGAGACATATGAGTGCATTTTTCTCTGAACATAGAAATGGGATTTTTTTTTCTTCAGTTACCCAATTTCTAAAGATGTTGGTTTGGTTTTGTTGTTTAAAGCTCGTCTGTGCCTCTTAAACTGCAGCAACGTCAATTCAACTCTACAACACTCCGTATTAATGCGGCTTTATAGGAATTTTAGAAACAAACAATATAACAATATCACTATTCAATCATGTATATTGTCTCTTGTGATCTATGACACATAGTAAGGCGATTCCTTTTCAGTACGAGAAAAGATTCATTTTTCCCCTGTTGTGTTTTTTTTTTGTTGCTTCAATAGCAAAAAGGTTTTGGCCTCGTGTGCTCAGCCAATTTGTCTTTATGGATCGGGACATGGCGCCACCCCCCACATACCCTGCTTTCTGCTACTCTCTTTATACCCCCCCCCCACTCCACTGTCACAAAAGAAGCAGCAGTAAATACTGAAGTTCATAAAAGTATCATTCAGAAGCTAAGGCTAGACAGCTGGCATACCATCAAAAAGGCAATACAACATACGGTACGGTGACGGCACATGCATCACCGCCTGCCGGCACGATTCTTTCGCTTTATGCCGAAAGCTTTTTATCTTGTTTACGTATGAAAGCAGAGTTCACGAGTCTTTTTTTTTTGAATTCGTGACGATGTCAACACTGAGAGTAAAGAAATGAAATGAAATGGCACAGAGAGAATCAGATAAAGGAGAATGGCGGTGAGGAAATGCACAACATTTTACATATTGTGACGTGGTTTATTTAGTGGAGTTACATGCACAGACCAATTCACACAAAGCATTAAGTGGGCTCCCATCTCAAAGCGCTTAGGTTCATGTAGCCTGCATGACATCAATGACAGATATGATATGGAGTATTATGGGCGAAAACATCTTTAGGTTAGTAATGTCAGTATGGAGTTCTATTGATTTGCTGTCTACGAGGTACATCTGTCTACATGTAATCTAATTCAATAAAACACTTAAACCGAGCCCGACCTTTATAAAAGTGCATCACAGTTTAGCATCTCTGCAGATCTGTGTATGTTTTAATGTACATTTAAAGAAGCATCTTCAAGGCCAAGGCTGTAGGCTGAAAAAAAGCATAGCTAAATAAATGCTATTTGCTGCATTTCTTTACATGTATATCGTCTTGCATATACAGTAACATAAAGATACAATTAGTTAGCATGCTGTCCATAATAATGGTGGTATAACAAATGCTGTACTATTTATGCTTTAAAGCTCCAATAGCACAGTAGTTTCCTTGATAGACCTGATGAAGTAATGTTATACAAAGAAATGTTTGACAGAAGAATTCTAACTAGCGATCCCAACATTTACAACCTTTAAACTCACGAATAATGTGTTTTTACAGGGCAGATAGGTCCGCAAATCACTCGCTACTTACTGGCAAGCTTAATTGCTTTGAGTGCGTGGTAATAATGACGGCGAAGAGCGTTCTCATCTGGATTTTGACAGCTGTGCAGTAAGAGGACGCTGTTTAAATAAAATGTAATAATTGAAACACACTCAAATAAAAGAATTCTGAAAAGTGAAGGGAACTTTATCCAGACACGTATTGGATTGGCTGACCTCCTAACTCCATAAGAGGTCCTCTGGTGGGCCTTTGTCGATTGATCTCAGGTCAAGGCTAAAAACCAAAAGGACTCTTTGCAATCGCGGCCCTGCCGTAAAAT
Source organism: Cebidichthys violaceus (assembly GCF_023349555.1). NCBI lineage: Eukaryota > Metazoa > Chordata > Actinopteri > Perciformes > Stichaeidae > Cebidichthys > Cebidichthys violaceus. Next base: position 22,898,203 of record NW_027176262.1, on the reverse strand, counting down.
GCATCTCTTCTTGTGCAGCGTTGCCAACTCTTTTTCCGATGCAAGTAGCTAGCGCTAGCTCCAAACGTCGCTAAAACAACGTCATGCTCTAATCTGCGTATCGGGGAGGTCTTCGCACAGTACTTTGCATAAAGCTCAGTGGTTGTGTCAGTTGCAGTGAGGGAGAGACTGAGAGGAGAGGGAGAGACTCCGTGCTGTCGGCAGAAGAGCCGTGAACTTAAGATTACTCTGAGCTGCATTGGTAATGAACATAACATATTTGAATATATCTCTGGATTTCTCCCTGATGGTCTGAATGAGTTGCTGGATTTGTCGCTAGTCATTTTTTTTTTTTTTACAAATAGAGTCGCTAAGAGGGTCAGAGAAGTCGCTAAATCTAGTGAGAAAGTTGCCCGTGTTGTTGGTAGTTGCCAGGAAAACGATCTCAAAAATATTACCAATTGGAAACGCTAGTGGGGGAAATTTGAGAACTTTAATTTGTCTTATTTTGGTTATTTGAAGTCAGAAATGGGTTGCCATGTGTGCATATGTAAAGGGTGTATGGTTCGTATTAACATGCTACATGGCCATAATTCGGAGCAGCTTGTCCTCATTAAGACTTAGCGGCCCCTCCCACTGAAGCGCCTTACTCTGAGGGCAGCTTAGCCCTTTCATCCCCATTTTGATATGGACCTCAGCCCTGTCTCCCGAGTACGAGGGACTGCGGCAGTGGCGGCGATGGCAGAGCCGCCCAAACTCCCGGGACCTCTGGTAACCCTCAACATAAGCTCGGTGACATGAGGTTAGCCGCCTGCTGCGCCAAACATCCGAAAGGTTACCGTCACTCACTCTCTCCGAATTCCACCCTCCAGTACTATGCTAGATCCACATTAGGATTGGCATGCACATTTGCGACATTTCGATCAATGCAACAGACAGGGTTCTGGTTTCTCCCACCAACACAAGCAGTTTTATGAGGTGGGAAGATTAAACAACCAGAGACAGACAGGGTTCACCTGCAGGTTAAACCTTGGAAGGGATGAGCCAAATTCTGAGCTCCGGTGTTGAGATTGTTGACTTGAACCAAGACCTTGAGTTCCTTTAGCTTCTCCTTACAGATATTGCAGTTTCATCCCCACATCAGGATCAGAGATCATACGGTAAGGAGCCACCAGATGCCGTCGACCTTATTCACGGTTTGCTCCGATAAGCTCCTGGACGTGTTGCGACTGTCAACAGTAAAGTGCCATTCTTGTGGCACTCGCACTACCTATATCCAGCTGCTTTCCCCAACGTATGGGTGTAGACTTCCGCAAAGAGCCTGTGTTGTGTTTTCTGAGGTATGTACACAGATTCATGGCAACCCTGTTCCAACGCGGCTGCCATTGTTGTGTGTCTAGAGGTCAAACGACGGACGAAACAAACCCTGTTAAAGAATAATTTTATTCGAACGTAGCTCTTATCTTCACACTTTGGCCACCATTCCTATCAGTAACAAAATATTACATCTGCCAAGTTAAAGTTTTGGTGACAATTATACAGATACTAAAAAAAATTACAGTTTTTGGAAGGAATGAAAGCATATCCGATCCGGGCATAATTTAAATGAATTAATATCTGCTAAAAAAAAAAAAGGGGATCCACTTCAACCTGCTACTGTTGCAGAGCTGCTCTCCTTAATGACAGCCAGGCTCTACACTGCAAGCATTTCAGTGCATACGGGTATGAAAATTAAGAGTGTGTGAAAGAAAAAAAAAAGAAAAAGATTTGGATTCACCAGTGATTGACACCGAGGTTCCCAAAATCCCCTCGGCTCAAATGGTAACAAATCTGTCATCTCTCCTCGGCCCCTCTAATAGGAAAGATTAAAATACAAGAAATTCCGGTGGCAGCCTTTCGTTTTCAGCTGGTGCTTTAACAGGTTGAAGTGACAAACGTCGCCAGCAGCAGGTCACGTCAAACTGTCGCTTACTAACGTTAATTCTAAAAGTACGTTGACGGTTGTGCGCTCTCTGCGAGTCGCTGTCTGCACTCAGCCAAAGATTGTTGTTGAGATAAGAGAGGCATCACGCTGTAACACCACCGGACAAGTGCAGTTGACGGTTTTTGCAGTCCCAACCACTTATAACCACAATAGAGTAATATGTCTTCTCTCTAGACGATTATGTCACATCAATTTCAGGACATTCATTCTTTCAGTTAAACTTTCGTGAATAATCGGCGACACAGACGGCAACATCACAGCCACATGCTGTCGGGGTGGAGGTTCTTCAGCGTGCGTGAGGACATAATAAAGCCATGGACATTGGACATCGTATACTGGAATTTGAATTCCTGTTCATTTCGAAGATACTTTCAACACATTGCTGGTGTGTAATTTACTACTGTAGTTATAAATAAGAATCAAGTACATTTATATCCATGTATGTATTTGTTACACTGCGTTTTACAAAGTTATGAAAGCAATGTTTAAGTCAAGTCTTATGTCACCTTACTTCTAAAAGCTCAATTTTAGTTTACCTTCCAAATAAAGTGGTTTAGATAAAGTAGCTGTAATGCAGCTATATGGATATATTCCAAGATCTCAGATTTGGTCAGTAAAATGTTATCATAACCAAGAAGACTATTACCCAAGTCGTACTGAACCAGAAATATTATTTTAGTAGGAAACTGATCCTAGATGAACAACATGTTTATCCATCTTTGAGACTGTCAAGACCTTTGTTATTTTGTAGGGGGGGGGGGGGGGGGGGGGGGGGGGGGGCGGGCAACAGCACTCAAACTCAGCTGATACCATTCAAATGATATATTCAACCCATCAGTCTGTGCACAAGATAGAAGTAATTTAGTACTTCACAAAAGGCTCTGATGTTCATCCAGGATTCAAAGAACCCATCTGTTAAATCTGGAAAGACTGGAATTGCAAAAAAAAAAAAAAAAAAAAAAAAACGCATTTAGTGAGACAGCACCGACAGATGCAACATAGCTTAAGGGGAACTATATAGCAGGAGCTAATGAAGGGAAACCGTGAGAACCATCTCCTCTGCTCGGGGAGAAATCATGTGGATGGTGAAGAGAGGGTGAAAAATGCAGAGGGATGAGCGATAGAGGATGCGCTGAGAGAAGCAATTAGTGTCCGCTAATTGCTCTCATTCGAAGAGATGGGGCCGATTTTGCAGGACTCCATGTTGGACAGTGACAATTCAAACGTATAAATGTGGACGGCTTGGGCATGCGGTTACAAAGCCATCCAGCAAACAGTGGTACCTCTCAGACTGATAGCAGCAGAACTGATAAGACCAGACCATATCATCAAAACTTCACTCTATCATCTTTCCCGTGATAAAAAAAAAAAATGACAGTGAAGATGAATCGATGAAGAGATAAAAAGTCTTATACAGCTGGAGAAAAGACGAAAAGAGTAAAAAGAAAAGATAGATAAAAGAGTTGAGGCAAGAGGGAAAGACAACCACTTTGCACAACACCTCTCTAAGTAATACGTTTTATTTATATGGGAAATTAATGTGTCTTGGCATAGTTATATAAAGCCACGTAGGCAAGAAGAGCACAATAATATAGTCCAACTGACGTGATCCAAGTTTCCTGTGTGAAATCAAATATCCGCCCCGGCCTGAAAAGTTTATGGCAGCTTTAGCCACTCTATTCTTCATCTCGTCCATCTCGTAATCAGGTTAGTATTGACTAAACACCTATGAAAAGAAAAATACCACTCTGGGTGTTTAATGATAGCAGTCGTTTTCTTTGAGAAAACACTTAGCAGAGAGAGTACTCCTGAGAAACCGAAGCCATCTGAATGAGTGAAATGAGACCACAGAGACAGAAACCACCGAGAAAAATGAAGGAAAAAAAAAAAAAAAAACACAGCAGATTTTTGACATTATTGTGACCCTCGCATAAAACTTTTTTTTTTTTCATGTGCGTTACTATTAACCAAGCAGACATTTTATTTATCCCAGGGTGGGCCAAACCACAGCGTAGCATAAAAGAGCACATTAATGCTGAAGCACTTCTCACTGCAGGATGAAAAAAAAAAAAAGAAAAAAAAAGGTGTCTGTGTGATAGAGTGCCGCTGTGCAGTAGGGCATATGCGGACTGAAACAAGATGTAATTAACAAGAAGAATATCTTTTCCCTCCTCCAACTGTGAGCAGGGGAAGCTGTGATATCTGCTAAAACAGCGTAATCATGTCTCATTTTCTGCTGAATCCCTGATTGGGTCGAAGGCGGGGAACTACGATAAAGCTCTCGCTCTCCTAATGAGTACCAGTTGACTGCGGCAGCTAAAGTTCCTACTCTGCTGGCTTGACTTCTACGCCTGCTTCCTACTCATATAAACTCGTTAAATATGTTACGCAATCAACATAACCTGCTTACCTCTCGATGATGTCAGCGATGACACAGGCGAACATCTGGAGGCCCTCTGGAAGCTGCAGAGCCACTGGAGAGAGCAGGGGGGGGGAAAAAAAAAAGAGGGAAAAAACGGAGAGTTACATACTTGTGTTAGAGTGACGGCAACGTGTTATTTAATAAATCCTGGACAGCACAGTTATTCATATCCTCTGCTGCTGGTTCAGGGCGCTTCACTGACAGCAAATAGTGACATTTCAGGGTAATTTCCCCCTCTGCCACAGCGTTGGGTTTATTTCAGCAGGTGACGGGCGGTTGGAAATATATTCCAAACCAATAACCGCAGGTCTATCTCTTCAGCTCATGGCTCGTACGGAACCTTTGAACTCTCTCTTTTTCATGCCTGCCACTGGCTCTGGGTCACACCTTCACTCTCTCTCCTCCCCCCCCCTATTTTAATGTGGAAAAACTGATGGGGCTGCTATAAAAATTGAAATCAAGCAACCAATTAACCATTTATCCTGCTGCTCCGGTGTTAAGTGCTGAGAACAGGAAACCTCTAAATCTACTCATGTGCGACACCAACTGAGATGAACCAATGGAACAGCCTTGTTTAGGGCAGGATTTACTAAGTGGCTCAGACTCACTCTGCATGGAGAGACATGTTTTTTTTTTTTTTTTTTTTTTATCAAACAGGCAGAAGGGCCTGGAAGCATCTCAACTGCAGCTTCTCTGTAACCTGTGAAATGCGGCCCTTTCCTTTGAGCATATTCCTTTAAAGATAAATTACTCAAATGGTGACTGATGTCATGTGAGATCGCTGGATCTGCCGCTAAATACTAGGATCAGTATTGCGTGAAAGATTCTCGACTTCTAAAAAGTAGTTGCAGGTATATTGAAGGAAGGTTGCAGTGGGCAAAGAGATGTGTTTGCTGAGGAGCTCTTAATTAAAAGTGCTTTGACTGATCGGCCACTGATCGTTATCGGCCAATATTAATTCTAAATAGTTTGATTGACAGTCTCTATAAGAGCCAATCAGACCGTGCGATCAGATAACTCAAAATATGCGAGACAATTTGTCTACATGCAGCTAAACTGGCTTCACTGCCGTTGTGAGTTGTGTCTCGAAAGCCCTTTTTACACAGCCCGTTCAAAATCGGGACTGTTGCGCCGTTATTCCACCCTGCTGCTCTGTATGAAAGGTAGGGACGCGAAAGGTGGGGGGCGTTGCTGCTCCGACGCCAAGCCGGCAGTGGAGGTAGTCACGGAGGAAAGAGCCACATCTGTATAAAAGGGACAGTTGGCGTGGTGGGGGTGAATGCACACTAGACGTTGACGCTGTTGTGTTGCTAGTCAAGCCGGCATGCGGTCGAAAATTGCAACTCATGCAGCATTATGCCGGCTAGGTTTGGTTGAGTGTAAAAAAGCAAAGCTGGTGTAATGAGGGGCCATTTTAACAGCAGCACTGCAAGAGCTGCGTATAAAAAAAAGGGGCTATGAGAGAAAGTGTCTCCAAGAGAGAGTGGAATATTTTGCTCAATAAATGAATGAGACTTTCTCCGCTTTTAATTTACATACATGTAGTCAAATGGATAAATAATTGTACGGTGAACAACCACAAAAAAAACAAAGAGGTCAAATAAAGAATACAATTTTGATCTTCTAAAAACAAGATGTAATTCAGCCTCTGAGAAAGAAAATTATATATATATATATATATATATATATATATATGTGTGTGTGTAATTTGTATTTATTTTTTAAAGATTTTTAGCTTTGGCTCAATGGTGAGATGTGTAGTTATTGGGGCTGGAGTATCTGCTGGACCTTATGGATCAGCTACCTCTCCTATGGTAGTGTGTTAACCGTTGTGCAATATTATATTTGTACAAAATTCAATCATTTATTTTTGTTTCCTTAGAGGATTGTTTAACATGACTTTTCCATAACCACATTTCTATAAATAAAGAGTGTGTGAGTTTACAAATACAAAACAATATATATTGGAATTCAAAGAAGATGAAACTCTAAATGTCCTTTGGGAACTTCTTAAGCAATATGTCTTGTGTTTATTGCATCAAGGATCTTATATTAGGTGGCAGATAAAGAATTTAGCATACATGAATAGGATCATCAAATAAAATGGACGACATCTTCGTATCAGAGAGTAATAAGATATTGATATTCTTGCCGCAAAGTCACAGAACAGGAATCAGTGCATGAAGTGGATAAGAAGGAAAAGACGAGACTGACCGAGAGGAGAATAATGAGGAAAGCAAATATAGTGCAGTGACTTGGCACACTTCCTCATACTACTACTAAACACAATAACAATAATCTTAGAACTTTAACCCTTTCACAGTGTGTTTTCAGCGGGTGAAAGTGAATTGTAAGAGTTTTGGTTGCTCCACACTTCTGTGTCATCTCTGGTCGCAAAAAAAACAAACAAGATGGCGACGGCCAAAATGCCAAACTAGAGGCTTCAAAGTGGAAGTCCACACACCAAAAGGTGACGTCACGGTCTAATACAAAGTCTATGGCCTGTAGGAGGAGAACTAGCTTGACGGTTGGCTAACAGCTAATGGCGCTAATAAAGCTAACAGAGCTAACAGAGCTAACAGAACTAAACACACAGCTGAACCGACAGTTAGAGGACAGGTAGAGGAAGCTAAAACAGTCAATATGAAGTGTTACACTGTGAACGGCAGTTAAGCTGCATGGTGCCGGAGGAGACAGCTGCATAGATTAAAATGAGAGCTTATTTATTGCATGAGACGTGCGAGTGAAAAAACGCTTCCGATACACTTCTCGATGGGGGGTAATTGTGGTTTGTACTCATTCAATACAACATTAAAGCAGTGGTCGTTTTGAATACACCTGGCAGAGATCTGCATGCTACAGAGTGCACTTATCCAGTTGATTGTTTATATAAAAAAAAATCATAAAATGGTGAAATATTATTTCCCAGAAGGCTATCTAACACATTCAAAGTGTTTATGTGTTCAAGTGTTTGTTTCCAAAGATCTTGGCAACAAGGGATTCCTTTCACACATACATTTAACATCTTTTATTCTTAAAGGAGCTCCTTGTTTTCAACTAGAATGAATCTTTAGCTCATTGTTACTATAATGTGATTTTGTCTGTTTGCAAATGAGTAGAATACAAGGGTTCTGCTGTTCAGTGGTTTGCTCTTTGGAATTACATGATACAACACTGTTCGTGTATCACTGCTGTCAACATTTCTCTTTTTTGCCATCGACCCTTTGTGAAGCAGTAATTTATTTTCCATGTAGCTAGATGTGATACGATCACAAACGTGCATTCATAAGGTATCGACCAGTTCAGTATGAAGTCCCAGCTACCATGTCAGCTACACTGAGTGAGCCCCCCCCCCCCCCCCCCCCCCCCCCCCCAGAGACAAAGGCTTTGTTTCAATCAACCATGAGATTTTCTCCTAGTCAAACTCTGCCGCACCTTACTTCAATAAATCCATCAATGTCTATGTGGACACTTACAACTCCAAGACACCGAATTCAGCGCAGCGTTTTCACATGACTAGACCTGAAACAATTTCAACACTTCAGGGCCAGACGGCATTAAACAATAAAAGCCGGGACAGACAAAAGGCCAAGGAGGTTGAGGGTGGATGGCCATGAGATGGAGTGATAGATGGGGCAGTGTGAGGAGGAGGAGCGAAAGCAATTCTTACTGATGAAAGGTTAAGGGATCACAAAGCGCTCATGCAGACAGTGAGAGACAGGTCATTACCTAGAAAAGGGCAAGTTTATTAACAGAGAAAGGTTTCAGAGCACACCTCTGCCACAGCTGACAGAGGCAAAGAGCTTTCTCTCCATCTGTTGCCCCCGGCGAAAGGTGAGTTAGATGCTGGAGGTGGGACTGGCTGTTTGAATGCACGTTGGAGTTTTCACGCAACAATGATAAGCTGCTTCTACCTTTGGAAGTGCACTCATGCCCCTGCAAAACAGAGAACCTAAACCACACGGACGTGAGAGATGTCACATGTTTATTATACAGTTCAGCAACTCCAAGAAACAAGTGTGGAAGCGTTCTTATTCTTGGACACGTTACTTACTGTGCACCACTACATGTACATATATGCAGCTTTCTCAATGTGCCGTGACAAAAAGATTATTTTTGGCTCACATGAACTGTCAATCCCCCGATCATCTAATGACGCCGTTCTATGCGAACCTATTGTTTTCACACTACAGGCAAGTACAGGTTGCAAGGAAGCTTCACGTGGGATTACGTTAACGATCAAAGACAGGAGGTAAACAGTGGAAAGACCAATTTATCAGTGAACGGCAGACTGAGCGGACAAAGCCAAGGGATTACTCCGAATTTCCAAAAGGGGGGTTATGACTAGGAAGATTGGGATAGGGATATATATATATATATATATATATATATATATATATATATATATATACAGGGTTTATCCTGTAGTAGATTACATCCGTCCCTCTCGGGCCTCTGTAAATAATATTATTAAGAGTACAGTCTAGACTTGCTCTGTATAAAAAGTGCCCTGAGATAACTTCTGTTGTGATATAGACGCTGTATAAACAAACTTATTTTTGACTTGTGGGTGTGTATGCAGATGGTAATGCATCACGACTATGGAACTTCAAAATGGCCAATATTAGAAAAAGGGGACATAATGAAATATGGAATCAGTTTATTAGGAACACATAGTTCCAACTAATACAGTCTAATACACCAGTGCTGCAATAAATCATACATTCGGTGTGGGTAATAATCTTCATGTTTTTGTTGAAATTATTCAAGAAATGTGTTAATTCAACTATATGTTAATTTTGGAGTCCACAGTTTGCAGTGATATTGTGCTGTATTGAATTATGCATACCCTATTTAGTCTAACATTATTTATATATATATATATATATATATATATATATATATATATAAATATAAATAAACCAATGCATTCTGAAATGACTCAATAACCTTTTGAAATTCAACTCATGACTTTTTATCATACATTATCATTTTGGAATTGTCTATAGTCTTTACAGTTTGTGTTTGCACAAGTAAATGTGAATTAGGTGAGCATGGAAGTCACCTGCATGTAGACTCCAATTTGGACACAATACCTCCATGTTATTGTGTGTAACAATGTACCGGTAATGAGACTCCATTCAGTACCTGTAGATACTACTGACCACGGGCTGCTTTAACTCAACGCTGGCAGCCAGCGCTCCGTCTTCTGTCCCTTCTGTACAGGAACACGCTGTTCAGAGAGAGCAGCGTAAGGCCATTTTGGACTGCTCACTGGGGAGTCATCTTGTATTAAGGGATGAATGAAAACAGTAGTTCTGTTACTGGGGGACGCACAAAGAGACTACTCAGACAGGGACCATTATGTAACGGGGGGGGGGGGGAGAAAAGCAAATCACCAGCCACTTGTTTGACTGGGTTTTAGCGGGGTGAGCCATCTGTGGCTTAGCTCGATGTGTAAGCAACATTGGCATTGAGGCAATGCTCAAATCAAAATTGCATTTAGGATCCTAAATATTTTGTCATTACAATAGTATTATCATTACAGCTTTTCTCTTATTTCCCCACACCCCCACCCTCTCGGAAAGGTTACTGCAACGCGGAAACTAAAAAGGAGGAACTAAACGCTCTACACGTTGCTTGTTGTCTTGAAACATCTGAAGATAAACTGTCAACTGTGCTAATCTTTTGATTGTCTGTAGTTAAGTTGTGACAAGACCTTGGAAAACAGAACAACTCCCCGGGCATTTCACAATCCCTGCAGGGGAACACTTTCATGAATTCAAGGTCCCCCAAGACACTCAAGACCGCACCGCTTTTTTGCTTCTTCGGCTGTATCTAGACGTCTTGTCTGATTATTCTGTTTTTCCAAGTGAGCTTTAATAGTTGAGTGCAAGGCTGAACAAGTGTTGCAAGACAAAAAGGACATCATTATTTCAAACTAAAAGCAGAGGGTCAAAGATCATTACCTGGAGGAAACGCATATGATAATTTCCATTAGAGCCGACTGATGAATCAGCTGGTTCAGCACGTATCCTGGACATTGTTTTCAAACACATTTAAGCAATCCTAAGAAATAAGATCTTGGCTATTGTGTGCTTTTATACATACATACATACATACATACCCAAGGCAATATAAAGCAAACCTGCGTGTATTTTTGTAACTTTGCGGGTGTATTACTTAGAATGCAACACCAAGGGCAAATGTCATTACATGGAAACACATATGATAGTTTTGATGTAATGAACACAAACCAGGGCTGGAAAGTGCAGATCCACTTGATTTTACCAAAATGCAGTCTTTTCCAAAAAAAAAAAGGTTAGCCAGAATTAAAAAAAAAAAAAAAAACCCACTTATAACTTATTTGTGAATGGCTAACATGAAGAACCTCCATCCTGCTCGTTTGCTGGTCTGAATTCCTTTTCCGAGCATCACTCAAACAACTGCTTCTGTATTAACAAAACATTAGACTCAAGCCAGCTAGTTATTATCACCTAATTCCATTTGTGTTGTCATTATCTTAACTGAATGTGCGACGTTCATCAAGACAGCCAACAGCAGTTAAAAAGAAAAGAAATCTGAAGCACCGAGCTGCTCTTGTGAAGAGCCACAGATTCTACCCCAACAACACACAATTAGACTAAAATGAGAAAAGTAGGCAAAGCAACACAATGCTTGTGACTATTTATGAACTCTGGGGAAAAAAAAGAGGCTTGGCAGCTGAAATAAAAGGAGTCCTCTATTTCACAAAGCACAGTGTATGACACTCAAGAGGAGTTGAAAGACAAAGAAGCAGATGGACACAAAGAGGAACGGAGAGACACCGGGGTGATAGGTGAGTTATGCTCTCTGAGTTCAGAGAGAGAGAGAGAGAGAGAGAGAGAGAGAGAGAGAGGGTGAGCTCTGATAAAAAGAACAAAAAAAAAAGGTTACACAATAAAAAAAAAAAAGCAGAGCCGGCAAGCTGCGGTAAAGCACACGGGGATATTTAAAAAAAAAAAAAAAAAAAGGATTCAATCCTCTTGGTATGCCATCTGCATATTTCCACCCAAGGAGATTGAAGGACAATATATTTTGACATTTACATTAGTGAAGGACGATTCAGCAAAAATTAGCTGACGGTAAATGATTAAGTTATCATGCTGTTATCTTGTAAAGTGTAGTTTTTGACAAGACACTTGATTAAATACAGTTGTTTGAAGGTCGGAACTCGGCATCGGTTGATGCGCAAGTTTAGGTCCCAGGATTGGTATCGGGATGCACCTTTGTCTTGATGAGGATCATAGTGCATCACTCATAACTCACACCGCCTGATTAGTCCTGAGTGAGAGTGAATTTTTGTAAATATCAGACCAGCAATACCTGGTGCTGTATGCAACAGCCGTTCTAATTCATTTGCTTCTTTGTTTCCGAGCCGACTTCGTAATGTTGAAAACCAGCTCGGATAGTGCAAAAAAAAAAATAACAGGGGACTCCCCCTCAAAGCTTTTATTATCGTTAAATATTACAAAAATCGGTAGCACAAAAAATGATTTGCCTGTTGCCATAGAGCACAGGACACAGTGGTAGTCGATGTCAGTGAAGACAGTGAAGCCTCCCACTGTGCCCTCAGTTGGTCCTGAGGCTACAATCCTACTGCAGGCCTTGCTACTCAATTCAGATTTTTGCTCAGACCCGATTATTTGTGTTTGACAATTCTATTTTTTGTAACCGATATCTTGTTTCAGTTGAAATGACACCAACAAACAAAAGACATGAAGTCTGGACAGTCTTCTCAGAGAGGCAACTGAAACTGCCGCCCAGTTAGTGATAAACGGAACTGTTTGTTGTTTATGAGGCCAAGTTCTGCTTTCAGTTTGGGCCAAAAAGACATTAAAAAATGTATTTTATTTGTTTGTAGTAACGCTGCACACAAACATCTGTGTTGCGTGGATGGCGAGAAGACATCCGAGTTTGACCATCCATAAGAGAGAACACAAAAAGAAAAAAGATTTGCTTATATTTTTCTTTGTATATCGTCGGACACTTAGATGTAAGATTTGAATGGCAGAGTCGCTACATGGCGTTTTGGAAACTGGGTCTGTTTTTGATTTGTTGTAACACTGGATAAACCTGTGTGAACCTCCGCAGGTTACAGATTGGACAATAAAGTCGGCAAAAGTAGGTCGTAGCACAGATGCACCGATAGATGGCATTTTGAATGAATACTTGCACGCGTGTTTTTGCATAAGACGCTCCTTTTTAGAAATCAGTTGTGCAATTTATGCCGTGGTTAGACTTCACTCGCGAGCATTAAGACATTGCAGAACACATAAGCTTATTCTACAATTGCCCTTCCCATCTGCAATCGTGCATGTTCCCCCCAAAGTGAATCAAGTGCATTAAGAAAGAACGGAGCTCACCTCTCGTAGCTTTCGCTTGTCTCACTCGCCAAATCGTCTTGTGGATCTCAAAGTTGTAATTTGCAGGCAGGGCTTTGATCGCCTCCTGTAACTCAGGGTCTTGCAGGATTTCATCTGGAATTTGATTGGCTACCCGCCGTGGTCCTCGGACTGAGGAGAGAGTTAAATGATTGAGCTGTTAGCAGTGGCGGCGAACACAGATTCATGCATATCCATCAGACCTAACAGAGACTTCCACGCTTTCAAACATGCCAGGTGGGGGCGGGTAACACAGGTCAGGAAAGTTGTCCAAATGTGTCTCCGATCTACAGGACCAAGGCACCTTTTTAAGAGGGAGAGAGCTACGGAATAGTAGAGCGCCGCAAATGTGTCAATGTAGCATCTTAATTGTTTTCTACCAGCAACAAGATATACTGTTGTGGCAGGAATGACGAGAAGAGACGTGGAATTGGAGTTGCAACCCAGCGGGAAGTGTTTTAATGAGGCAACATACAACAAATCCAAAGTATTCGTTCTTACGGCTTACTCTTACAGTCTACATTCAGCCCCCTTATGTCACTTCCCACCATTCAAACCAGTCGGTTGAACATGGAAAGAAGTTAGATAGATTTTGCTCATGTTCTACTGGCAGCTTTTAAGCTTGATGTAGCTCAATTACAATACAATTTTATTTTTATCGCCCAATATCGCAAATTTGCCTCAGAGGGCGTTACAACCTTTACAACCACAACATCCTCTGTCCTTGGACCCTCCTGTCGGATAAGGACAAACTCCCCCCCCAGAAAAAAGGAAGAAACCTTAGGGGGAGCACCAGAGGAGGGATCCCTCTCCCAGGATGGGCGGATTACCACCGATTAGAAAAAATCTGCATTTGCCATGGATATAATAGAATGATAATAAAAGCAGTACTAGTAATGGAAATGTGACTAATAATAATAATAATAATAATAATAATAATAATAGCAGCAGCAGTGGGTGTCAGGCAGGGCCACGGCAGCAGGCACAGCCACAATGTGCACTCTCATTTGAGGACTGCACCTGTTGGTTTTCCCTTTCGTTACGTATGTTAGCTTTTCATTAAGCATTACGTATTTCTGCAATCAGAGAAAATGTCACAGATGACGACAGGAGTTGCGCTCCTCGCGGTACCGATGACACACACCGGCTTTCATTGACCCTTAAAACACACAACTCATCTGTCACACCTGACGTCGGGTGAGACGTCACAACACTGGACGCTGATTGGATGCTAACGAGTCGGCAAAAGAGTGCGTTGATGGTACTAAACACAGCAGGACAACTGAACACCATGCACACCACACGTGTGGTGGTGAGACATGTCCTTGTTTCCATTGCAGCCAGACTGCTGAGTAGTTGTGCTGAAAAACAGCTGATTGTAACGTTTCCTCATCGACGTGGAAGCCAGATATCTCTATAAAGCACTCACAGCAGTTACACGTTTCTCTTCCTACTGTATACAATATTTAAAATTCGGCTTTAATTTAAATATTTCCAATTCGGCGTTAATATTTACCTGTGGGCTTTTTTGCCGGAACAATCTGCACTTCACTCGAGGGCGCTGCCATGTTTTTTTTTTCTCCTCCCAAACATGAAACATGTGAGGAAGAGAAAGGCGGAACCAATCGAGTGCAGAGTTCAGAGGAGAGAAGTCGAGCACCGATGTAATCGATGTCGCTGAACGGGACAGGAGGACAGGACCATAGCGATAGATAGGACCGTTCAATACGGGATATTCATGTGGGTTAAAGTGCAGTATCCATTGTTCACGGTGGCAATAATACAATTTAAAAAGAAAGATTTAAAATATATATTTTACAGGTATTTAAAAAAAAAAAATACCTGGCTACATACAAATACAAAACAAGAGTAAGAAAAAAAGTAAAACATAATAGAATAAATATGAAATTAAAATAAAACACAACAACATAAAGCAGGAAAGGGAATTTACGTAGCACAATTAACTAAGTGAGGCTTGGGATACAAGTAATGAATAATTAATTAATTCCAATTAATAAAAAAAAATACATATAAATGAAATTCAATTGAAAAGTAATCAATTAAATTGTACAATGCAAACAGAGAGAGAGGGGGGGGGGCAGTTTATCTAATGCATCAGTCCATTATCTATAATATATTGATTTGGGTGGAGGCTATTTGATCGATCAGCGGCTTTCATGAAAGCTTTCTCCCCCTGCAGAGCATCCCAGATCATTTCGCCCTGGTGTTGGGTCTACGGGTACATACAGTGTTGTTACATGCAGATTTGGTCCTGTTGTGTCACATCATATTTACTATGAAGACCTCGGGTGTCAGGGAGCCGTGTGTGTCTTGCCGGGGCAGACAGGGACAGAGACAGTGAGAGGGATGGAGCAGGATGCTGCCCGGTGGAGGTGCTGAGGCGGTACAACACACTTTCTCCCTCCTTGAGCGCAGCAACGAGCTCTGATCCAGAAGGTGGAAAGCAGAGAGATCTACTCAGACAAGATCACAGAAATGTA
This sequence comes from Cebidichthys violaceus, assembly GCF_023349555.1. Taxonomy (NCBI): domain Eukaryota; kingdom Metazoa; phylum Chordata; class Actinopteri; order Perciformes; family Stichaeidae; genus Cebidichthys; species Cebidichthys violaceus. The sequence goes on along the minus strand of NW_027176262.1, from coordinate 22,882,894 downwards.
ACAATCGGGAGGCGAGCTGGAGAAAAAGAGGGGATTTTAAGGAAACCGAAGGCATCAAAGTCTACACTATTAAGGAGGATTTGAGGAGTCTGCGTTTATAATCCGACATCAGAGGCGGAATGTGAATCCAAATAACTTATGTTAATTAGAGATTTTAACGAATATGGTGCGATTTGAAAGACTCTGAAGCACCGAGAGAAGAATTTGAGATCGGCCACTTGAGTTAAAATATCTGTGGTGTTTTTTGGTTTTTTTTGAGGGAGGAGGGAGGGGGGGGGGGGGCTGCTTGTGTTCACCGTCGACTTGCCCCCACTGAACTGATTTGCAGCCTCTACGGTCATTTGCGTCTAAAAAAAAAAAAAGGAGTTGGCTATCAGAGGTTGTATCGGACTACTGTGCGTTTATGCTCATCACACACACACACACACACACACACACACACACACCGGAGTTACCGTTATTTCGGAACGTGGGGATGATTTCAGTGCGTCCGTTTCGCGATGATTGTCGCCTAATTTCTCAGGTCCGACTGCGGTCTGCCAGACTTTGTGGAAACGGAGATTATTGTCTGTTGTCAATGTTTATCAAATCCACGGCAGTCTGCGGTGCAACTCAATACGGCGGATCGCAAGCAAATCGTGAGGAGTGACAACTGACATTTACACGACGAGCCACGGAAGCTCCGGATCAACTTCAAAACTGAAGCGCACAAGTTTTAAGTCTGGAATATAAGAATAGATGATTCTCAGAGGACAGAAGACGAAATACACCTAGGCCTACAAAATGTTCAAAAGGGGTGAGTAACACTCAACTTTTCTCAGTATAGCCTATTTAGCCTATACGGCGAATTGCGCGTTCTCGTAAGGTGTGTACACGTAATGCTGGTAGGCTACTTTCTACGGTTATGAAACAGATGTTTAAATATGACACATCCATAATGCACCACGTTGCCCCGCTGATGCGTTATTACAGGCGATGCGCCATTTCCAGCGCGTCTTTAATTTGCAGAACAAGATTTATGGGAATTAACATTTTCGTAAGGAAGCATGGAGACGACTGTGTGCTATTAATACAGCTGATGCCGCACTGCAGTTTATGAGTTGTACCCGGGTCACAAGGCTATCTCTCCCAGCATTGCGCTCTGCCGAAGCATTATTATTTGCAGTGTGTCAGTACATCTAGATGTGATAGATCAAACCTCAGCTCACAGGGTTATTCTCCCCAGGCTACACACTATATGAACACTCGAGACCTTTGGCACCTCATATAAAAGGGGAGAGCTCCTCAAACTTTTAATATCACGATCCCCCCCAGATAGACACACGTTACACAAAAGACTCTCACTTGATGATCTCTTGTCCCAAGGAACAGCCTCTTTCTTCCTCGGCTTTAATTGGCCATGCAGCTGCATAACGGTCTGCACTGGATGTCTGACAACAGTATGGAGAGTACAAACTCTAATCTCTAATGAGAATAGATTACAGTAATACACGCTCCCATTGTGCTATTATCTTGGGAGTGAAATAATAGGGAGAAACTGTTCTTCATTTTGCTGGAGCCCTCGGAGCGCCCATAGGGACCCCTGGAGGTCTCTAGACCCCACTTTAGGAACCACTGCATTAGACCAAGTCTTGTGTATCACTTTGTCACGAGTGAGAACAAGCCTGCTCCTTTGTTTTGTTATTTTTTTTTGCAGTTCATATGAAGCAAAAGTAGCTTATTAAGAGCCACTCATAAATTAAAACCATGTACACACACATACACTGAGACGTGCTTGGTTAGGGTCATCATATCAACAATTGCTGCTTGTGTTTATGTTTGTTTTTATCTAGTCTGTCTTGTGAAAAACCATCTGTTTAGAGTGTGTGTAGTGTGTGTGGGTTGTGTGTGTGTGTGTGTGTGTGTGTGTGTGTGTGTGTGTGTGTGTGTTTCTGCTGGGTGCCTCAGGGGCAGAGAAAAACAACATGTTTTTCTTGCTGCCATCAGATCGATTATTGCTGTTCCAACAGTCAAGATGAGACACACCATGGTGATGAGTGCTTATAGCTATAACGGCTTTTAGAGAAGGCCTGTATTGTCTAAACTGACTGCCTCTCATAACGGATCTATTTATCATTTATGAGAAGTGTTTGGTCTGGATTTTTTTTTTTTTAGGGTGAGTCACGGCTCGCGTTCCAGAAGAGGCTCTTTACCGTTTAATGTATGAGCAAACATGTCTGTCTCTGTTTTGTGTCAAACTAATGGACATGCTGGTAAATGCTACCACTGTTGATAATGCATCGTTATTATCAACAGATCCTCAAGGAGATGATTTCCCACAGCACGCATTCATTTTCCATTTATGTTGGGGGTCAAACAGAGAGGTGATTGGCATTTGGGGATTTTGTACTCATAAACATGCTCCGTCCCTGCTCCGTCCAAGGTGTTTGCATGTGGATCAACCGTCTTACCAGTGCTGAACAGAAAATCACTTAATTCAAGACAAACGACTTCAAAGTACAGACTTCACCAGTCTGCCAAAAGTGCTCAGTATGCCAGCATGTCTGAGTCCACAATAGTGAGGCAGAGATGCGTCAGCGTTGGCAGGAACAGCGCAGAGGTTCTCTGGTGAATTTCAATTTTTTTTTGCACCTAAAATAACACATTCTAGGGAGCCCGGCTGATGCACCGGCCACAGCGTTTACTGTCACAGGTCCACCATTCACAAACACATAGGAAGAAAGTGTCTTAGTTGACACGCACTGGCAGCACCTCCCAAATTGACTTCACATCATGGCCTGCTGTGCATAATTACCACGTCAATGGAGTGGACGCGTAGATTTCACAGCGGCCTTTGGGTTCACACTTTGTCTGACAGCCGCCGGCCGCTGATCTCTTCATCTGCGGGCCGTGAGTTTGCACAGGTTGATCAATGCCGCGACAAGGTGCGATCATGTCCATGCCATCCACAAATATGTCTAGACGTGTGCATTAGTTGCGGCGTGTGTTCAACTGCAGGTGAGACAACACGGCCCTCATATCGTTGTTTGAACAGTCAGAATGGTGTTTGTGATTCCGATTGTGTGTCTTCTCTGTGGCTTATAGGACAACGACATGTGCGACTGAGTGTGTCTCTGGGCACATTTACGTAGCCATGCGAGCATACACGCCACTCCATCTCTGCATTGGCTTTTTTTTTTTTTTTTTTTCTGTCTATCTGACTGTCTCGCTTTCACAATCTCTCTTTTCCTGAAAACCAGTCAGCCATGGAGTGGGCACAAGGGATGATCTGTCAGAACAGCTCTAAGATGGAACGGACGAGATGTCCGCTGAATATACCGTGCTATGAAGTGCAGTAATTCCTGCTACATGATATTCAGGATTATTGGAGGAGGCTCAGCTGGGGCGCTCTTTTTTTTTTTTTTTTTTTTTTTGTTGCTTTGTGCCTCCTTTTGGATTGTACAGTGTTAGACCGGGATGCTTCTCGCGTCCTTGCCGAAAAAGAAACACTTGCGTTGATGTGCAACTCCCTTAAAAAAGCTCAAAGACGAACATATGTACACCTGCTTGTATTTCTATCACCATGACGATGCTCTGCAACAAACGCATTGCTGAGCTGATATATTCTCTCGCTCCTATGGGCAGCCACTGTCTGCTATTCATTTCAGAACAGCATGGAAATCAATTTGCAGAGACCGGAAACTTGCCTGAGAATGTCACACGCAACATCAATTTGCCCTTGTTTTTTTTTTTTTTTTTTAATCCTCTACATCATTGTTGCATGACTATTCAAAGCCGAAACAATTAAAAAAAAAAAACCTTTTCTTTGGTGCTTTCAAGTACAAGTCAAAGTGCACACTACAGAGCATTTCAGAGCATCACTCCACTTAAATTCACCACACAGAGACCATGTAAGTACAACATGTAAGCAACTAAATCTACACTGTGAAGGATTACTTGTCTCAAGTAAGTTTGGAGTCTCTACAAGTAGATCTTCAAACTGTACTTGCGTGAACTGAAAGTGACGGCTATACGCCATGCTCTGTATAACTGCTATGCAATGTAATACACTCATAATGTGTACTTAACAGGCTACACCATGCAAAACCAGCACTATAACCTCAACCCTTACACCTGAACTTTAAGCTAATCCACCATTAACCATACATCTAAATTCTTAACCTTAAAGTAGACTCACCAAAGCAGAAGGGTGTGTGTTGTGACACACACACACACACACACACACACACACACACACACACACACACACACACGCACACACGCGCACACACACGCACACACACACACACAATAATAGTAAGGTTTGTTTTTTGGAAGCGTCAGACTTGCAAGATAAGACTAATTGGGAAATGCATTTGCATTGACTTCATTTAACGTGATGAGCATTTTTTTAATGGAATTTAGCTCAGAGAGAACAAAGGCGGGTTGTAAGAACACCACAGATCAGGCAGGCTTTATGTTTGTGCAAGCTGGCAAACACATCAGCAATGGTAACACTAATTACTTGAAATTTTGAACATTCTGTCATCTAAAACTAAACAAAAAAAAAAAAGCACCACATTCGGGTCCTTAATCTTCCATCTCCAGTGACAGACAATATGCAGAGATAATTACTTGTAGCGATTATGAAATCTTGTAGCATTTAATAATCATACAGTGTAAATCAACCGCAATTAAGAGCACTGATGTTAAAGTAGCGTTTTGCTTATGTTGTTTCCAGTGCTAGCAGACAGGGTTGCGGGGGGGGGGGGGGGGGGAATTTGCCATTAATGAGTTCCGCACAATGAACGCAACACGAGGGACACACCTGTGGCCTCTGCTCTTCAGCTGCCCGGCTCCGCTCGCTTGTGCGGGCCGGCGGCTCACGGTGGCGTCGGAGTGGCTCTTCTGCTGACACACAACTCCAATTCTGCTCTCCACAATATCCAATAACCGCACACATCAAGGGGCTGCTCTCTTCTGTCAGGGAGATGTTTATTAAACCAAAGAATAATATGACTCATAGACCACAAGTGCTTCGCTGATGATTGTGAAGCAAAATGTTGAAGGCATAAAATCAAATGGTCTATCTTTGTTGCTAAACAAACAGAGGCTTTTCTTAATGAGGAGACACAGGCAGCGCCCTTAAGCCAACCTCATGCGAGTGATTTGAAATGACGACATCGCACAAGAGCAATACATTCCCATCTGTCTCTGTATGTTGCAGACTTTGAGCCGTCGTCAGGGTCCAGAGAGAGAGATCTATTTAAAGAACATAGATTCCCCACTCATATAATCATCTTCCTAATCCTCTCGCAGTGTCAGCCTTCTGCTATCCCTCCATGTCAACTCTGCATTGTTGTACTTTTCAGCCGGGCTTGTGTTTCCTGTGCGTCTGAGAGGCAGTGTGGTCCGATGACTGAGGGTTTTCGAGGAGAAGAGGTTGGAAGAGAAGTGAAGAGGATAATGTAGAGAGGAGCAAAAATATAAACCTCAACCTGATCCCCTGAAATCTATCTAAGCCGCCTGAAAAATAGGAAAAAGCAAATCTGAAAGGGAGACAACATTTCTACTCCTGTCTGACACACGTTTAAAAAAAAACGAAAAATACCTTCTTCTGTTTAAAATGCTGGAATCGACTAATCAAGACATCGAGTAGATAAAGGAAAGTGAGATGAGCTGACCAAAAACATTAACAAATTGACCCATTGTGAAGTCTGTAGATCCATCCCAGAAAACACAGCCTCAAGGGGAATTGACGAAGGAACATTACCAATTATTGGGAAAGCTGAGTCACATTCATTATACAGCCACACAATGCACTGGCTCTGTCAGTGCATTCCGAACATCTTATTTAGCCAAAGGAGATTGTTCCAATCCAAAAGCTATTTATTTAGTGGCCAATACTCAGGAGTGTTTCCATGGAAGCCTCTGGCACAGTTTCACCACGTGACACCTAACAGAAGATGACAAATAATTAACAAGTGTGTGTTTGTGTGGAGAAGACAGCGCTCACTGGTGTGCATGTCACTTTTGTGATATTTTTTTTTTTTTCGCCATGAACTGTTGTTGTTTTGGTCTTTTTCTGGGAGCCATTTTCACACTTCCCTGTCAACCATTTCACACTGAATTACAGCATGAGGGCTCTGAGTTCAGAAGTGGATGCAGTGCTCTTTTGCAGCTGAGGACTTTCTTATTTATGCAGTCTGAAGAGACATCTGAGTGATTATATCACTAGGACATTCAAACTTGGAGGGGACTCAAAAATTTTTGCGAATGCAAAGGAAAAATCTGCCCATCTCCGTTTGCCCTTTAAAAAAATAAATAAATAAAAATCACCTGATTCTTGTGCAAACGCCATCTCCTCGGCCTTTGTTGTGGAAATGAGATGCAAGGATGGTCATTAGCGAATGATAATGAGGTGAAAGAGACAAACATCCTAAGCCCTGTTGGTTTTTCTAATATTAATAATTAATTTCTGATTAAGTGGCTAATTGGAGTTTAAAGGTCAATGTCAATACGAATGCCATGGATCTTAGGAGACATGGGGGAGGGGCAGAGGGAGACAGTCCAGGAGACTGTTGACAGTAATCCCAGGTGCTCTCCTGTTACTTTGACAGCTCCCCCCCCCCCCTTACCCGAGCCATCCTCCCCAGGCGACATTGCCTTTGTGTGCTGAGGACAGCAATTCAGCTACACCAGCACCTGGGCATCTGCCCTTTTGGCATTGAGAGTTAGCGAGTCCTCAAGATGGAGTGGCATATCATCGCGAGACAGAGCAGAGGTTAAGAAAAGGGGAGAAGGGAGCGTCTGTCATGTGCATTTCTGTTCCTTATTAACAAGCAAAGAAAGGGACATATTTGTAGTTTGGTTTGTACGTGCAGCTCAAAAGCACGTGTGACATTAAGTCTGAACTGATCTGACTCCTGGCATTGATTCATCTCGTTTATTATACCTCCGATTAATCTCACACTCCATCCAAGTCACAGTCGGAACTCATTTATTTCAAGTTGTTTGACGTGAAAAAAAAACCAATGGCTAATTCAGTCTGTGGAGTGCGCATGTTTAAAGAATGCCTCCAAATGAAGGTTTCTGCTCCCCAGTGGGGGATGCGATGAAGAAAAAGGAGCAACAATCGTCTTTCCAATGCCACTTTTCCAAGGCTCCTGTCTTTGGCTCTGTCGCTCCACCCGCCTCCTGATCCACAGCTCCGTGGGAGCCGGCCTCCTCGTCCATTGGCTTTAATGAGACAGGCTAGTGTCACAGTCACATCTGAGCTTAGTGCTCGTAATATCTGCCGTGTCTGTGTTCTGTGCAAATGTTATCTGTGCTCATACGTCTGTCGCGGCTCAGGCTGACTTTTTAGGAACGGTGAGGGCTCAGGTAATTGCTGCAGCCTGCTAGAATTAATTTGGTCCTGCGATGTTAATGCACGTCGTGGCCTGTGATACTGCAACCGCAGAACCACTTAAAAAGTCAGCCCCACTCTAACCTACTGCACGGTGATTGGGCCTAATTGTGGCGTGCCATTGCAATCTTGTTGGGGTCTACTAAAACAGAGTGAGCTTGGACTTTTCCTTACATTCATCTAACGTTTAGAAAAACTGCTGTATGTACAAGTATTCCTTGAAAGCAGCATGGTGTAATTGTACTAAACATTTCTAGAGTGAATCGATGAGGTACAGGCTGGCTCCAGATGTTGTCTTATATAACGGCTAGAGGAGGACAAGAGGATTTACTCTGGAATCGAAAAGATAGGATGGATGAGAGTTACTTAAGAGTCAGGAGTGAGAGGCAGATGGAGTTGTAGTAATTACAGAATATAGGCCAAGGTCTTTTCCACAATCACACTTCTTTTCATATGCAAATCCCTCACAATTGTCTTACAGTCTTAAATTCAGTCATTTACAGAAGCGGAACCATATTTTGACCTTATTAAGGCTTGTACAAAGGGGATAAACCACCATGTATTGGAATCACCAGTTTCAATTTACCCTCTAATTTTTTTTTTTTCTTCTTCAAAATGTCATTTTTAAATGCTATTTCTGCTGTTTCACTGCTGTGAATGAGAGTGAAGTCCTTGACATGTGTCTGATTCCCCTCTTTAACAAGCGTTGCTCTTCAGCATTGGCCCTCACTCATGAAACCCATTGAAGCCATGAAGACCTTGCATCATAAACACAGGGCATCAAACACACAATGGAGGTGCAAGGTGCGGTTTTGTGTGCCAGAGATAAGCTAATTATTCCGGCACTTGGTAAAGAGTACAGAGGACATGCTGGACTCGGAACGACACGCCGAGGTGGATTGTGACACACAGTGCGTGTGTTAGGAATGTCTAATGTATGTTGCCGTCGCGCCGCATCGCATCCTTGGCCTCCGTAGCTGACGTCGCGGTGACATTTACTTTCATTGTGTCATGTGGCGTGGCTGGGGACAGCCCGGTTCATGACGGAGACGTAGAGGCAGCAGTGAGAAGTAGTGAAGCCTGTAGCTGGTCGTTTTACATTCCAATCACCTTGATCCTGCAGGGTTTCAGTTGTGCATCCTAATGAAGCGCTTTCCTTTTTGCACATTGCTCAGGTGCATTTCTGTTGAAGGCGAAACTGCTCGCAAAGCAAACCGCTCTCAGAGCGTTTTGTCATCTTGTTCTTGGCTGTCATTTTGGAACAACAAAAGGGACAGATGTCACAACAGTGTGGTCTAAAGGCGGAGTAAGTCCAGTTTGTATGAAAACACCATCGGATATACTTCCCTTTTGGCAGTGCAGGGGTAGTTTTTTTGTTGTTGTTGGGATTTTAATGGCGAGCAAAAGGGGAAAGCTCAGAGCTGTTTTTATTCCGAAGAGAGGTTTCCACCCATCTGCTGTGGCTGGCAAGAGACCTTGAAGAGAAAGCTGAATCCTGCCTCGCCTGCAATAAAAAAAAAAGAAAAAAAAAAGAAGAGAAGTCAGGCTAATAGATAGTCACTACCATGTATGCTGTGTCTCCTAGCTGCTGCTCCCATTCAAGGCCTAAATCACACACTGCTCAATTCCCATGGGAGGCCGGGGAACACAGATGCCACAGTCTGACAGTGAACACAGCCACGGCTCTGCCCCAACACCCCAGTATAAGATCACTGTCTGAGGCATGTGTGCAACCCTGACAGCTCCAACTCTTACAACAAAAAAAAAACGACAAGTCTTTTTATTCCCCAGACGGCCCGGGAACAGTCAACAGTTTGCCCTCGGCAATCACGCTAATATGTCCCCTGCCCCAAATGCAGAGACCTGCACTGACGTTCAAATGTTGTTTGGAAACGGAACGTAATCTAGAGGGTAAATATAGATGTCATCCACTGCCAGCTCTCCAGCAAAACAATAAACAGAATATGCTGGCGGAATGGAGTTGTTATATCCCTGAGCTGGGGTTACGTAAGATTTATGAACTGCCATGGTGGTAACAATTCTAGGTAGAGCGGGATTGATAGCGTTTGGTGCTAAAACTCGTGTGGCTGGGACATTAACTTGGCAGATTTGTCCCTGTCTTCACAAGCACAGCCTTGTCAATTATTTAAAAGAGCAAAACAACAGCCCAGAAAAAAAAAAGACAGCACACGGCGTGTGGAGCTCATTTACACATCTCTATTCCCAGGAGTGCGCTCGTGCGTTTAGGCCATAATAAAAGCTGGTCTTTCATCCCAATGCGTCTGCGTGCTAATTTGCGCCGTTGCCAACGTGAGCTCCCTCATCCCTCAAAGACGAGGGCATCAAGGGAAAACAAAGAGGCGCTGAGGATAAGGTAACACAATTCTTTTTTTAAATTTTCTGTATTAAAGTCTTGTTTAGTTGCTCACTTCATAGGAGCAGAGAGGGGGCTGAAGACTTTATTATTGTAACAGGGAGAAACAGGGCCAAAGAGAGAGGGAGAGAGCGCAAGGACAAGAAGCGCTCTAATGGAAGAAGCAGGTTTTTTTTGTGTCGCGACTGCTCTCTCCACTGATGGATGGTGAGGTTAACAGTCGGTGTGGGTTAGGCAGCTGAGTGCACAGCATCCACTGGATCCACTATTCAGTCAGAGCCCTCCTGTAGCTGCTGATCAGTCAGTCAACCAATCTGGATCCAACTTTTAACCTAGCTTCCCTAGATTGTGATGACAAACATGAACCACGTTGTCCCAGTAGTATGTTTTGATTACGTTTTATGTGGCTGTGTTTAGCAAGCAGCGTTGTTTGCTCTGCTTACGTCCCTTTACATATTTGTTTCGCTCTCTCTGGGGAATGTGAGACATTCTGCTCGAGAAACCACAAAGCATGCCAAAGAGGTGTAAGGTAGATGTCTGCATGCATGCCAGTGGTTTTAAACTAGCCTTTTTTTTTTTACGAAACACAGATTGTGTCGCAGAGGGCCTGTGACCCACTGGTCAAAGGGAAGTTAATAGATTCAATTACACTATCAACACTGAAAAAATAGCAAGTACAAAGAGTTGTTGAAACGGGGGAGTTGGTAAGGAGAGAGTGAAACAGGAGGAGGGTGGAAGGGAAGGGAGGGAAAAGGAGATAAAGTGGGCTGTAAGGATGTCTGAGGTAATATATGTGTGTGTCTGAGATGGTGTCATTGACATGAAAATCCCTCTGACCTCTAAGACTCATTTCCATGGACCTGTGCCGATGAGGCTATTCTCCTTTCTCAAGGAACAAGCAGACGTGTCTTTTGTATGTTGAACCAGGACATGACATAGGACACACACTCTCTCACACACACACACACACACACTAAAACATGCAAACATGCTTGTTAACCGTGACACAAAGGTAAAGGTGTTAAGCTCGGTCTCACTTGACAACATGGTGAGACAGAGAATTGATGGAAACAGAAAGATATGTAAGGTGATGCTTGAAGCACTTGTGTTGCAGCAAAGATTGCTTGAAAGGTACGATGTTTATAGTAGAAATATCACTTTCCTGGTGGATGAGTTCCTCCTGAATTTCCTGGATTCCTCCAGGAAACAAAAAAGAAAAGAAAAAGATTGAATAAAAGAGACAAAAAATAAGCTGGTTGGAAATAAAGAAAAACTTAAATGATCGGTTAACCTGGAGGATCTGAGAAGAAAGCCTATCAGTGCAGCCTCCCCTTCCTTAGATTCCAAAGAGCTGTGTTTGTTTCACACCTTGTTTCTGATTAAAACATCATCCTTGACCCCAAGTCTCCACGCAGTACAAGCTACATGATGTGGCAGCGAGAAGAAGGCTCGCCCACAGCCCAATCTGTCAGGGGCCCCTCACAGCAGGCCCCCGCCACACACACACACACACACACACACACACACACACACACACACTGCACTGAGTTTGCAACTGTCTGATGGAATGCATACATTTAGTCAGTTTTTCATCTCTGCACGGTGTGTGTGCCTCGGCTTATGAAACCATGCGATGATGGCACTATTATCCTGCTGATCGGAATAGCTCTTGGCGCTGTGTGGGAGCAGCTGGGGCGATCTGGCTGTAGGTGTACACACACACACACACACACACACACACACACACACACACACAGACACACACCTAAACATGCACACACACACACTCTGTCTCTCCCTCTCTTCTGGAGAGGCAAACCATTGTTGTTACATCAGTATATGTATGAGCCCTCTTCAGCTCTCTGCCTCCCACCTAGCAGGTGCACGCACTTCTATAGAACTAGAAGGCTTCAGCTTTCTCTCTCCATACACTACTCATCTACTCACCGTGGCCTGTGCAGTCCTCCTGAAGAATGTGATATTACGATTACGTACGTGTGAAACAAAAACAGTTTGTACTACAAAGTTCCGTTTTGTCTCTGCAGACATCAGACTGTTGTGTTCAGCACTGAGTTTTAAGTGTAAAACTTTCTTCTTGTTCGTGCGATGACTCGCAATGCTGCGGTTGAGCCGACAGCCGCGCTTTAAAAAGGTGCAATGTGTACGCTACGGCCAGCATTTCAGTGTAAAACCTTCAAAAAAAACCTTCAGTTAGCGGTCAACTGTCGCAACTCGCATTCAGCCGGCGCAAACCCCAGCGCCGGGATCTGATCCCGGGGGGGGGGGGGGGGGGGCTGTCCTAACTCCCCACCGCATCAACAGACTTGCAGTTGCTTTCCGTTACACAGGTTAGACCAAGCGGCAGCCTGCTGGGGTTTGTGCTGGCTGAAGGGAGTTGCTACGGCTGACAGCTGCTTCTGCCAATACGGATCGAATCAGAAACTATCACGGTGTGCGCTGTAAAGCCGCCGTCTAGGTGCACAGACACGGATGGCTGCCGCAAACCATAGGCCAACACAACATGTAAAGATTATAAGATAGCAGTGTTATTTAACAGGGTCTCAGAGTTTCAGCAGTTTGGTCGAAATTTGTGTTTTCTGTTTTTCATGTACAACCGATGACTGTAAATGTAGATTGCGTTGACCCAGGAGTAACGGTGAATGCTTACCCCTATTTGTTTGGAGCATGTGGCCAGATGTCACACATGGCACCTTCAACATGTTCAGAGTTCTGATCTTAACAATACAGCACAGAGGTAATCCTTTAAATATGCTGACCGAGGAAAGATGGCGAGTTGCATTAAGACGTTACAGGCGCCACTGCGCTTTGTGTCACACCAGACAACATGCATGTTAGCAGAGTCCCTCTGTCGGCGTGGATTCTGGAATATTGAGCGATCTAGCCTGGAAGGTTCAGCGGCATTCAGTGCCTCTGTCTTCACAAATATCTCAGTGCCAAAATAAAACGAGTCGAAGTTGACACGGCAGACAAATGACAGACGTGGCAGATGCCATTATGAAAGACAGCTCTGAAAACCAAACAAGACGAGCAAACTAGGTCTGTGTGTTAGAGATTATGTATAGTAACAGTTACAGTATGGAGTTCATGTCTTGAATAAATGGATATTGTAAGGGCCTACGACAAATGCACAAGTAGAGGGCATTTTTCATTTCATTTAAAATGGATTTTTATTGCATGTTTCAAGAGCAACGTTCACTCCGTCTATGATGTAAATCAACACATATATATATATATATATATATATAGATATAAAATACTTACACATAAAACAATGTCAGACAAAGTCTTGCTGATTAGAAATAAAGTCCTAATTTATCAGATTTCAAAGCTAACATCCCAGAAAATCTCATCATTCTCCAATGAATGTCAGGATTTTGATTCTAACAATGTGTTCAACTTGACGCAACATCTGTCTGGGTTGATGCTGATTCACAGCCAGGTCTGCTCCCTGGGCCTGCAGTCAAGCTCAGTCCTGCTGCGTGTGTTCCAGTTCTCTCCCTCTTCTTTGGCTTGTGATTAATAAGACACATCTAAGAAGTGTGTGTGTGTGTGTGTGTGTGTGTGTGTGTGTGTGTGTGTGTTATAGTATTTGTGTTTAGACATACTCTGGGCAAAGAAAGCAGTTTCCCCTGAAGAGTATGTGTGAACACAAGGGCCACGACCTCTCAGCACCAGTCCGGTGACCCCTCAGCTCAGCATGCTCAACCCCCTGCAGCACAACATTCACAGAGCCCTGGCTTATCTCCAGTCACAACAAAAACAAACAAGGCTTTGTTGAAAAGAGATGGAGGTATGAACAATCAGACGAGGTGTTTTCTGTCCGGTCCATTGCTTTTTGTGAAGACTGCCGGATGATTTGCACCGTTTCACTGTGAATGCAGATTTATGAGGACAGAACAAACAGGTACTAAGGTCATGGAAAAATATTATCCCAAGCAGCACCTGGTACACACACACACACACACACACACACACAGTCGCATTCTGCAGACAGACACGGGGGCATTTCCACACACATCCAACCATTTCTTTGTCTACACATTGAAGATATGATGGTCCCGTTTGATGCATCAACATCATAGGTTTTAACATGACGCCTACAGAACACGATCCACATGAAATAATCGGACATGAGAAAAACAGGAAGACAGACATGCTAAGTGGTGGTATTTGAAACACAACAGCATCAACACAAACGATTAGATCTCACCGCAGCACATCCTCTCTTTCAAGCCCTTCTGGCAGGGACAACTGTGTGCGGCCTCGAAATGAATAATTAATATAAATTGGAATTGTTACCAAGAGTGGCAAAATCACAAGGGCACCGACTAATTTGCAAATGTATTATTTTTTTTTTTTTTTTTTTTTTTTGCTCGCTACCTTGTTGCCAGTGGTAGGAAATTAAGAACAGTGGAACATAATGAGATGTGGTTTGGGCCAGGGTCGGGAGAAGTAAAACAACCAAATGAACGGATTCATTTGAGACTAAATTAATTAGAATTTAACACCACGGTAAAGGGAAAGTCTTGTCTGAGAAACTGAACAGGTGCCTCAACAAATTGAAAAAGAATTGAGCCACGATAATTGTACATTTTGTTTGGTGCTTGAAATGTGTCCTCGGGTGCAGGCAGAGCTACGAGCCACAAAGGCATTTAGATTACATGTTTACAACGTGAAATTGATAGTCAATTGGCGAGTTCATTTCAGAATTCCCTCATCCTTAAGCATAGCCGCACGTACAATGCAGACACCATGGTGAGGTAGAGTGTTGCTGGAGAACGTATGAGTGAGCCAAGGTCATAAATAACAAGTAGCACAGCACTTCTCAATGCTAAAAGAATTCTCTATAGATCTGTAAAGCGTAACCATATAGCAGTCATTCAGACGTGTCTCCAGACTGGGACATTTTGCACGGAGAGTGTCTTTTCCTCCCTGTCATTTCCTTGGCTTCCTTCCTTACTTACTGCAGAATTTTTTTTTTTTCCCCTCCCCTATTCATCCTGAATTATTAAAAAGTGTTGTGATTCCCAGTATGATTGTGAATCTGGGGCTGCAGCACTCAACTGCGCAGTCACATTTGCTTGTTTTTCTCGCTCCTCACAGTGTTCTGCCCTGTGTTTTCTCGTGCTTTTTTTTTTTTCTCCACTTGGTTCACAAGCCGGAGCGTGATGCTGCAGTCCTCACGCCCAAAATCTCACCTTGAAGGAGAAAGAGGGGGATTGTAGATGATGAATACTCAAAAAGTTGTGTCTGCCCTCGTCTACAGAGCGAGCATTATTCGTCTGAATCTGTATTCAGGTCAGGGTGCTTTTCACAGGGGAGGGAAAAGGGAGGGAGGGATATTTTTCTTTCCCATCATGCACCAGCAGCAGGACCCAAATTGGCACAGAGGGTTGGGCAGTTTCTCCAGGGATAAGCATGCTGTCTCTTGCCTGACTCCCTCTAAGGGAAACCTGCCAGGGACATCCATTCACCACAACACACATGCCCGTTGTCTTCTCATACAAAACCGAAGACCCAAGAGACCGGCACATTCGTCCCCCCGCAGCTGACCCGCCACAGTGGCCAACGACCCCACCTCTGCTGTTTTTTGTGATCCTTCAGATGCCCGTGGCCGCCAAGCTTTGACGTGCCAATGACTTTCTGGCACTGCAGAAACCACAGTGGCTGCCCTGAGAAAAGGTTACGAAAACAGCTGCTGGCAGATAAAAAATTCATGCAGCGTTACCATATATTTGAGTGTCCCCGCCTTATCCTCTCCCTCTCGCTTTCTCTCGCTTTCTCTCGCTTTCCCTCCCTCTTTCTGGATGATGCACAGATGACACAGCAGCCAGTACAAGCGCATGGGTCTGGGGGATCTTTTTGTCTCTGATCTGTGGGAGAATATTAATGTAGTGTGCGCTGTCTGAGACGGATCAAACTTAAAAAGAGGGATCTCTATCTGAGCCACAAGCACTGGGTTTGTAGGGATTTTAATGTGGCACTGGCTGGATGTACACTCTAATAGGCCAGTGCAGGAAACATGAGAGGGATCCTCAGAGAGAACGATAGAGGAAGATATGGAGTGAGAGAGAGGAGAGAGAGAGAGAGATACGGATGGCTAAAGAAGCTCTTTCTATAGCTAAGAGAGTCTTAGCTGCAGCTGAGCTACTGTGCCGATTTACTTCCAGCATACATGTATCTCCTCACACATCTTTAGCGCTCACCATCTTTTTGCTCTCCAGTTGTATTTTATTTTGCATTACAGGCCCATGGCAGACTTGCAGTGTACTGGATGCTCTCCACTTAATGAGCTCAATTGCTTGTATTCCTGAGGTACAGAAAAGTTCAGCAATTAGATTTCAAGATGTATTTTGTTTTGCCAATATGCTTTCAGATGCATAAATGAACCAGACCCGATGCTTTTGAATTCTGTGGCCAGGTAAACAGACAGTATTTTCAGACTTTTATGTAGTCGAGCTGGCTTATATGAATTTGTGGTGTCTTGTAAGCCCAAGCAGGCACAAAATAAAAATGTCCCTTTTTTTTTTTTACCTCCGTTCATATTTATGTCCAATATACACCCACATATCTAAATATTCAAAGCAAAGCTGTACTATCTCAAAGAGATCTACATGTCTTGCAAAAATTCTACTCTAACCACGTAAAGAGGAATAGCTGAAGTCTTCATTCAGGCCAAAGAGTGTTTGAGTTAAAAGTGTTCAGTGTGCTTTAAGCTTAAGGAGGGACGTCACACAGTGTTGTGAGTTTGGTTGATGCATACTGTGTGCTCCCTCATGGAAGAGACAACTTATGTATTTTGGTACAGTATAATTTACCGATGGATAATAGGCAGCAAACGACAATATAAACCTTATTTAATGAGCTGCAGTTTTGGCAGCGACACGCACTCCGTAGCTTCAGAATATGGGCTTTCGATGACGTACAGTACATGTGCCATAAACACACAGCCTACGGCAAAATAAATGGTGCCGTTATGTCCACCGCTAGCATTTTAGCAATCCCATTTGCTTTTGAGTATTAACTTTTTCAAGTGTTCCATAAAGCGAGGTATTTTACAAAAAAAAAACAACACAAGGGGGATACATTTAGCATTAAAGGCCACGCGTATTATTAATAGTAGCTTAATGAGGCAGGAGGTGGATGTAGTGGGACTGTGCAGCCCAGAGCAACTCAGAGCCGAGTCCTTTATTTTCGATCAATGTATGGTAATGAGGGAGCAACAAAAGGTTGTCCAACAGAGGGAGCGGAAAATGAATACAGGGTTACAGGTTTTTAAAAGCAACACCAGTAAGCTTCTGAGTAAGCGGTGAACGATTCCGGAGGCAGGCTGCAGAACGTGTCCAACTGTGCTATTACTCACCTGATACAGTAGTAGGGGCTCGGCAACAGGTTATGATAAAGGACAGCATTTTGAGCAGTGCCCTGATAACACTTCCAATCTCGCTCTGGGGATAGCCTGTTGCTTCACTACTCCGAATGATAATCAACAGGCATCTCACGGCTGTGCATTTTTTTTTTTTTTTTTTTTTTTGCTGTAGTCTTTCAAAGCAATATTAGATAGCATCTATTCATGCTGGCTGCAAGCGGCATGTTAATGTAAGTACAAGCCGTCTGCGTGCACCTAATCACAGCCCGACAGGAGCGGAGAATACTGAACTAGATCATCAGAGGACCAGCTAAATCGCAGCTCTGCGGTGAGACCCAGAGGCCTCTCCTCCCCAGGACACGCCTCCAGGGCTGGATGTGTCCACAGTGAGGCAGTCTGTGATCAGCCTCAGTTCAGAGAAGACCGCTGTACTGAGCCTATGGTGTGGCAGATGGAGTGGAGGTAATGATAGATGGGCGTGGTGTTAGGATGGTGTCGGATAGAACGTTAATGTCAGAAACAAAGAAACTCCGTTTTCAGCGTCACAACGTTTCCGTACTGCGCCGCTCGATCAGATGATTTAAATATCGTTTGATCTTTCTTTTATCTTAGTTATTGTTCGAGCTCGTCTTAACCTCATAGATCCCCAGCGTGGGCTCAACTTAGCTCTCTCTTCCCTCCCGTCCTCCCTCCCCGTTTGTCTCCCGCGCCATCGCCTGTACTCCGCCTTGCAGACACTTGTTTTGACAGCTCTGGTAACTGACTAAATGTCATACGCCTGGAAGAAAAGGGGTCTGCAGTGAAGTATTGTAATTCTTTGCACTTGCTTTCTTCCTACTCACCTCCTCTTCTCTGCTGTTTGTGTGTGTGTGTGTGTGTGTGTGTGTGTGTGTGTGTGTGTGAAACAAACTAGGCGTTGATCCAGCACAGTGTGATGTGATGGCTAGCTGATTGTGCGTCCCCTAAAGTGTCTGTTCCTCAGACAGAGCGACTATACGAGCGACGGTGTGTATGTTTGGGTGTGCGGTTGTAGCTCAACTACAAACGGCATCTCGTTGAGAAAGACTAACGAGGCCTCAATGCTTTGACTTTGCCTGCGCCGTTACTTGTTTACTCACATGCAAATGGGAGCCAGGCTGCAAAATATTGAAATATAACGCAATCAAAAAGCACTCCATTGTGAATGTCATAAACCCAGGCTTAATATGAGGATAATAGCCGTTTAAAATTCACACACTTTGATGTCTCATGAGAGACAAGTTTAATAGGAAAGGCCAACTGTAGAATGCATGAATTCACTTATAACGTAGAATTCCTGGCATAGAAACAATCTCCTTGTTGTTATTAAATCCGCCGTCTTGGCTTGTCAGTCATCAGGTATTCAGGAAGCAGTGGAGAAATATATCTGCTGGCGCTAATGTAGACGAGATATGGGACATCTGTGTAGGACGTTTCTTTAGCCTTTTCACAAGTGATGAATTACTGTGCTCCAATATTCATCATGTATCTAAATTTGGTGTAATAGAAGGCATCTTGGAGACAGGTAATTTGCCTGTGATGTCTTTTTTTTTGTGTGTGTGCACGCTCAGGCTGTGAGAGCGGGTGAGGAGAGAAGTGTGCTATTAACATGGCATCTGAAAGACTTCCCAAATGTGTGCTTCATGGCGTTCTGGTGGTCAGAGACGCAGGGAAAATTCCTTCGGTGCAGCAATAATTGCAGCGTCAACTTTTCTTTTGATACCCCAACAATGCGTTGATACTATTTGGTTATATTTTGTGTCTATTAATCCAAAACCGCACAATGGTCTTGCATCCGGGGATGGTGCAAATGGAAAACAATTAGTCTTTTAAGAGTCTACGCCACAGAAAGCTGTTGTGGGTGATACTGTCTTTATATTCTGAACGGCTAGACTCAAAAACGGAACGAATAGCCGTCGTCATCAGTTCCTCCCCTCCGATCTCTCTCAAAGAATCCTGTGTCTTTTGCATCTTTGCAGTCTCAACACGATGACTCGACAGGAGTGACAAGACAACTCGCAGCGTTGTCAAGAACTGCTCAGCGCTTCATGGACTCCAGAGAAGTGAAGAGGAGTTTGGTTGTAATGTTTGTATATCCGACATCCAGCAGCAGTAATTAACTGCCCACTGCAAACGACATACTCGACTGAAGCCCCGCAATCCTCACATTAACCCTAAAATAAACGGTTTGACCTTGTGGGACCAGTTTTTGTTCCCAAATGGGAGGTGCGCATGTGAGCACACGGGCACACACATTCAAATTGACAACTCGACAGTGTCTGTAGTGAAGAGGCGGCGACTCCATCTCATTTGTATTACACGGCTCGCTTCCACAGGGAGCAAACTTTCTGCTCTTTTCATGACTCACTGGGGATCAAAGTTGAATCCGCTTCTCTATGTCATTCCCCGACAAAAGAGGTTTATTACAGCTCTTTAGTTTCTGCCTGAACTCAGAGTTTGACCTAGCTGGTCATGATGCAGTGCTAAAGGACCTTATGACATGATTTCCCAGCTGCTATCTCAAAGTCTGATGTGGCTGCAAAATGGAGAAGGCAGAAAGTGTGTGCTACCAAACAACTGTGGACGGCCGTGCAGGATGTGAGAGACACTAACGTCGAGTGGCCCCCTGTTGCAGCCGCCCCAGATGGACCGGTCAGTTGTCTCCGTTGTGGAATATGTGAGATCGAGTTCCCCTTCACAGCCAGCCGTGTGACACTGGTGGACGACGCAACAACCGAAAGAAGCAGCTTGACGAATGAAGGACTGGCACTGGCCTGTTACCATGACAACTCCCATCAAGTGCAGTGTCAGTTGGATGTCTGCGAAGTGAAATACTGTGACTTCATAGTTCAGCTTCTTCGAGATGTTGCCAGCATCTAGGCAGTGTAAGGTAGTTACTAGTTGTGAAGCGCACACGCACACACACACACACACACACACACACACACACACACACACACACACACACACACACACACACACACACACACACACAATTTAAACCATGACAACCTTGCCTTTTTAAGGCAGTGTATAGCAAATGGCACCACTATATTAAATACTCTTTTGGTGCAATATGCATTGTTCTTTAACTGATCGAATATTCATACATATTTTCTGCAATATCAAAAATAACTAGTCCAAAAAAAAGTACCAAACATTTGGTTTCAATTGAATACAGATACCTCTAAATAGGCTACACAAAAATAATACTACTGTCATTTATTTTGTACATACCCAAAATATATAGGTTTCTTTATTTTGTTTTTATTAATTGGGTTGTGACTCACAAGCACAGTTTTCATAGCACTCTTCAAAGCGTACGCATGAGAGTTATACTTATGTTTAGCACGTGTGAATTATGACAATCAATTCAACCCATATTACTCGAACAGAAGAACAGAGTCAGAGAGGTAGCTAGCGCTGCCGCTGGAACGATGCAAGATTGAAACCTCTCCCCTCAAGAGTCCAGTCACGCTTTCCACAAGTTCAAAGATTTGTAAGGTCTTTGGTGTCCTCCACATCTTTGGCAGGCATTTCCCTCTTGTGAAGGCCAATACTTTAAGAGATTCGTGTAAAAGGCCAAGTGTGTCAACAACATTAAACCTCCTGTTTGCTGGGAGAATGTCCCCCGATTGTATTTTTTCAGTAAATCCACAAAGTCCAGCAATATATATTTGTCAATGCCCTTGTCCCACTGCGACTGTTCATGAAATAACTTGAAAAATAAAAATGCTTTCTTACCAGCTGACATTGCTCGGCTTACCTGGTTGACCCTGATGAGACGCTAACTCTGTAGGACGCAAGGGACCAGATGGCATATGTGGCAGCTAACTCCATGTCTGGCTATAACGCCGCAGGAGGCGATGTGTAGCGGCCGCAGAGAACCAAGGAGGATACCGGCAAGATAAAGGCATGTCCAGATTATATAGGGAAAAGGGTGGTAGATATGAAGAACCGCAGATGTCTAAACAGACAGATCGGGATTTAAAAACAGAAAGAGTGAAAGTGAGCCGAGAATGAACAAACAACACAAAGTGTATCCTTTTCTTTTGTCATTTCTCTCACAATCTCAGGGTCATCTTAACAAGAGGATGAAAATAGATGAAATATAAGGTTACACAAACCTGGCTATGAATAGCAGCACAACTAGAAAACCCAATGGGGACGTGTATATAGATTTATATTTCCAAAACTATAAAGTGGAAAGACTACTTGAACGGCAAGTGATGTGGACTCTTTTGAAGAAGTGTCTGAGTAACACTAACTTCATTTCATAGTCATATTAAAGTATTAAAGATTGCATAACGAGGGAAAAGGAATTTAGAACAAACCTACTTTTGGCGACAGTGGAAAGCAGGTGGGATGTGAAATGATGAATACAATAGTTTGGATGCATGAAGTACGGGATCCATAGCACTAGCGACATGTTTAGATTCAGAAAACACCTTAATGCAGCCAAGCAGCATCCCCTCCTCCTCTGCTGCGTGTATTATTTTTGCAGTGACGTTAAACAGTACAAACAAAGTTCATAGACGATCGATATTTGTTATTCGGTCTATCCACTGTCTACGCACAACGTTGCAGTTCAACTTGTTTACCTCTCTGTCCTCTGGGACGCTCCTACAGAGGCCCTAAAGTTTCAGCTGATGTACGGTAACATCCAAGCCATTCAGTGTAGAAGTATGGCCACTGCGCATGAAAGAAGTGTGGGCGTTAAGAGACCCACAACAGATTGTGTGAAAAGGCCATGCCAGCAGGGGTGATACATTACAGCTCCGTATCCTTTTCCCCTCCTGGAGTTTGTGTGTGTATATATATATATATATGTCTGCGATTATGTGTTACTCTGTGCATCGAGGTTGGTGTGCCTACGTGAGTTGGAGAGGCAGAATGCTGGACAATGTTGCACAGAAGTGAAATAAACCCGTGATAGCAGCTTCAGTCTACTGTGGGGAAAGCGTGGCCTCTTGTGACTCTGGGCTGACTAATAGGGTTTGAAGTATAAACAGGGCGAGGTTGTGAGCCGTTATGAGTGGTGGGATGGTCAGGGCACAGATTGTCGAGAGGAAAGAAAAGCAATCATGACTGACATTAATAAGAAACAGCAGCAGTGCAGCAATAACAAAATAAACCTAGACCTGCAGACAACATGTAAGTGTGTGAGATCAGCAGGCGGAGAGGAAGAAATGAAGACGAAATAAACTACAAAAGTGTCCTCAGTACACAAAATACAGTGTTTCTGCAATTATCACTGCTGTATGTTGTTTGATTAAATAATGACAAACCACAATTGCACTACCCCCCCCTCCCCCTCGAGACAGCAAGCGTATCAGACGACCCTCAAGGAGAAGGGTGGTGATTATGAAACAATGCAGATGTCTTAATGTCGGGATTTAAAAAAGAAAAAAGAAAGAGTGAAAGGCAGGTGAGACCGAACAGCTGTCTGCACCGGCTCCATGCAGCTAAATTGCAGTTCATTGTGTCATGCTTCATGTTGACTGTTTAATGTTTCTCCTCAATCGAAACTGTCAGTCCAGCTGTGCGTTTAGTTCTTTTAGCTGTAAAGTCTGCTAGCTGCACTAGCCCTGCTAGCCGTTAGCTCTGTTAACCAAACACACCACAGCACTCTGCTGTCCACCGGCTGCTAACAGCTAACCACTAGCTAACAAATATTAAGCTGATGGGTCCAGCAGTATGCGAGATTAGCTTTGGACTTACAGACAGAAGCACATACACACACACACACACACACACACACACACACACACACACACACACACACACTCACGCACACACAAAGATAGTTTGTCACACCAAGCTAGTAAGTAAACACATGACTCCTGAATTAAATGGTAGGTTTGCAAATGTGACAAAAGCATGGATGCGCGAGCTCTTCAAACCCATTCTTTAAACAAGGTGAAGCTGTCGATGTATATTTCTTATCATGTATTGTATTTATTCACACGAGCAGGATGTAATTTTCGTCCATTACAGAAAGTGTTTTTTCTTGGGCGCTCGTTGCTTTATCTAACCCCCTTTTCCGACCTCTTCACGCGTTCTGTTCAAGTGTCTCATCAACATCACATATTCCATATTCCAGCACATAATTCACAAGCCATTTCAGAATCAGACGCGATGACACACGGGCTAAGAATGCTAAAAGGGTTTGAGATGGCATGGCCTTTGCACGGTTATTTCCTTGCAACCACAGGTAATCAGCAAGGTGGAGTACACTGAAACGTTTGCTTTCATTGCTCTACTTGACCTAGAGCCCAACATGACATCTTTAAATGTCTTCTCCATTTAAAAAAAAATGTTACGGCCTGTACAGAGCTGACCCACCAGCTCAACTGAGCACAGCCCCTTAACAACATGTAATCAGAAGAAAGCTTCAATTCTGAGGCCTCATTTCTGTTATTATCTCAAAAATTTTTCTTCTTCTCTTCAAAGCACCCCACCAAAGCAAGTTTTTTTTTTTTTTTTAAATGGCCCCTAAAGTACCACTAATTTTCAATGGAAAATATTGGAACTAGCATGAGGGAAGGAAGGAAATCAGTCTAAAAGCCTGCTTGGGAAACAATAATGTCAATAATGAACCACTCTTTATTGTCCTTTGGTCCTGTTTTTTTCCAGTGACGATCCGGAGGGAAAGTGTTGTTCCTCGGGGGTAAAAGCAAACAATTTATACAATACAGAGTTATGACAGTAACAAGACAGACGTGACAGTCACTATCCAAACCCAACAAAAGGCAACAGATGGAGGCAAATGCCTGTGCATGTCATTAATAACACTTGATTAATGGCATGAGAGTTTAAATTGTTGTCATGCAGCCTGTGGGTTGGCTAAGACAAACAAGCTACCGGCTACACACATCTGAATTAAGACACTCACACACACACACACACACACACACACACACACACACACACACACACACACACACACACACACACACACACAAACACACACACAAACACAAACTTTCTGGGTATTGCAATCACAGACTTCGAATGAGTTTACGGGATCATTTTCTTTCTATCTTATCATGATAGATATGACATTCAGTCATGCCTCAAGCTCTGCAGTACTGTGATTACAATCTCCCCCAGTTGTTCCTATTTTTCTTTTCTTTTCTTTTCTTTCACACTTTGCCAGATCTGTCATCGCTCTCTTCGAGTCTCGTATCCCTCGTGACAATAAGTGGAAGCAAAATTAACCTCTCGCCCTCTTCCTTGCCCCTCACACTCACGCTACTTGGCAGCCAGTTATTTGCACTTTTTTTTTTTTTTTTTTTTTTCCCCGAAACAGCAAAGGAAACCAATTAAATTCAGGGCAAGAAAGACAAGCGCTCACCGTTCTTGATCTGTGTCCAAGCGACTGAATGAGTCTGCTCTCCAGCTGAGCTGACCTCAAGACACAGTCTCTATCGCCTGCTCCTTCACAACTACACTCACCGCCATGCTCTTAACTCTCCCAGTGGCTTCTCCATTGTAAGCAAACACTAGCAAGGGATAAGAATACTGTGTCTGCCTTCGTGAGATAAAAGCGTAATGAAGTAAACATTCCCCACAGTAGAAACAAACGCACAAAAGTGTAAAAAGAAAAGTATATATATATATATTGGTGAATAGAATATAGCCTGGTTTCCTCTTGAAGGGTTTTAATGTAGGGATGCTTCAATTGTATTCTCTGTTAATGTTCTTTATGAGTATTTTATATAACTGAAGAAAAACAGACAAATCTAAGCTCGTAGCTTGTGCTTTTAAGCAACCGCGATGCGAGCCGTTGCCGTCAGTGAATCACCATGTCCAGGGGGAATGCCTGGATTTTAAACACCCATTGTGCACATTGTTAAACCCACACAGGTTCGTTTAGATAGGAGTGCTATGGTACAGACTGCCTTTAGGGGTTGAGGGTGTGGGTTGGGACTCAGCTCTTTGTAATAGTAAGATCTGTGGTGTGTAGACTGTGGATGGCTGTGCGCCTTGCAACATGCATCCATGTTCCTTAAACATGGAGTCATGTGGTGCATGCTTCTCTTCTCTCTTTCTGCCTCTCTCCCCCTCTCCCTCTTTGTCTCTTTTTTTCCCCTCTCCTTACATTGCTATTCTATTAATAGAGAATTCCGCCCTGAGAGGATGTAAACTGGGGAGCAGGGGATAGAAAGAGCGACAGCATATAAGGGTGGAAGTGATTTAGATGGAGGGACCGAAGCAAAGAGAGAAATGAGGGAGTGGTTGATGATGTGAGGATGGATGGAGATGGAGAGATGGAGAGAGAGAGAGAGAGAGAGAGAGAGAGAGAGAGAGAGAGAGAGAGAGGGGGCAAAGAGCTGGAACGAGGAGGCCAGTATAGGAATAGCTGAGCAACACATGGAGCTGGAAAAACAATGTTTTTAAGAGGACGGAGATAAAGTGAACCTAAACAGTGTCATATAAAAAAAAATGCGGCATGAGTGAGAGTGAGAGAGACGACTTAGGACCTTCAGGTGGGAGCTCTTCTAGGTCAAGACGGAGTCTTAATGTCATCCTTAAACTCTAGCTAGCATGCTTTAAACCCCGTGAAAGACACGTTTCCATTCAAATGTATCACAAGGACATTGGTGAACATTTTGCTAAATAATAAGTGAATTAGGGCAACTATTCCATATGCAAATATCCAATAGGATGTGACGAGATTCAATATTTTTGCTTAGTTGCTTTGTTTGCAAAAGACAAAGCAGAAGCAGGCATAGAAACATCAAGGACTTTTTTAGAAATCTGTTTCCAACAGCCTTGAACGTATCCGCCGTTTATCAATTTGCTAACTTTTCCACCACAGACAGATTTCTAGCATTTTTTTTTTTTTAATGCTTGGTTTGAAGATGTGCACAAAACCAGGTGAATGGAAACATACCTGTTGCTGTCATTATATAGTCAGGCTTTTACATGTTCAATTGTGATTACAGCCATCAGAGGTCCAATTTCAAAAGGAACAGATTCAAGCACACATCAGCAGGCTTATTTCTAAACTCCTCCATGGCTCAATTTCATGGCATTCGAACACTTGGGTCTGCAGGTAATTGAAAATAGCCTGCTGTTTGACAAGCTATAAAACCATTCACAGTCATTACCCAGCCAATGAAAACCATGTTTTCCCAATTAGGCTGCTGATAATAAAGTCACCTGGCTGGAAGCTCAGATTTCTCTGCGGCACGGAGGAAGGCAAGGCGGGCCACATGTGAAGGCAGCGATTGTAGTGTGACCTTAGAGACCTTGCTTCCCCCCCAGGGCCACCGCTCCCACTGAGCCTTAATTATAACCACACGCAGCCCTCAAACGCACGGCCATATCTGATTCTAGATTAAACCACTTTGACACACTTAATTGAAATGAGAATTTTTCTGTGAAAACGAGCGCTGGCTTCGGCCGACTCCGAGGAAATGTTAACGCCGGGAAAACACAATGGACGTGGTGGATTGAAGTGACGATTGTAGACCTGATAGGATGCTTACCCCAGCTGCTGCAGTAGCTTAACCAATTACCTGCTAAATGCAGGATGGATCATGGCAGGATAACCTGCAGATCCACAGATAGAGCCTGTGGGTATACACGGGGAGGGAGGTGGAAGAGGTTGCCTGTCTCATTTCTCTGTTAGAAAACTATGTGTGGGCACATCTGTGGCCAGTTAGCAGTGTTGTTCTCATCAGACTGGGTCACCACGGGGACAGTGCTCAACTTATTGCACCTCCCTGAGCCTTTTCTACCTTGTTGAGCCTTTTCCTCTCAAAGTTGTCCCCCATGCAATCCTTTCAATGGATGGCTTCCTCCATCTTCTACCCTTTATTCCCCCCACAGTGAGACGTGACTCCGCCGTGTCACAGTCGGATCAGTTGAAGAGATCCTCCGCTGAATAAAACAAGACAGAGAACATCAGCATGTGACGGGGTACAAATTGCTTTACTGCCGAGATCTTTGCTCTGCTACAGGTGAAGTGTTAGAAACATGCATTGCACCTTGAGGTTATTGTGAGCCGTAATTCACCCCGGCGCTTGATTTCCCTTGATGATAGCTGCAGCTCATGGCGGGTGGTTGGAGTTTGTTATTTGCTCTTAAATAATGGCAGCAGAAGAGATGATATTTTCCTGTTCTGTAGAGTTTTTCATCTGCTGTCATATACGTCAGCTTCTTGTCTTTTGAATGTCCTTGAAGAGCTTGGGCCCTTAGAATCTCACATGGATTCCCTTCTGCAGTGGGCTTATTTCACATGAAATGCCAAAATATAAAAAAAAAAAAGTCTGTATGTAAAGACTGTAAAGAGCAGTTCTCACAGTGAAGACAAGCAGGCACTCTCACAAACCCCAGGCCACTGCAGCACCTGGGGAGATAGTTGCATGGTATGTTAAAGCCATCACATAATTCAGCATTATGTGAAGCGCTACACCAGCTAACGGTGCCCAAACTCTCCTGACCTCCCATAACCAGTGTATTGTCAGTCGTGTCTTCAGCTTAGTTGTCCTTCAGACTGAAAACATGCATACAACATGGTTTTCAGTTATTGAATGATGATGTTTTTTATATTTTGCTCAGAAAAACACATTGAATCTTTCCTTTGAATGGAGATTTTTAATATAATCTCAAAAGTACATATATTTTTATGACTTAAAAAGTACATATCTTCATAAAATGACATGTTTGTCATTAGTTGCAGTTCCCACATCTTACCACATTATTTTTCAAATCTTGTCACAAAAAGATATTTCTTTGAATCCAAACTACCCTCACATGCATCACCTGTAGCTCCCCTCTGACATAAAATGAAAATATTAGTAAAAAATAAAATGTTAACATCCTTCCAAACCTCTGACATTTGAAGCATCTCAAATCTCGACTCTTGAATGTTGGATTTGCTTGATTTGTAAAAGTTTTCCTCTTACAAAACTCTCTGGCGCAGCCTCTAAATGCTCCCACCTCCCTCTTCTCGTTGCGTTTTGGAGGCTTGTGAATGACTTTAGCTCAGTAGTTGGAAGGAGATGCATATGACATTCATATGCAAATCACTAAGTATGTTTAGCCTTGCGTGCTAAACTGTCTTGCATTGCATTGTTTGTCTTTCACCGATCACTGTTAAAAATGCAGAGTGAGTCAGCAGGTGAGTGAACTGCCAAAAGTGAGAACGTGTGCTGGAAAGTGAGTTTTGAAAGGCCAGACCGTCTGCACAGGTCTGGCAAAGTAATCCTTGTTTCCGTGAAATTCATCACTGTCCTCGCCTGAGATGCATCACGGTTACTTTGTGCTGCTGCGCAGAAATACTAAAGAAAATGAAAACAGATTGTGACAGGAAATGTTGCAGAGCCTATACACCGAGGACTGGCTTTACCATGCAGAGTGTGCAGCAGCGGATGTGTTTTGGCTCGAGCTTCCAAATCCGCTTTTACCCGTGAATCTGAAAAAAACTAATGAAATACAAAAAATAAAATGGCCTTTCTAATTGAAAAAGAAAAAAATGAATGCCGATTCAAGGAGAGACGGAGATGAGCCAGAGTGAAGCTAGATTTTCAAGCCATGAAACAAGAACATAAAGCGACAATAAAGAAGTGAGCAAAGCAAATAGTCCCTGCTCAAGCTAACACATGCACAGTCTGTCATTCATTAATCTCCTTTTGGGTTACAAATGGTTGAGCTGCTCCTCCGTTAACCTCCGTCATGGCTGACACTGCGCTAATCTCTCCTCCTCTCTGACATTCACGCTGCTGCTGCTGCTGCTGCTGCAGCTGAATATAGGACGCCCCGGCTTTGAGTCAGGCTAAGATTGAAGAGGTGGGCCCATCCTCAGCCCTTTACTCCTTCACCTCTGTCCCAGTGCCTCTTTACTGACAGAGTAATTGAACAGCTGAGGCCGTCTCATCTGCAGTGGGTAAGCAGGTAGAAAAGAGCTGTTGGCAGACCTCGGTGCATTGACCTAAAAGCGAGGTAGCGGCATATTAAGCGGTCCAGGAGCTGTGAGCTGCGCGTGTTTGTTTAGACGAAGCAACTTTTCACCTCCTGTACCTCGCACAAATCGGACTGCTGCGCTGCCTGCGTTCATTCACTCCTAACAAGCCAGTGCACTGACTGCACAGACATGAGCCGGAGCTAACTAGCAACGCATGCGCCGACTATTGCAGGTGTTGTCTGTCCTCTGCGCTGTGTTTTTAGTCATAGCTCAGCCTCTTACTCATCTCGAAAACGGTACCAGGTCTCCAGTCGTTTTGGTTATTTTTCCAAAAGGAAATTTAATTCACACCTCCCGGAATAAATGTAGCATATTTATTACATATATATATTTTCATATCTCTAAAAGACGCTTCACGTTCGCTCTGAAAATATCTCATCATCTTACAAACCAAAAAGTACCCATGTACACAACTTCATTCAGGAGCCTTGTTGAAACGTGTTGAAATCTCTGCCCGGCAATTGCGTAATTTTGCGCTATTCAGCAGACCAATTGGATCATAAGGGAAGGACACACCGAACAAATGACTGCACCGAACGCATGTCACACTGAATTGCATTTATCTATTTTTTATCTTTACCTTGGTGACCTTGCCTTTGCACGTAGGAAAAGGAAGTGGCAAACATCTTCTTGGAAAGTAGTGTGCCGCAGTTGTTGGGATGCTCGGGGAGTGTAGGGAGCAGCTGGATTGAGGGCTAAAAGATTAACTGTGTTATGTGTGTGTGTGTGTGTGTGTGTGTGTGTGTGTGTGTGTGAGGGGTGGGGGGGGGGGTGTTCTTCTCTTTATACTTTCTCTTAGGAAAGATCTATCCATTCGCAAACCCTGTGGGACGTTCAACATGGCAAAAGTGCTTCAGGACTCACTTCCGCAAAATCCATTTTCCTTTAAAGACGAGAGTGGTATGGCCTATGCATGTCAATACGACAGTGTGTGTGTGTGTGTGTGTGTGTGTGTGTGGATGAGGCAAGGGGAAGCTAGGCACGTCATTGGATTATGGAGGGAGAGAAAGGTAGAGCGGGGTAACGGAGGGGCGGCATCACGGAGAGGTGAGAGAAAGCCCTTTCATCTCTTTCTGACGTCTTCAAAGACAATGAGCCTCACCCACTGCACTCTGTGTTGACATTAACACGCCGCACACGCGCGCACACTAAGCCAAACATCTAAAAGCACACACACACACACACACACACACACACACACACACACACACACACACACACACACACACACACACACACACACACACACACACACACACACACACACACACACGCACGCATCTCCTCTCACATGCATTCTGCGTGGGTGAATGTCAACGAGGACACTATTGATAAGCTAAAAAAGGTGTTCGCACCATTGCTCCTCTCCCCCCTAGCGTACGGTCGCACAAGTGCATGTGAGCGTTGTTTAGGGATGTACGGTTTGTGAGCGCACATGTCAGAGAGCCTCTCTTCTTCTTTGTCTCTGTCACTCCGTTGCCGACTTCACTGACGGGAGAGTACATCAAAAGGGGAAATGTTTTTTGAGACGAACACAGGATGTGGGCGGGAGGCAACGTAAAATCCTGCTTGAGGACGATTTGACAGACAGACAGAAAGAATTCTATCATTGTTGCATTGTCATTGTCTTTGTTTTCATTTGCACTAAAACAGCATCATATTAGGTCCTTGGCTTTGTCGACGTAGACAGTTGTTGAAGCTGATGCAGTCATGCAGCACACTAATTAGACATAGCCTTACATCTCAAAGTCACTCGTAGTCTGCCAGAGGAACTGCGGTGGGTTTGGGCTTGAATGTGGGTGGGAACAAAAAAAAAAAAAAAACCAACAGTAAAATGGGTTTAAAACAGCAATAACCGATTTATTGATGAGTGCGGCTTTATGCTTTATTCAAAATTCCAACACATTGTGTAGGTGGTAGGGGTGATGATTAAAACATGGATCAAAAGCCTGTCAGCAAAGCTTTGACAGCACCACACTTCCCTGAGATCCACAAGCACAGTTTCAGCTAATTGTTATCTCTTCTCACCGTGGAGAGACAGAATCCCGTCTGGCTTTTCGAGGCGAGCCTTTCTGCAAACAGACCAATTATAGCATAATGAACCCCAACATATGGAAAGGAATGCGCCGCATCATAAACGTATATATCACAAATTCAATTTGGTGCCGCTACATCTATTTAGTCAATCACTGCTACATCTGCATTAGATGATGCAGACGTATCGGTGCGTTCAAGTGGACTTGTTCACACACTTTCTAGTGGCATACGTATCTGTGTTTATCTGTGCTGGAGGCTCCTGGTAGTTAGCAGTGCTCTTGTGTGCTATGTCTCTCTCTCTCTCTCTCTCTCTCTCTCTCTCTCTCTCTCTCTCTCTCTCTCTCTCTCTCTCTCTCTCTCTCTCTCTCTCTCTCTCTCCACTGCTGTGAATCTGCAGATTGAAATGCTGCAGGGCACAGGGTGTCCATATGTTTGAGCATGTGTATATATACATATATATATATATACATATATATATATATATATATATATATGTATCTTCTGAGGAGGCGTGTTACTGCCTTTGACAGACAGAGAGGAAGTGGTGGTGGTGTGATGGACAGGGAGGAGGTGAGTGGGTGACAGAACAGTTTGGATCTTAAAAAGAGAAAATAGACAGCGTTTGTCGACAAAAACACAAATTGCTTGCAAGTTGTTTTTGTTTTGACAAAGTAGATAATTACACTGTAGGCAGTTAACTGAATGTGAAGGGACTTTTTATTTGTACTCCTAATCATTAGCAAAGTATGACACAAGCGAACCAAAAGTGTTTCAATTGTTGTGCATATTTATAACCGTCAAAATGTTATATCGCGTACCCCACTGTGATTTGTTTTGAAAATCATATCCCAAAATGTCACGTATCTTTTACATGATTCAACCTAAGTGCCTATATTTTGTGATATCAATGCAAAAAATGATAGTATAAGTATTTAGTCAAAAAAACTATGTTTGAAGCAATTTTGATTGCTAAATTTGATTCATCTTTTATTTAAATGGCTATAATCTCATTAAGAACAAGACAAACACGCAGACATCAACAACAACGCACGACTTGCAAACACAACAGTCATTCATTTCATTTATAAGGGAATAATAAAACCTCTTTTCAAAGCTGGTCTGTCGTTTCACCTGATATTACAGTTACATATAGTTAAAAAATGGCTTCCCTCTAATCATGCAATTGCCATAAAGCAAGAGTAACAAGGCATGTTTTCCAGTAGAGCCGTTTAGAAAAACACTACACATTGCGACCTTCAGTTCTCTAGGTGTTCCACATGGTACTTTAAGGTGAGTATAATAAGTAGCCATACACAGCATTATCTTTAGTGCACAGTTAAAGGCAACACTTGCATTTGAAGGCATTCATCGTTGTGTATTGACCAAGAGCTTTTTCTAATGAGTTGTGTAAGAGCTTCCCCAGCTGCACCGAGGTGCGCCTCGGGCTGTTGGGCACGCGCCAGCTCTCAGCCCCGTCGGTTGGCCGTGTGACTGGTGTGTGAGAGCTTGGGGTAACAAGGTGACAGCGATGGTACCTGGGTGAGCAATAAGCAGCGAGGCGCATGCAGGCCATCTGCAGCGAATACCGTGTTGCCGCTCAGAGGTCAAACGCAGGGAGGGATGTAAACCACGCGGCTGCTATTATTTCTTTGGCCTAAATGACCTGCGCC
Source organism: Cebidichthys violaceus (assembly GCF_023349555.1). Classification (NCBI taxonomy): domain Eukaryota; kingdom Metazoa; phylum Chordata; class Actinopteri; order Perciformes; family Stichaeidae; genus Cebidichthys; species Cebidichthys violaceus. The sequence continues at coordinate 22,850,041 of NW_027176262.1, read as the reverse complement.
ATCTCCTCTCGTAACAACTCCCCATACCCCACCGAGGGCAAGACCGCTTGTCCACGTGATCCTGTATCCTATCGGCATCTCTGGATCCACGGAGAGTAACTGAATTCGAACGCTCAAAGCGGACTCCGAGAGAGTCTCGGCTTACATGAAAGGGCCCGTGGCTCATTTAAACCAGGCAGCTCTAAAACATAGGGTAGTGTTTCCCAAAGTGCGATGTAACCCAGTCCTCATTCCCCAGATAGAGAATATTGTCTCTAATATAGAAAGCCCCACTTCAAATGGACTTTGGTCCATATTCATTTATAACAAACAATATTTCATCCACAGACTATGATGTTGATAAGCAGACGCGGACACAAGACACGATGTTGATAAATGACTGCGATAACCGAGAGCCATTAATTCTCCGATTTCACGGTCGTTGTAATCAATGCTGAGCAGGTTTTCTCCCAGTGTAATAATCTCGGATATCTGTAATTGCTGATTGTAATGAACAGTGATGCTTGGGATCAGAGGGGTTCACTATATAGTGTTAGTAAGGAGTTTGATAGTGGTAAATAACACCGCAGACATTTCAGGGAGAGAGAGAGAGAGAGAGAGAGAGAGAGAGAGAGAGAGAGAGATGAGGCGATTTCCTCCTCTGCAGGAATGCCAGGAGGTTAGCAGGATGGGGCGGGTGTTGAAGATAGAGCGCCGCCATCAAAGCAGAGATCTGTGACTGCTGTTGTCACAAGCAGGGTACCAAAAACCTTTCATCTCCCGATGCCCATGCCGTGATCTCCCACATGTGCCCTGCCCTGGCTAAGTTCTATTTGCTGTGCAACTCATCCATACCGGCCATGTCAGACAAGAGAGACTTCAAAAAGGTAGAAACGCAAATGCAGTTTTATCTGCTTCCAGCAACCCACCGCCGATCCTGCGTTTGTCCCTGTGACCCCAAGCGGAACGACGAAGGAACAGCAGCGTCTTACAGCTGATGTGTTTGTTCAGTAAATCAGAACAGAGCAAAAACAAATAGCGTACAGTGCAGCATAACAATAGATGTAATGATAGCTCCAGGTCAGCTCTTGTGCCCAGACTCTTTTAGCTTTGCATGTGGCCCGCTGGCACAACAAAAGCCTCGTCGGGATCTAATGGGAAAGTCAGGTTGATTACAAATTTCAAACGTTAGTCTGCGTCGCTGAGTGTGTGACATACATTTCCCATTACCACTTTGAATCCTGTAATTACTTTCTGGGCCTTCTGAGAGGCTGGCACAGAAGTGTGCGCACACACACACACACACACACACACACACACACACACACACACACACACACACACACACCAGGCAGCCCGTGCAGCCCCACCTGACTACACTTTCGCTCTTGTCTGCCCTATTTGGCATGCAACATTGTTGATATCCCACGGAGGATGTACAGCGTCTTAGCGCTACGCGGGTGTTGATGTCGAGTAGCCAGAACTTGTCTCGCAAAGCTCGCGGGGGTCTGCCGCAACTCTTATAGCAAAACGTGCGAGTGCGAAACCTCAGGTACTGTGAACCTTAGACAGCTATTCCATTGACTGTGGTTTTGAAACGTTAGCCTCAGGAAACGGCACAAACAAATTCAACGTAACACAACATCACTGGTTGAGATTACTTGTGTTTGAAAGACCAGAACTTGGCGAGACAGAATGACCATGTCTATGTAAGATTACATGATATCATCCCTGCTGCTACATCCATATCCATTCATTACGAGCTTGACCCTCTGTGCAGTTTCTTCTAGCATGTGCCGTGTTTCATGATAAACAATTTGCTGCTGTTTATTTTTGAGAAGGCACGCACCGTGCACTCAGCTCCTTTGAAAGCAGCATCCTCCATCCTCTTCATTAATCTCTCCTAATAATATTAACACCCCCTAATAAGCACAAGGTGAGCCCTGCCCATCGGTGGTCTATTCCCAACAGGTCAGAGCCAAAAGGGCTCCACTATCCCGCCTCGGACTCCATATGGCCGAGTTTGAAATCTAGTTTGTCCTGGAGGGGGATAAACGGAGCGGAACTGACCCCAAAATGGACTCATCATGGGTGTGATGGCAACAGATGAGGGAGTTTAGTCCACACGGCCTCCCTTTGCTCATTAAACCAATCTGCACCTGTGGTCCTGCTGCACAGCACATCTGCCAACCATACCCCCCCGCTCCTCCTTTACTTTTCCCTCTGCAGCCCTCTCATGAGCGGATGCACCCTCAATTCATGAATATAGACACACATACATCTCACTTTTAATCGTCTCTGTCAGACCTGATGTGCACCAGCTCCTCATCAGCATCTGTTCATCCTGGTTATATGATACACAATGTTGTATAGTTTGTCGTCTACCTGCTAAAGGTTAGACACTGGATAGAAGATCAAATGTGCATTCTTCCTTATTACCAACAGACTACATTTGTTTCTCTTTCTAATTTTAATAATAATAATAATACTTTCATTATGTATAGCGTTTTTCTAACTCCACATAGGAGTGTTTGCACCGGCGGACCTGAGGCAACGGGTTTGAGGCGTGATGGGGGAGGAGGTCTGAAAGGTTAGGGAGGGGCCAGGTTGCTTAGGGCTTTGTAGGTGATGAGTAGCACTTTAAAGTCTATTCTGTGTTTGACCGGGAGCCGGTGGAGGTTTGCGAAGGACCGGGGTGATGTGTTCATAGCGGCGGGTGGAGGTGAGCGGTCGAGCGGCAGAGTTCTGAACATATTGGGAGTTTATTGAGGATCTCGTTGGGAGAGCCGTAGAGGATGCTGCTGCGGTAGTCGAGTCTGGAGGTTATGAGGGCATGGATGACAATTTCGGTGGTGGCGGAGGACAGGGAGGGCCGGAGGGCGTGCAATGTTCCTGAGGTGAAAGAAGGCAGTTCTGGCGATGTGGTTGGCGTGGGGTAGGAAAGAGAAGGTGGGGTCGAGGATGATACCGAGGTTGCGGACCTGGGTGGAGGGGGGTGACGATGGAGCCGTCGATGTTGAGAGAGAAGGTCTGGGCTGAGCGGGTGAGGGAGTTAGGGCCGATGATGAGTAGTTCAGATTTATTGCAGTTCAAGGATGTAAATGATGAAATGGAGGGGACCAAGCACGGAACCTTGGGGGACACCGTGGGCGACCGGGGAGGTGAAGGATTTACAGTTGTTTATTGCAATGAATTGACGTCGGTCTGAGAGATATGAGGCGAACCAGGAGAGGGCAGTGCCAGTTATGCCAAGGGAGTACTGGAGACGTGAGAGGAGGATGGAGTGGTTGAGAGTGTCGAAGGTCAAGGATGAATTTTCTATAATCTACCCTGAAAGAGGCATCACACGCATTCACAAATAGAAAGCAATATGGTGAGATAGCCACACAGTGAAGTGTCGCTAAAGAGAGAGACAATTACGGGAATATTGGGCTTCACAGTTAATGCTTTAATAATCATGTTTTTTTTTTTTTGGATCCCACAATTACTGCAATTTTACCGGGGCTGCTACGATATCGTGTCTTTATGTCTGATCTGTCTGACCTATCGCCGACATTTGTTTGGAACATGCTGTGATTAACCGGTCTGTGCTTCCCAGACACAGTTGCAGCTGCAGGCGCGAGCACTCTCGCTTCACAAAACACCTGCAAGTTGTAACCACATGTTCTATTTAGGGATGAATCCTCTTTATGTGGAGGCACGCTGTGAAGGAACAAATACTGAGACTAGTTTTATTTATATTTAGCTTGAAGAACACGCACTCGTTTCACGTGAGAGAAAATATACAGGTTTATGGAGATTATTGGGGGAAAAAAAAGCTGTATCTATATATTGATTATCATTTTAGCAGAGATCCTGCAGCCTTACTTGAAAGCAGGAAATAATTTGAATATATCATGCTGAACAAAACGGCACTATGTTGAGCGCTATGTTTTTTTTTCTTCTTCTATGTTCTTATGTGTTAAAGTAAGCATTTGGAAGTGAGACTATGTCTGAAGATAATATTCAATATTATTCAATCAGCGGTTCTAGTATTGGAAGCTCTTTGGTGTGGCCTAGTCTGCTTCCAGCCACTCATCTTCATGTCTCTCTGAACTCGGCCCTTCTACTCCAGGAAGAAAGCCTCAGAGCTTAAACTAAATGCATGTCCAATATGTTTTTCAAAGAATGGTGCAGCAGTAGCCCCCCCCCCCCCCAAAAAAAAAAAAAGCTATTCACATTATCTTCTGCTTTGCTTGCATCAAAGAGAGTGCCGTCTGCATCGTAGACCACTAAAGAAATGAAGTTGTTGTTTTTTTAGCATTGATTCTGCTGCTTATGTTCCTTCAACAGTGGAACCTGTTACACCAACTGTTATCAGAGCAACACAGACTCATCGTCAGCGCTGCCGGTCACTTCACTCATTCTGTTTGTTAATATTTCTTATTGTTCATTTCACAGTTTTTTTTTTGCTCATCACCCCAGGCAATACTGTTTCCCACCTGGGTTTGCAGACAGAGCCTGTCTTCGGTCTGTATTTGTGGTGAGCTCAGTGCCGTTTGTCATACATCCCTCTGTGTTCGGATGCACACGACACAGCTCTGCAGAACCAAACATGATCTTCTGACAACTGCTCGTTGTGCGACAGAAGGCAAACGGCAATCTCCGATTCAATTGCCGCAATCGTGTCAAAAAGGAGCACATTTTTCCTTTTCTCCCCTTTTCCATGGGGCTTTTGTAGTTGATGTCAGAACTGCATTAGGAAAACCAGACAGACATGTTTATTTTTCATTTACGGCAGCAAGCCTCATCAAGGGCACCGAACAATACACGGACTGCTTTCTTCTTTTCTCTCCTCCACAGCGAGATACTAATGAGATGAGAAAAAAAGAAGAAAAAAAAGCTACATGAAGATGCCGGGTATAGCTTGGCCTATTAAAAAAATGTGCATTTTCTTAACATCATTAGAGGAAAACCTCAGTGAGAGTATGTATGTGTGGTGTGGTGGTAGTCTTGGTGATGGTGGAGGTATTTCTAAGGGCATGTATGTACATGTCCATGTGTTTTTGAGAGGCGCATAGAGCAGCCGTAAGTCGTAGACTGTTGTTGTAACACCGCTGGCTTCTGTGCAAAATAATGTCACAACATGCAGTGACATGAAGCTGGACAATGGCCCTATTTGTTCACTTTTGAAGAGATAGTGACCACATCTAAAATGGACTGTATCTGCTCTAAGAAGGCAACACAACTCTACTATGACTAGAGGAATGAAATGACTCTTAATATGACAGCGTTGACAATAGTCGTAAAGTGCGCTGCGATACGGGCGTCAAGTTATTATTGATGTGCCCGAGCGTTATCCTGTGTGCCTGCTCCAGCGGACATTTTATAATAGCTCTGAAATGTGCGTTTAGGCAACTGAGGGATGGAAGAGAAAATGATGGGGATAGGGAGAGAGAGAGAGAGAGAGAGAAGCGCTCGAACAATCCGAGAGGACGTGGTGTACATAGCTGCCTCTCAGACTCCATTAAGGCTGACGGCGCCCCCATGAAGCCGCTCGGTGCTTGTTCCATGCTTATGCTCTGTTCCTTAGTCGATACACAAAGTGACGTTTGAACCTGACACATTCAGGCCACAGCTGGTTTAGGCTTTCATACGCTCACATTCATGTCGTACGCATAACACTGACTCACTGAAATAAAGACTGAAGCATTGCAATTCTTATTCAGCACTGTGAAAGAGCAGGGCCTCAAATCCTCTCCGGAGCTGTCCATGGTTACCCGACAAAAACAATGCAGCTCTCGCACGATTTAAGCTTTTTCTTACCCCCTGCAGCCATCGGTACGCCGTGCGTCTATAGTCTGACGAGTCCAAGATGGCTGCTTATGCAGCAGCTGGATGTGCTAATAAGAGAGACGGCAGGGCCCCTTCTCTCACGCTTTCTTCCTCCTGTCACTCTCAGTACCTGTCACCGTTAGGAAAGACTGTGGCAGCCTGACAGCAGAGTTTGCATAACACACAAAGCAACGCTTAACATAATGACATTATATCAATTGGCCAACAAGGTTACTTTTACCGAAGCAAGCACGCTGGCTCTTAGACAGCACAAGCAAGGCAAATGTGATCATGCAAACATCATCCATATGAATGAACACGAGAGAGGAAATCAATGTTAGTTTAGTTATTCGGCTGTGTCGAGAACAGGCAGTAAGAAGTGCACCTGGGGGGGTCAAATCTGTTTTATTTGTATAGCATATAGTCCTCTATCACATACAGGCTGTCAGTGGGCTTGACGGTCATTGCATTAGCAGTAGCTTTTGGTACAGCTCTCAAAAGGAAGCAAGCAGGCATATCTTTGTGGCTGTTTTGCTTGCTTGTTTGCAGTATATGCATACGTGTTTTAATTACGGCTGCAACTAATATTTATTTCACAACTCATTAATCTGTCTAATTTTTTTTTTTTTTTTAAGTAAATTAAATATTTAGACTAGAAAATGTCAGAACTGAGCTAGGCAAAAATGTTCTGCCCTACAGGCACTAATAAAATTGATATAGAATATTAATAAAAACATTAAAAAAAACACGCTCCTTTGTGAGGAGCAGGACGTTCAGCAGAAACGAGTAAAAAGGACACAAGCAAGAAACAAATGGATAAAAAAAAATAGCCATTGTCCTTGAGGAGAATAGATAAAAAATTGACGGATGGAAAAGGAGTTTATTTTAAATATATTAGGAAGGGACACAGGCGTGTGTCAGAAGGGAGAGGAGCGGAGGTCTAATGGGACAATGCATGGCTGGTAGGTCTTTAATGGGCACAGTCTTCCATCCCTGTTGGATATGGTCTTCATTTGCTGTTCACTGCCCTGCAGCTCTGCTACTGCAATAGATGTTATCTGTAAGCAGGACTAGCCAGTGTCAAAACATAGCAACGCATATCACGCCACAGGGCATGAAACAGCTTGTTCATCTAAAGCTCTATCGACAAACGGTGTTGTTTATTAAGAATGCAAAGGGAGTAACTGAACTGTTGCATATTGGAAAGAATGTCTTTGGACTGCATTGAATAGGTAGTTCTGATTGGTTCTCTGAGTCCCAGTACCTGTAACGCATGTCACCATAAACACCGTCACAGTGTCTCAAACCGCAGAATGAGTGAGCTTCCATGACTGATGTCAATTATGCAGCAGAGTGCAGCCTTGTGCTCTCTGGGGTATAGCGGCAGAGTGGACAGAGAAGGACAAAAACATGTATCAAGTCCCGGGGGGGGGGGGGGGATTCTCAGTATATGGGCACGAAGCATAGAGCGAGGTGGGCAATGCTGACATTCATAGCGCGGTGTGGATGAGGCAATAGGGGCGAGACGTGCAGAGGCAGGGTTCGGCGCAGGGTGATGATGGAGTGACCCCGGTGCAAAGCGCCGCTCCTTATCCTCCCTGCCCCTTTGCCACCCGCTATAGCCGGGATTGATGACCACTGGCCAGCGAGGAGACACCGGGCTAGATTACAAACGTACCGCTTTGTCTTGTGTGCAGCAGTTCTTCAAAGTGTAGCGCTGCTCCCTTTAATTGGTTGCAATCCCTCCAAAGCTATTCTCTCCAGACACGGCCAGCGCATGTTCTGTATTTTTCTGAGGGGGGGGGGGGGGCGAGGAACCTTGGGTAGAAAAATAAAGCAAGAGGCAGAAGAGGCAGCATCTGAAAAACTAACAGCTCCAAGATTTGCTGGAGTGTCGTAATTTTCTTTATCATAACCTTAACTGCTGGGTATGTGCGTGCATGTGCATGTGCATGTGCATGTGTGTTTTCCAAAAGCAGAATATGAAACATCCAGACTTTGCATGGCCTAGATTCAATGTTTTCTTCTCCTTTTTTTTTTTTTTTTTTCTTCCCAAGTCAGGCCAGAAACATGAAAGGTTGAGGAAAAACTGTCTAAATGCAGCTTGTTTAGAAGCACAGGGATTGATAGGACTGCTTGTGTTGATGCTGGGGAGGAAGAAGGAGGATTGACTGTGTTTGCGAACTATTTGAATTACTGCAAAGATTGAACCCGCTCTCATCAAATGAGGATTAATAGGAAAGAAAGATTAGAGGACAGGTGCTGGCATAGATTTGAATAATTCCTCCCATAGAGAAGCAGGTGCAAGTCATAAACAGGTGCTCCTTTTTATTAGATCCAAGAGTTGTATCCTAGCAACCTAGCTGTGGGAATAGGCCGGTCCCGCCCATGCTCCAGGGGCTGCTGCGATTGAGATTCTGATTAAGGCTTTAGGCCAGTCGGAGAGGGGATTGCAAATCATTAGCATTGCTCTTCAGACCTGTGGGAACCTGGCAGCTCTCGAGCCTTGAGGGTCCGAAAACCAAAACCAAGCGACCATTCAAGAAAAAAAACCTTGATGACTCAGCAGGCTACAATCCTTCTAGCCTCGTGGCCTTGTGATCATGTGCTCTGAGGAGGATTCACAAAGTCGGAATGGATTTTTTTTTTCCTAGCATGTTTAAATATTCTCACACGGCAGGCGGATTTACTTGCGAGTCCATGAACTTGTGTTTGTTGAAAAATCCTTTGAGTTTGTTTGTATTTGTGCGTATTTCAGTGTGAGGCTATATGCATGTGAGTGTGTACCCTCCTGCGAGCACTGTGCATTTATTATTTTTAATGTGATTCTTGAATCACAGTGGAAGGCTGCTAATGAAGCTCATTGGGTGTCTGGGCCACTGAAGTCTTCTCCTGCTGTTTACCGGCTACCTCCATCCATCTCTCTCTCTCTCTCTCTCTCTCTCTCTCTCTCTCTCTCTCTCTCTCTCTCTCTCTCTCCTCTCTCGCTCAGGCTACGCAGGTAAAACTAGAGAGGCGATGAGGGGACGATCGGGGGACTGCCAGGACTAGAGGGATTAGAGTGACAATGAAAGGACTTGGGTTGGCGTGAAGAAACCAAGCCACGTTTGAGGAAACAAAAGAGGCGAAATGGACAGGGATGTGAGGTAAAATGGGCAATAGAGACGTCAGTTATGTGATGACACAGATGTCAGACAGAGTCCGTGTTAGTGCAAGGGCCGCATGATGAGGAGCGTGTGATAGTTACTGAGGGAAAGGAGCAAAGGAGGGAGGTAGATAATATGCTGACCCACTTTGCAGACACCAAGCTGAGATCCGAACCATTGCGGCAATAAATAACTCACACCAGGCCAGCAGAGCCCAACAGCTGCTCGGTGGCAGTCCGTCCCTCCACCGTCCCCCTCGTCCCCTGCCACCGCCTGACCTGCAGCCTCCACCCATGACCTCATAACTCTACACATCACTTCCGCTACTTATATATTCACACACCCTAGATCACTGGGTGTTTCTTTTTTTTGTGCATTTGCATTTGTACAATCAAAACATGCCTTCAGGCATATGTGTGTGTGTGTGTGTGTGTGTGTGTGTGTGTGTGTGTGTGTGTGTGTGTGTGTGTGTGTGTGTGTGTGTCAGACAGTGGGATACCTGGGATTGTTCTGTGATATATGCAGGCTTGGTCATGCAGATCAATTTAGACATTTACATGGATGCACAGGTATAGTAACAAAAAAAAACAACCCAAGTGTTGTGAAACGATAAAGAGATGAATAAAAAGGAAAACATCAAAAGAGAAAAGAGAGGGGTGAGAGATGGAGAAAGAAATGACGACGTTAAAGTGAATATGTCCACTGATTATATGTAATATCTTTTATAAATAGATGCTGCTTGGCGATACAAAGATTAATGCAATGTACGGAAGCAGTGTACTGTGGAAAAAAAGGCGGTGTTGTTTTGCTTGTCAAAAATGGAATTTTGTCTGTAGCTCAGCATTTTTGCAGAGGTTTAAAGTTTGTAGGCCTTTCAACATCGCTGCTTTCGGGACCCATTGATTTGCACTATGTTATGTACCAGGATCCTGTCCCTCGTGAACACAAAGGCACATTCATCAGCGCATGTGACAGACGCTACACAACACTGAGGCAGGCTATTTGTTTGCATTTAATGGAAACTGTACTGCAAATGTGTATGTTCACGCCCATACATTACACCCAGATGTGATTCTTCGGCATTAAGCTGCTCACTATAACAGCCTTCCCTCTTTCCTAAAAGGCTTCTCACCAGATTGTGGTAAACCGGTTTTGTCTCAGTTGGCTCCCATTCAGCCACGATAGCGTGAGCGAGGCCGGCCACCGATGTTGGCCGATGAGGCCGATAAGGTTCGCAGTCAACGTTGAAGTTCAGAGCTGCTGGATCGGGCCGAGGTCAGGGTGCAATTAATCCACGCCAAACTGGGAAAACCCTTTTAAATACGGACTTGGCTTTGTGCATTGGCCCATTGTTATGTTAACTATTGTCAAGAATATCACTTCATGCTGTAACATTAACATTCATCTAATTGGAGCTAAGCCTAACCACGGAAAACAGCCCCCGCCAAAAGTACAGAACACTGTACTGTGGACATGTCTAGAGCCATGCCCACAGTACACAGGAAGGCTTTCTGACTGCAGCTGCTCCTCGACGAAATTTGTCATCAAACACAAAGGCGAACACAGTGTACTTTAGAGACCTGTTCAAAGCAAAAGCGGCAGTGACTAGTATATGTGTGTGTGTGTGTGTGTGTGTGTGTGTGTGTGTGTGTTGGATGGGCGTGTGAAGCCACTTGTCCTTGGAAGGGGGTTTAGCCCTGGTGCTGGCAATCAATCAATAAGCAGTGTTGTGTAAAGAGGTTACATCTCTCTCTCTCTCTCTCTCTCTCTCTCTCTCTCTCTCTCTCTCTCTCTCTCTCTCTCTCTCTCTCTCTCTCTCTCTCTCCTTTTTCTAGAGCACACAGAGGTGATTCTACAAACATGAGAACAACTAACGCTTTTCTTTGGACAAAGCTTCCGTGGCACAAAAGCAGTGGATTTATGACCATTTTTTATGACAGATTATCTGATAGACAATCAACAAAACTAACCTCATTACCTCCTTATTAATTCTGTGCAGCATGATTTATTTAGTAGACTTCAGAAGTGAAGTGAGTGTGGATTGAGTTGTGTGAATGCGCTGGATTATTTTTCATTCTCTTAAAGTAGAACAATATTTATTGCTTGTTTGCTGAAAGAACACAGGTGTAAAATACTGATAAAATACACCAATTGGATTTACGGACACACAAGTTATTTTTAGATAACTTTTGTTGCATGCACGTCACAAAAACAAGCTGCTGTAAATGTTGATTGCCCACCCATGAACATGTCATATTAACCCTTCTAAAGGACAATTTTCACACAATGTGCACAATCTAAATGACTAACAGGATTTTCTGCCAAGACACTTCATCCATTTACTCTATGAGGGAATTACTAACCTCTGTGATTACAATAACACAATGCATGGAAATACAGTGGGCAATTTGAGACATTGTACTGCTGAACAGAAGGGCTGATGAACCCAATCTCTGTGTTATAGAAACCGTCTATTGTTAGATTAGAAAAGAGAGAAATGAACATAGGGGAGAAGCTGGGGGTTCTGGAGAAAGGAGAGAACATTGGAGTGACGCTTCTGTGAAATATTGAGCCTACAAAGCTCGGTGGGTGTGGGCCTTTAATTAATCAACATCACATAAAGAACTCTTGTCACTGACCCGCACACGGGAGCATCATCAAAAGCAAATCCACTTCATGGTGTTCAAATGGAATTGAATAGGTTTAGATAGTTAAATGAATACTGTGTATTCAAAGAAAAAGAAAAACATAAATGGTCTTTTGAATAAACTGCTCAGGTTTGGACTCTTTTTTTTTTTGCTGTGATAATATCTAATCACATCAAATACTGCAAATATCACTGCAAAACGCCGTTCGTGATTGTGGTTCCCAGTAGGAAGGATTCAAAAACAAGAGTAGCACGTCTCACTCCTCTCAGCGGTGTTGAGTGGAGACGCCATTAATCATCCGACGTGTCTACATCTAGGTGATGGATGGCCAGCAAAACGTAAAGGCTGTCTACATTTTGATCGCTACCTTCACACGTGCCTTCACACTCAATCAAAGAAGTTACAGACAAACATGATTCTCTCCCAGGTTCCCTCTCCGCTCTTACGATTCGTTAAAAGGAGATACAGGTGTCGTGTGGCTGGACATGCATTGTGGCATGCCGTCGTGGTGCGCTGGCTCTGGGCTGGAGATAAAGTGGATACAGGTGACATGGCTGACTGTGCTGGGAGTGAAACGCGGAGAGAAAGGGACGTCAGGCAAACCTAAAAGGCGTCACAAGACCACGGACCGGGAGAGTGATGAATGGTGCCGTGCCACCTGCGTAATGCCCCGTAGTTTCTGGAGAGCTGTCTTGATTTACGTCCTGATGTTTTCCTTCAATGACATTTTGTTTCCTTCATCGCCATCATAAAGGTGTTTAATGAGGACAGTATGCATGCAGTAGCTGCTTACGGTGTGTCCTCTGGGAGGGGGGGTGGAATGTGCAGCACTGAGAGAGGGTTATGCAGAGAAAGAGAAGTGACTTGGACCGGATTCATGTAATGCAGCCCCCCCCCTCCGGATCAACCATTAAGAGGATGCCTCATCCTGTGAATTAGAAAATGGAAAATGTGGACCTTTTTTTTTACCCATCAGGCCCATTAGTGTGTTTATTTTCTTAAAAGGGACATATTATGCTAATGGGTTCTACTAGAACATGCCTAAATACTTTATTGTTCAAAAAAACATTATTTTTGTCATACTGTCCGGTTGTAACGCTTCCCCCCCCCGAAGAAGCCCAGTCTGTTCTAATTGGTTTTCGAGAAACACATGATACATCTTGGTAAAGGTAGTTCTTAAGCCGTGGGTGGAGATACTCAGACGGAGGGCGGCACGTTTCCTGATCTAGGCAGCCCACAGTTGGTGGGTTGGTAGGCACTCCAGATACCCACAATGCATTAGTAACATAACATTGAATGCGTTAGGTATGTTACTTATGCATGTAAAGTATATTAAGCATATTATCCTTCATATTAGCTGTCCGAAAGATAATGCATTATATGATTTACAAGTACATTGTAAAAAAACCAACAACTTACGGCATATATACTTGTGTACGTTACAGTATTAAAGATATAGTACAACTTATCATACTTCACTTTGGTATATTTTTTTGTCCGTTGAATAGTACAATGATCATGATACTGTGAAGAATTTAATGTTAAAAAGCAATGTTAGTGTGTTTAATAATCACTCCTAGTGGTGGATATAATGTTATAACATGTTTGTTTGGAAAAGCGTTAAATCATAAAAGTATAATCATTCTATGTATCAAACTATAAAATACAGTTACTGAATGTTTTGAGGGAAAGAGAGAGACCTTTGAGACGGGCTTTTCAGATCCGAAAACAACTGTATGATAATGAGATGAGTTTGGTGAGCCGACTTCAGGAATGTGAGGTGTTAACAGTGGGGGAAGGAGACGTATTGATCAAACAGAGATGTAGATGAAGACAGCCCTAAGAAAACATGGGGGTCGGGTAAACGCAGTTTTATGAGGAGGAGGACAGGTCGGACCAGAGGACACTATTCAGACATTATGCGGATCACTTAGACCAATGGAGAGCATTGTCCGAGGACAGGAGGAGACAATCGGATTCCAGCCAATCACAAAGCTGATAATGGACTTTTGAAAGTAAACTACTGACTTTTGGGTATAAAAACATTGTTCGGAGAGATGTTGTTCAGTTCTTGGCGATCCTCTTTACTGTAAACTGGCGTTTGTAGGCCGGTAGGGGGGGAGAGTCTTTGAACTCGGTTTCGCGATTCCTTACTGTCGACAGTGTAATTCAGTTTGTAATTGTCTTTTTAGCATTTGTGAATTATAAATACTTTTTCATTGTAAGCCGGATCCAGCTGATTTTTCTTAGCGTGACTTCGTTGCTCAAACAACAACGAAAGAGCGAGAGGTCCGCGGCCTCCTGCGAGCAGAGGTCCTACTTCACCACAATACTATGAATGTATTGTACAATGATGATGCTAAATGGAGAGAAGGGTGAGCTCGACTAATTTTGAAGATAGCATCGTTGTCTATATATAGAATTGCTGGGTGTAATAATGTATTTAATAGTTTTACGATTAATGAGCCTTGTCCCACCTGGAGAGAAGGGAATCATCGGTTGTGTCTGTTGTGAGGCGGCGTTCTCCGGCAGCTGGTTAAAGTCGTTCTGGGAAAACCAACTGACTGTTGAAGTTGATGAGGCACGTTGAAACAAAGTGGGCACGGCGAAAAATTTAATTGAAAATGACCACATTTCATCACAAATTGAACATCACAAATTGATGATGTCGAGCAGAGTAAGAGCATCTGAGGATGGGCATTTCTTTTATCTACGAGATTATGTGGTAATGAAAGGGAGAGAGAGAGAGAGAGAGAGAGAGAGAGAGAGAGAGAGAGAGAGAGAGAGAGAGAGAGAGAGAGAGAAGGTGAAGAGACATAGGGAAAGATGGAGACATGTCCGAGTAGATTTCATTGTCACCGTGTGCAAAACACCCTCCTCTTACTTCACCAGCCTCCACTGATTACAACACAGCTGCACTTTGTCATGAATAAATTATGTCCACTTCTTTTTTTCTTTAACCAACCACTGACCACGGCCAGCCTAAATAATTAAGACTGATACTTGAATAAACCTTTAAAGCCCTAAGAGAACATGAGGCGAAGGTGTACAGTTAGCTGTTAGCTCTCCACCACTGTTGGCTAAATACTAACAACAGTGTGCAGGGAGCTCCTGTGCCAGAGACAATGGTCCAGAGAGGGAACTCGTGCTCTTCAGTTGGTGAGGCCAGTACACACACACACACACACACACACACACACACACACACACACACACACACACACACACACACACACACACACACACACACACACACACACACACACACACACACACCCATTGCCTCGGGGGCTGCTGGATCAAGTTTGGTTTTTCCTCCTCATACTGGAGGCTATTCACCATCTCACTGACTTTAGAGGTTACTTCTGCTGCATCAGTGTGGGTGGAGGTGTTTGGAATAAAATCAAAGCTTTTGGCTCCGAATAAGAAAAAAGGCTTTTTATTTGAGATTTCCTGTTTTAATATGACTAAAACCTAGCCGTATAAGCATCTGCTGGCTGAAGTTTATAGAAGTGTTGTACATACATTATGTCTTCATGCACGTGTGTATAGATCACAGTTAAATAACTGAAATACTGAATTTGAATGACGGTATGTTCCGTGGAGAATGTCCCACCTTTTTAAAAAACGAGATCAGCTGAGTCACATCTTCTAACCAAAATGCCGAACTTGAGGCTTCAAAGCGGCAGTCCACAAACCAAAAGGTGGTGTCGCGATGACTATGTCCACGTCTTGTATACGGTCTGTGCTCCGACAAGATATTTTGAGTTTATGCAATCGGATATGCAGAAAACACATGACTCTATAATTTCAAAAACGACTGCAGTTGTATCGAAAAACTAAGACGAGCATTGGCGGACTCTGTGGTCAGTGGGTTGTAAAGATCTTGAAAGTGTAAAGCTCTCTTCTGGGACCTATAGAGGAGCATGCAAGTGGTATCTGCAATGCCCCTCATCTTTTTATTCCACGGGGCAAAAAGGGGAGGGGCCCGAGTTTAAGACTCCGAGTGGACCACTTAATGGCCTTTCACCCCTTGAGATTTTTATGGTGGACTTTTGCTAGCGCAGTGTGCAAAGGTTAACGTAACGGATGGTGGACCGAGAGTGTATTGTGAACGCATGATATGGCATAATACATAGTTATGGAATGGGGATAAGGGACAAAAGGCAGTGCCATCGGCAAGAGAGAGAGAGAGCGAGAGCAGATACTTAAAGGTCATATCTATAGTAATTAATGCTTTCCATTGTTTCTGCTGCATGATAGTGTTAATGTGAGTCTTAATGCATGAGGCAGATAACACAAATTGATTACTCTTAGGTAACCCAGAGAGGACTAAAATGTATTCGATGTGAAGAGTAATAATTGGAAGGAAATGTGTGGTTTGGAGGTAAAAATAATGATTTGAAACATTATCTGTGTGTGTGTGTGTGTGTGTGTGTGTGTGTGTGTGTGTGTGTGTGTGTGTGTGTGCGCTTTGAGATGGTCAAGCAGCTAGAAAGGGCTCGTCACCAAAAGAAGGTTAATGTCCCCTGACGAGCAGACAAAAGACTAAAAGGGGAAGTAGTGAATCAAGTGCATTCTTCCCTGCTCTAGGGATCACTGTTAATGACCCTTTGAGAAAAGTGGTGAACCCACAATTGCCTCAAAGTGGCGTCGTGTCAAATAGCAGAGGTTTGGCAGTCGCACCCTGCAGGTCCCAGGTAGAAATACGAGGAGCTGTGTGACTTGGTGGGGCAGGCCACTTGTAGAGAGAGAGAGGGCAAGCGTGCTCAGTCTTTCTCTGAGTAAAGACGCGTTTGAAGAAAAAAAAAAAATGGAGGAGGTGCAGCGAGAGCAACAGAGAAATGGAGTGCATCCATGCAGCTCTAAATAATATGTCAAATCACACTGTGAGGAGTGTTGACAATTCAACCTTTGAGTCACACAGCTGAAACATACACTCTCGAACCATGACCACGAAGTTACGCAGGCATCAAATGTACGTATCTGTACATATTATATTCTATAAATATATATAACGGCTGTGTTCATTGCTTTGCAAAAATAATTTGACCATATTTAAGAAGCCTTAAGAAGAATGATGCACAAAAGGGTTTTTTTTCACATATGCAGTAGTAGATGATTCTTTGAACATGACAAATCTAGTATAATAACACAATTTATCCCTTCTATGCATTGAAGTTGTAAAAAGCTCCATTTCAGAACTGGAACCTGGAGACATTTGTCATCCGTCTCTGTGGACTGTGAACATCTCATTGTACAATCTTTAAACATTTGATAGAATAAAAAAAAAATCTCCTGTTTAGTGCTCAGGTGATCACGACTGATGTCTGCGCTCGCTGTTCCCAGAGCACAACCGGCACTTGAGAAATGAAATGTTGAAGTTGCGTATTGAGACGTGGGATATGAGAATAAGCCCGAGTGGACCACCAGTGTATCTAAATGTAAATACTTCTATATTCTCTCCATGTGTTCATACATTTATGTATGTATATGTATAGTCAAGGTCACTTGCAGGCCCGGCTAAAGCTGTGTGACCGAGCAGAAGGAATTCTGACAGCAGAACTTTGTAGCTTTAACTAATTCCAGCTCCTCTGTCATGCTTACATGCTTCTTTTTTTTTTTTTTTCCATGTACCTTCCCTTCATTCTGGAAACACTTCAGAGGGAAGAACAGAGAGCCACTGATGGAACACATTCAAATTAGCTTTTTCCTTCTTCTTCTTCAGTCCACTAATCTGAAGTGTTGCCCCCCCCATATCATGCAGTTTTTTTTTTTTTTTTTTTACTTCCTCTCTGACTGTACAAGTGTAAAAAAATAATGAGTATTTGCTGAGCTGCATTTTAATGTTGCCTCTTGTGTGAACTTATCGTTTGAGTTTTCACCTTAATATTCTTCAAAGAATCTATTGTCGAGTCTTCAGTGAAGAAAATCAGTCGTAGGAAAACAATTATTTGAACCTTTTTTTTTTTTTAAGTTTTCATGTGTATTTCCTTTAAATTGTGTCTGGCAGTTTGTCCATTGCTGCTTCAGTCAACATATTTACACTGCAGATGCCCTTGTAAGGCCCATTCGGTTTTTTTCCCTCCACTTTGGTTGTAAAAGAGAAAGAAACTCAAATGTCAAGGTCATGCTGCTGGCCTCACGTCAGTTTAACTTTCAAGAAAAGTCTCTCCGTCCTGGAAGCTCTTCACATCCCAAGCTGCCGTTGTTTACTCGGAGTGATGAGGACTCTTTCCATCTTGGTCACCATATGGACTCATTCAGGCAAAGCAGCGTGTCCAGTGGACAAGTCACATACTCAAAACTCTTGTCTTCTCTTTTCCCGTCGTCTCTATGGAGTAAGAACAGTGAAAAACAACCCTGAATGCTGCCCTGCTGCCCTCACCTCGGCGCTTTGTAACACTTTTAATCCTGTTTGCGACAAAGCCAGAGCAAATTCAAGGGCTCCATCAGCAGTCCAGGGTAGTTACAGTAGGAAATAAAGTATGTGGCAGTGGAAAATGTCTCCCTTAGCTGTGAGTAGAATCCTCTCCCTCTCATCAAGGGCTCTCCCATTCCAATTACCCAGCATTCAGAGCTACTCAGTGCCGCTTATACTCTAACCATCCAGCTCTTTCTGTCTTGCTGCGATATATATATATATATATATATATTTTTTTTTCCCACCCACCAACACTCGTCCCTGATTCACGACCCAGAGGTCCATCTTTATCACCTCCCCATCAACACTGCCTGGCACAGCGCCGTGCCAGTTTTAGCGGCTCCTGATAGCCGAGTGGCCTTGCTGGAGCTGGACTATGCAGCCTCCCACCCCCTGTGCAGCTGCTGGCTCTGATGCACTGCTGTAGGTCTGGATGAATGTGGATCTTGGTTTTGGATTCCCTCTCTGATCTTTCCCACTGTAGCTGAGAGTAGACAGACACACACACACACACACACACACACACACACACACACACACACACACACACACACACACACACACACACACACACACACACACACACACACACACACACACACACACACACACACACACACACACAGGTATATATTCATTCTTTAGCTCCTTGCCTCAGCCAAACTTTTCAAAACGGAGCAAGACTTGCGTTCATCAGACACACATGGGTTCACTTTACAGATACCTATGGCAAAAAAAAACTATATATTTTTTTTTTGGTCCGAGGCAAAGCATGAATGTGTGTAAATTTTGTTAGAGAAAGTTTTTCTTTCTGTTGTACTCTGACCTCCGTTTGTCCTGGCATTGACTTTGTCCATATGCAGAGGAAGCAGCCAAAACACCGCGCCAGGGAGATGCTGAATTAATGATGCAAGACACTCTGGCCGGAGCTAGAAGCCTACCACAGTCGACACTGCATGGACAGATTGTCACATGTAGATCCAGTCACCGTGTCAATGCGGCTCGAGCAAACGTTGTCATATTTCATACCTCGGCAGCGAAGCCTTATGGCTTATCTGGCAACGCAGGCTTTTCATGCCATTGAATTAATTCCTCCATTTGCCTTTTGTTTTGCAGTGTGCTCACATATTCATTTATTCACAATGGAATGTGATTCGTGGTAAGCGGATGCCTCGTCATTGTCATTCAGCCAGAGACGGAGCACGTACTTAACAAGCAAAAGCTCGTTAGATTAATTTTGTTTTCCCTTTTTTTTTTTTTTTTTTTTTTTGCGTGCCGCTTCTCCCCATCCAATTGTGAAATATGAACACAAAATGACTCTGTGATGCACCGTATCACGGTTTTGAGCTGACACCATGTCACCAATAATAATGGCATTACACTAAAGATTAGGGAGTTGAGCCATTTGTTGCCATTGCAAAGCCCTCATGTTGATGTTTTTCAGTCATTGCTGGAACAATTGTGTCCCAGTGGTTGTGTGGATGTTTCCTGCTCCTTCCTCAATCCTCATACCCATTAACCCACCCATCTCCTCGGCAGTCATCTTTTCAAGGATTGTGCTGCCAATTCTTTACTCCAACAACTTCTACGCTTCTTATTGTGATTTTTTGTTTTATTTTTAAAGCTGATGTCCTCATCTCATCATGCAGACAGAGGCCAGTCGACCTGCAGAGAAACCTCATCGCTGTCTTTCTTTTGGTCCTAACCCAAATATCATGACCGTAGACCAATGCCAGCCGACAGCAGAAAGTGAAATGCCTCGATCCGTGGCCCACACTTTTCTTTTTTTTTTCCCCACAACTATATCCCGACATAACACCTGCAATAAGTGCAGCTGACACTCACCGTTAATCCCATGATCCTTCTTACTGTCACACACGAGTAAGACTTTGAAGACATGTTATCCCCTCTCACGTGGATGGAGAATCCAGAAAACCTCACACCACTGCTCATCCTCGCTCAACACTGCAAAATGGGCCAGTGCACACTGAAGGTAAGCGTCCAGTTAAAAAGGTGGAGTCTGCAAGTCTGTGGATATTTGATATTTCAACCCAACACCTAAACAAACGCAGCCCTCGTCTCAGTGCTCCTTCAGAACATTAGCATGTGTCAGATTTACCGCCCCTCTCACTCCCGCTGCCTCACTCTTTATACATCTATGGCCTTTTCCCTGTCCTGGCAGGAGAACGTGTTGTGGCGTAATCCAAGCCACTTGGTTTGCTTCTCATTTACAGAACCTGGGTTGTGTGTGAACACTATAAGCACTCACAGAACGGACAGCTAGCAGACCGAGAGGTTTCGGTTTTTAAGGCAGAACGATGGCATCGTCTGCAAAACAACCATCCCAGCTTAATCACAGTCTTTAGCCTTTTTACAAATTTACAAATCACATGTCGTCAGATAGCAAGCAAATACTCATGACTCCCTTATCGTCTTAAAGAGGCTTACAAGCAAAGCTGGTCCGCTGTGTATGGACGGTAGTAGAAGCAGCTCTAGCCTTACCTTTTATCTCATCCGAAGGTGTTTCAAAGTATGGCGATATTTATAATCCACTTCAGCTTGGTCTGTGTCAGTCCTGGGTCTCCTCCCAGTCGAACATGGCCTCCGAACAGAGGCATCTGTGAGGGTTTCTAATCAGATGCCTGAACCACCTCAATTGTCTCTTTTTTTTCCATGCTAAGGAGCAGTGTTTCTACCCGAAGCCCATCACCCTCTCCCTAAGGATCAATCTTATCGGCTCAGTCACTAACCACAGCTTGTGGCAGTAAGCAAGGTGTAGAATATAGATCACCTGGTAAATTGAGAGCTTTGCCTTCAGGCCTTTCTCACTGCAAACTTTGTCTGGTACAATGTCTGCGTGACTGCACCTGGAGCACTGAACTGTCAAACTGTGTTTGATCAAATATTCCATTTTACTTTCACTTATGAACAAGACACTAAGGCATCCTCTTGGTCCCCTTCATTCTGCATAAAAATGGAGACCATCACCTCTGTCTGCGGGCCAAGGGCACGGCTCCTCAAAATCAAAACGCCATTTGCAACGGTTGTTTTTCCAACTTCAAAGCATAAGCTTTTCTCTCCATTTCCTCTCCCTTTTTTTTTTTTGTGGTATAACCGTGTGCTGCTGATCTTGATTGCCAGCTCATCTAACTATTCTCAACGCAGCTATGCTCTCTAATATAGTGGGGCTTCTACGAGTTCTCCACAGAGGGAAGAGAAAGCTGAGGTGGATACCGATGTATCCAGTAATTGAAATTAACAATCTCACACACATGGATCCTCAAAATCACAGCCTTAATTGCCTCCCTCATTAAAAAACATGTGTTGCGTCTTTGTGATCTGCACCAGGTTTCATATTCAACTGGATTATTGCTGCTGCCACACACAGCGCAGTGCATCATTCTTTCTTTCTTTTTTTTTTCCTGTCAGGTCATTTGGTGACTACATGGTGAAAGTGAGATAGCGCCGCATGATGGCATGCTATATGCTTTATATGAATAAGCTTCATTATAAAGGTCTCGCTCCTCTGAACTTCAATTCCACTCGGTGTCCAATTCCCCTCCGTAATAGTGCCTTGATCGTTAGGAAATTTAATTACAGCTCCTGGAAAAAAAAAAAAAAAACTTGAATCAGATGGATTATCCACAGTGGCTATGAAGCTTTGTTTCAAGAGTGGGGGTCTTCCAGGAAATTATCAGAAGACCGCTGAGGCTCGCAAGACTCCATTTAGAGACAGGATTTAGACAGAAAACGCACCATTCAAAAAAGTCCATTCAATGTGCTGCTGGAATAAGGCCTTCAGTCCAATCTGCGACTATTGTACTGGACTAAAGTACCACATGTAAGCATGGAAACCAAGCCCTCATGTGAAAGAGATCTCTTTTCTAGCATATGAGCATTGTGTCAGTTGAAAGGGTTCAAATTTGTGTCCAAAGATGCTTCAAACAGAACTCGTTTAATGTCAGCTGTGTTGACCCGTGAGCGGACATGAATGTCCTTCTCTTGTTACTGTGCTTGTATGAGACAAACAAAGTGTCAAAAGAGAGCATTATCATCTCTTTGTTGCAGGTCATTACATGAGGGTTTTTTTTGTTTTTTTTCTTTGTTATACAAGCACCGCACACACACACACACACACACACACACACACACACACACACACACACACACACACACACACACGTGTGTAAACACATGCACCCACGAGCTCAGGAAGTGAAAGATAAATGTCGTTAATAATGCATCTTTCCACTGAAGTGTTGAAACAGGTGTCAAGAAAAAAATTGGGTCATCAGTGTTTGCAGGTTCAAACGTGTTGATGGATTATTTCACTTTCAAGTGTGCTTTTCTCAATCACAGTCTGGCAGTTCGGCTTGAAATGCTGCTCAATATTTGATGAAGCCACCTTAGATCTCAGTAAGCACCCATTGTATCGAGCGGCACAATTTGTGCGAGAGTCATTGCAAATATGAGAGTCGAACTGTTGTATTTTCATACCTTATATTGTTGTGTTTTCAGTGTCTTTCGAGTATTAAAACTTTTGATTTAAAATTGTTTTGAATAAGAAAGTCGGGCTCACTTAGATTCATCAGTTTGGGAATCCTCTTCTCAGCATTTAAAAACAGACTTTAGCCCCGCGTTGACTCATCGACAGGCTCGGCTATCCAAATGGCACGAATCAACATTTTAAGAGCTCGGGAAGAAGACATTTCAAATCCTGCAGAATGACAAATCTGGCCTATGACGACGAGGCTGAGCTCGAGGCATATAATCCACTTGTTCCCCAAATATTCTGTAGAGATGCTTTTTTCATACCTACTCCATAGTTATGCAGAAACTTGACACAGCTGACAGCGATACTTAAAGGCTTCCTGTTGAAGAACAGAGCCGGTTGTCACTCGTTTTAAAAAAAGTTCCGAAAAGCTCATGTGTCTGAGGATCCAAAGGTTGGTTTTTTTTTTTTTAGTCACACAAGATTCTGTTGATGGTGATGTGGTGTCGTCAAGTGTGATCACGTCTTATTTGATGTCATAGACGTTAAAGTGTATTTTCAATTGTATCTGGAAGAGTTCACGGCACGGCACAGATCAAAACTTTTTAATCGCAGGTCCAATGTAATTAAATGTATTTCTTAACTTCTCCCAGTCTGTCAGTTTTTGACAATGAAGCAGAATTGCTCAGAGGTGATTATAGCTATAACATTAGGTAATTCAGTGCTATAGTCAGTGGCTGTGTTATTGGTGTCATTGGCTTAATTTGATCCACTTTTATTTAACTAACGGCCGCCAGCTGCTCTAAAACAAAGGACTTCTAAAGGGGGTATACCGATAGTCAGTCTGTGACATTTGTCCTATTTGATCTTAAAAGCAGAAATGTGTGTTTGTAGTAAAAAAAAAAAAAAAGACACACCCCGGTTGCAAACCTGTCTCTAACAAATCCCATTCTTTTGCAACTAATTTGCAATTTAAATGATATTCAGCAAGAAAAAGCATGAGTACAGGAAGTAGTGTGACGTTTCTAAAGTGAAGGTGTGTGAGGGGGAGGAGAGCTGCAGCTGCATGACTCCAGCTTTGTCTCCTATCTCACTTTCTTTTCACCAGTTTTGGAAGAAGTGCTCAGATCTTTTACTGTGAAAGTAGCAACACAGTAGTGTATAAATACTTTGGCATCAACACGTACTTAAAATACCAAAAGTAGCAGTTCTCAGTGCGGGGCTGTGAGATATATATATATATATATATATATATATATATTTTTAGCATTGTCCTTGGGATGTGAGCTTGCACAGCAGTCACATTGCCGGATGTGCGATGTCAAGTAAGGCAGATTAAATCAAAAACATCATGCTCCATTTTTCTTTCCACAGTTGATACAAAAGGAAAAACTTTCACTGTTCTCATTTTACACGACTGGTAATGGTGCTTTGATGCACGGAGGTTGTCGCTAGTAAGTGACGTGCGGGCGCCGCGTGCAAAGCGAACCACAAATCAAATTCACGTCTCATCAATTTATCAAACAAGCAAAGCAGGGCCCCGCTAGTTGAAAACCGAAACCTGAAAGCAAGCGAGGAACGGGAGGGGAAAAAAAAACAAACCCTAATAAGGACGATTCGGGTGCAAAAAGAAAAGCAACATCAATATGGCAATATATTAGCTCTAGAAAGGATGATGGCGACCAGAAACGGGTACAAAGAGAATCAAGGTGTTTGATAGTTTGACAGGGTGGGACGCCGCTGCTTGCTGCACTCTGCACTCTGCAGCATCTCTCCTGAATTACCTTTTGTCTGCAGTCACAGTTTGTCCTTTCCCCTCATCTTTTCATCATTTCTACCCAGCAAATCTCAACCACACATCAGTGTCTATTACATACAATATGCTTCTTTTTATCATACTCTCTCGCAGCACAAGACCATATTTACCTTTCCAGCTTTCTTCATTGTGTCATGGTATACCCCCCCCCCCCCCCTCTACATCTGTTCCTCCCTGCATCCTGCCATTGGGATTCCGCTCACACTGGCCTGCCTAATTAGAGTGAGACAGAAAGAAAGAAAAACAAAGGCCTCTCCTTCTTTTGCTTCCCTCCGCATGTCCTCTCCCTCCTTCCAACGCCTCTGGTTTTCTCCCCCCCCCCCTCCTCCCTCCTCCCTCTCACTCCTCGGTCAGCTGGATCACAGGGAAACGGTGCTAATTGATTTGTTATAAGCCATTTGGTTTCTCATTTGCCTGGGTCCCGACCTTTGAATCCGCCCACTCCACCGAGTTCGGCTGATTCGTCGTCTGGCAATGTGACATGAAACAGAGTTTTTCTGGTTGAAAAAGCAATAGAGCCAATGAGTGGGGGGGGGGGGGGGGGACAAGCGATTAGCCAATCAGCGGGACTAACGCCACTGCCAAGCGTCGTCAAGCTGTGCGTCACAGACGGAACGTCTTCTCCACATTGCCCGACATCGGGGCTTGTTTTACTTTGTGCCAGTCCACTCTTAATACCCTGGCAGAAACCAGTGGCTACGCATCGCTGTCGACCCAACATGTTGTTAGATTCTAGTGGACTAGTGATCAATAATTCCCTTCAAAATAACAGGAAGTGTGAATGGACAGCAACTCTTTGTTTCTTCACTGAACATCTTTGTTCCTAGCTACACCAGCAGTGTGTGTGTGTGTGTGTGTGTGTGTGTGTGTGTGTGTGTGTGTGTGTGTGTGTGTGTGTGTGTGTGTGTGTGTGTGTGTGCGTGCGTGCGTGCGTGCGTGCGCATAGTATTTGAGATTCCGAATTGATTGTAAGCTGAATAATTTATTTGTCTGGAGTAGCCACACTAGCTGCTACCTTTCCCTTCGCAGCAGATTGTCTGTTCATTTATTTAAAGTTATACTTCACATCAGGTCCCTCCATATACGTGTTGTCAACACTGAATCGATCAGAATACATTGAGCAGCACCTATTGACTTTTAAGCAAATCATCAGTAGAGATTTGAGAGTGTAGGAACGGAAACATGTTTGTATAATGCTGTGCGCCACCAGAAGGTTTCGTTGCGAAACCTATTCCCTCATATCTGCATTACTAGTTTTCATCTATCTATCTCTGTATCTTTCTCTGTATCTATGTACCGTCTGTACCGTCTGTGCACTCTCCCTCTGCTTTGGAGCACGATCAATATTTCAGTGAAGGGCAAATTCAGTTCCAGGCCAGTTTATTCCCTCTGTCTACATCAAGGATTCGAGATGAGCTGCTGCCCCCCCCCCCCCCCCCCGGTGCTTCCGTCCCAGAGACATGTGCATACATGCACAGCGGTGGACATATATGTACGGACACACACTACTCCATCACGCGACCCGGACCCCATTTTACCACCTCAGCTAACACAGCTGGGCCAACAAACCGCTCTCTGCACAGCTCTCCAAATTACCCAGCTGCCCCATGCTTGGTCCAGCTGCCCCAGAGAGCCATGCTCATTTATAATAGAGCCTATGTGGCAGGCTGGAGCATTAGCACACTCCACTGTCCCAGCGCACCCATATTCACGCTCTACGGGGGGGGGGGGGGGGGGGGGGGGGGATGCATGCATTCCACCATATGTGTGTCCGTCCTGCTGGTGACTTCCCAGCAGTGAGACCGTGTGTCAGCTGGGCTGGTTCTCCCTCAAAGGCTGCCGCCTGCTGACACACACCCGTCCTGATCAGTCACTGTTAATAAGAAAATCCAATCGGCGGCACCATCCCCGCATGGCTCAGCACCTCCACTTCCCAATATATCTAGACACCGGGGCGAACTAAAGAAAAGGAGGAGAAGTTGGCAATGACTGATTTACACATATTCAGCACTGTACAGTCAATCTTCAATGGAAAAATATATACGTCTTGGATCCACGCAGTGCCGCAGATGGGGGGGGGGGGGGGGGGGGGGGGGGGGATACTGTTGTTTTGTGAAAGATAAACAGATTGGCTGATGTTTTTATGCTTGCCTTGTTTCGGTTGTACAGGGGCTTCCGCCTAATGATCTGCGTCAGATTAGACAGATAAATCATTAAACATAGTTGTTTGTTGCCCCGCTCAAATTGACCTCCTTAGCCACGCAGCGGAGTGTGAACCGTCTTTTTTTTAGATCGCTCACTTCCTACGATGTATTCTCAAACCTTCCTCCTTTCGCCGTCATCATTTCTCATCTCCCGCTCCTGATCCGTCTCCGCCTCTCACGTACCCTTCTCTGCTCCTCTCCACCCCTCCTCCCTCTCTCATTAATTGATATTGTTCCACTTCGTTAATTTCACATTCATTTTCTCGGTGTGTTTCATCATTGTTAATTTCAACCTTTACTGTCACCCATAAAAACCTACTTCAGTTCCATCTCGTGGTGTGCCTTCTCTTGTCTTTTTCAAATCCAAATTCTGACTCTAAACTTTCTTTGGCTTCTAGCTCAAATAATAATAAAAAAAAAAAAAAATCCTTTAATGGTTGTTAACGATGGGACAGACACTTCAGGTTTAGATGCCTTCTGTCCTAACAGTTACGACCGGTCCCTGAGACATTTCTCTTGTTGTTTCTGCTGGACAACATTGGCAGGAACAGAGACAAACTACTTTTTAGCCGATGACCGTACAAAAGCCTCAGAATGCTTTACTGATGCTTGATGGGGATGTTCCCTGCAAGTATTCTCTCTGTGTCGGAGTGTGGGCTGGCTCACCCCCCCCACCCCCCCACCCACACAAGATAAATGAACCACTTTAAAAAGACTCCGCTTTCAAATCTCACTCTGCTGTTGCCGGTTAGAATATTAACCAGGTTTCGAAATTCCCAGGCATACTGTTGGTACGCCATGACGGTTTTCACTAGGCCATTTGAATTGCCAGCCAAACACTTTGGAGTGCCCGAGTCATTGAAATGCTGGAATGTCTCTGGGGCTAAATTGAGGCACAACAGCAAACCAGGAGAAGTAAATAGTCATCAAAGGAGAGATTTCTAACAACAGATGGGTCTTTCAGGAGGAGAAATGGCATTTGTGAGAGGAGGACAGGGTTGTGTGGCTGCCTGTTGTCACTCAGATCCTGTTCTGAAAGGAATCATTTTCTTTTGCGATGTCACTTTTCCGTAAAAACATAGAAGCTGCAAAACGTCAGAGCTATAGGACCAACAAGACCCTAAATGGTAGAGTGTTTAAAAGGCACTGAGATAGAGAGCAAAGCTCAAGTTGTGATCTTTCACCGACAGAATATAGTGCTCTAATTATGGGAAGCGCTCTTATGACGCTGTCAAGAATTGCAGACGGATGGTAGCGGTTCGGTGCTCATCACTTGCATGAGACCAATTCAGTGTGAACGCCGATTCGAGAAAGGTTGAGTTTTCAATTCCATTTTCAATCATGGCTTTGTCTTACGGGAAAAAAAGAAACTCCGACACGGACTCATTCTTTTTAACGCTCTGGTTCTGACTAGGGTCAGACCCTTTTCAACAGCTCAAAAAATAGGGATTTCTATACATTTTTATCACCTTGATGCTTCCTGACGAATTACTTTAAAACATGATTTTTAATAAACTGATGACATGTTTCAAAAGTTCGCCAGGGAAAATTACGCATCGCTTCTGTTTGGGTCTCCAAGACACACAGCTGTATAACATGGTTAGATACAATGCATTTTCATACGCTCTGAATCTTTGATTGGTGTTGAACGTACACGGCACTATCCCTCCAAATCCCAAATCACCAGTTGTCTGTTTTGATTTATAATAGTTTGTCCAACAGGAAGTTAGACCTCTCTGGGGTCCAGCTAAGCCCAAACGTAAGTAATGTGCAAAGTGATGTGCATTTATTTGATGGAATATGTGCTTGTTTGGTGTAATAGAAATGGTTTACCATCACGGAAATGAGAATAGTTCAGAGTACTTACATGTTGGGTTTTTCTGAGGTCAGAACAAAAGAAAAGAAAAAGGTTCATTTTGCAGTCGATATTTCAGACATGCAGGCCTGTGTGACTCGAACCAATGAGGAAGTGAAGTTAATATACATTTTAGTCACATTCAATTTACCATAAATTGTTTCCATTGATTGTTTTACAGTCAATTCTAAAAGGTATTTAACATGTAAATGACATGGACCAGAGTCGTCGACACTGGAGGGTTGAGCACAACCTCATAAATATTTCTCTTTTCCAAAAACCCTCAAATCCAATTGTAATCAAAGGAAATATTGACCCAGCAAAAAAAAACAACAAAAAACAAACAGATGAAGTGAATTAGCTGGCTGACGGGGCGAAGTCAAGCACATCTGCCAGACAATAATTACTGGATTAAGAATGGATTCCAATGTGTCCTCCAGTGCAATCACTAAAAAGGTTAATTGAAGCCACTTTAAAATGCAAAGGCTTAATATTACTCTAGGATGCTATCCCCATTTAACTTTGCAAAAATCAACATATTAACACAGAGAACATTATCATCAGGATGCATAATGCATCATAATGGTAAGATAATGGTTTCCTGAACAACACATTTCCAGTTAAATGCTGCCGTGTCATTGCTAAAACTCTACATCCAAGCAGAGCTGTGCTTTGCGTTGGCTACAAACTACCTCTCTGTGAAATGCTAGCCCTTTTTTTTTTCTTTTCTTTTTTTTTTTTTTTGTTGATGGTGAACACAACCTAAAAAGCAAGCTTCAGATTGTTTATGCTCTGCGGCTGCCCACAATATTCTGACTGTGCCCCGGGGACACTCAACTCCATCAAACGGGAGCAACAGACACAATCAGCTGCAAACAGAGAGGCCGCTCCTGCTGCGTAGTAGAGTATGTCCTTGGCCGTCAGAGCTGGAGATTTGACGTGTGTGCTTGTGCAGGTGTGTGCCTCTGTGAAGTGAAAAGTGACAAATGACAATTGACGCTCATTAGTTGGTTTTTTTTCCTGACGGCAACATTGGAGGGTTACACCCATAACAGATTTCTGACATACCATAACATTTCTGCTTTTGTGTGGTGACTGGCTTTAAGACATTTTTTTTCTATTTTTTTTTTTTTTTAAAAGTCAAGGTTTAGTCTGTGACAGCTGACGGACCGTCTGAGGTAGCCTCAGTGTTTGTGCGTATCGGATTCGATGAGTTTAAAAAAGGATCAAAACGCCGTGTGGTTTCACTGGCAGAGGGAAGCGCTCTTTTCCCAGCATGCTTGGTGTTCTCAGAGTCTCCTCACCTCTCCACCTTCACTGTTGTTACTGAAGCGTCCCGACACACATGCGCCGCATTGGCTGCGGTCAAAAATATCGCCGCCGATCGGCGCTGGGCTGGGCTGTTTTGTTGCCGTGCAGACAGACCAAACGGACTGAGGTCCTCTGGTGTAGCCCATCTACCAGACCGGAGCGGACCAGTCAAGCCCGGCCCGGGCCCGGCCGCCGTTACCGCGTGCCAGCTCAGAATCTGGCTGCGCTACATCTGGCAGCGACTCCGCTCCAGAGCCGCATTGCCTTCACAGGCAAACTCCTGAAAGATTGATGGGCAGCCAAAGCGTGGAACCGTCTCGCAGGTGCAGGGAACCGCTAATGGAACCTCTAGACACATCCTGACTGGACCCGTCTCGTCCTGACTCAACAGATTCAGCTCTGATATTGTTCAATCTTCTCATTTTTCCTCCAGTCCACTCAGGGCCGGCCGCTTGCGGAATGCGATGCCCTACCTTGTCAGCATGTGTGTCATAACGATTATTCTAACTACGATCCGCAGTTTCCCCAGCGTCCTCTTTCGGGATTTGAACAGACTTGAACTTTGATTAACTCTAATTATACCACAGAAGGTTGCTGCAGTGGCTGTGTGAGGTGTCAGTCAGCTTGAGGAGAACATAAAACTTGCTAGTGAACTCCCTAATTGTTGACACAGGGAATAAATAAGGCTGAAATGGACCATTTGCTAGACTCGTATGGGCTTTTATTGATTTTTGATTTATAGTGGCTTTGTTTACAAGTGCTTGTTTTCAAGCTAAATACCCAATCCACATGACAAATATGCAATAGGACTGAAGTGTCACTTTAATGGGGAATTGAATTAGCAAGCGCAACTTTCTATAATTTGCATTCGTAATAGGAAGAAATGATTTATTGTCCTCATTTGACACCTGTTCTTGCCTGGTACAGTATGTGAGGACAGACCACAGAGGGCACATTTTCCTGCTTTCTGACGCCCACTAAAAATCCATCAAAAGCAAGGCCACCCAGAAATAATGCAGAAAGCATGCCGCATTACACACTGTTCCTGACTCGCAGAGGAACGGATGATGTGGGTCACTTTTTTTTTTAAACCAGACTTGATTGAGTAGCGAGCCAACCATCCACGCAGAGCGGAGTGCAGCGTGTCTGCAAAGCTCACTTTAATGAATTTAAATCTACCACCCTGTCCCTCCAACCACCCGCCCACCTTTAAAATCTACCCAAAATGGCTAAAGGAAGTGTTACGGTGAAAAAAAAAAATCACAAGGCTGCCAGATACGGCAGTGATTTTGATAAATTTCCTCATCAAAGACTCGTCACGCCATATGGCAGATTTCTATTTTGCATCTGACCTTCTCTTGTTAAATACCTTGTTTCATAGCAGCAACGTAGGCAGATAACGGCCTTCGGTTGCGCTGCTGGTGCAAGAAAGCTGTTCTTATCAACCTGTCTCTGCAGTGCACAACAAAGCACAAAGAAAAGTGGCAAAACAAAAGCATAAACCAAAAGAAAACTGGTTTTGTCTCTTCTCCTTAGAGCTGACTCCTGACAGTTTTATTGGTCACTGATGAGCACTTTTTAATTCAAGATGTAATCTTTGCCCATTAGAATAAATCGTACCCTGAAGGCACCCAGCGAGGAGATCATTTTTCCAATTGAAAAAAAAAAAAAAAAAAAAAAAAAAATCTGGGAAATGAATGAAAACCCATTTAGGAACATTTCACCTGTAGTTTTGTTCCACTTTCAAGCTGTTAGATGGGCTCAAATTGTAGAGGTTGCTACATTTTCCATAACAATATCTCCTCCCTTTATCATGCAGATAAAGGCTAATGGATGTGACAGATTGGTGTATTGATGCAGGAATGTGCATCATTCTGCCTTGCTGAAGGATTCCAGGGACAAATATCTGTTGAGTGCTGCTGGCATGTGCAAAAAAAAAAAAAAAAAAAAAAACGTGGTACTGGTAATTATTTGATATGACATCGGGCGGCCTCAATAACTACTCCCCTTCACGAAGGAACCCCAGGCTGCACATAACCGACGCAGAGTTTCGGGGACCGTTGGCTTGACTGGACAGGCCGGGTGTGCATGGGTGGCTTTGGAGAAGTGGCGTTTACCAGAGTGGGCTTTGAGAGGAAGGATTAGTCCTCTTCCACTTAAGCAGTGGGCAACGGGCTCTGGCTCTGCTGCCGGAGCAGCCAGCACTCCACTCAGCCAGATAAAGCAGGCGGAAATGGCTCTTGAAGTAGCTTACAGCATGTGCTAACACACACACACACACACACACACACACACACACACACACACACACACACACACACACACACACACTCAGATATACTCTTACAAACACACATAAACAAAAATGCAAGTGTGCAGGCATGCACAAATTACCGTTCTTTAAATACTTTACACGTTAATGAAAGATAATTCAGATCAATTAATGCTATACGTTAAACAGTTAAGAGAAACATTAAGAATAAAAACAGCTGCGTAGCTTAAAGGAGCGGCTTGTTGGCTTGTCACACACACACACACACACACACACACACACACACACACACACACACACACACACACACACACACACACACACACCGAGGCTGTTGACTCTCCCGGACGGCTGAACTGGGGACTGGGACCTTGGCTGTTTTGCACACACACACTGCATCTGGCATGATGGTTTTAACTTGTTGCTGTTGTTGTTGTCATCATTGCGGCAGCTTGTTAGAAACTTAAACCACACCACCATCGCATGCGAGACACTTGAAACCGTTAAAGAACGGTCACCAAGCGCCGGCTAACGGTCAGAAACAAACAAATAAAGTAGGCATCCCCTCCTTCTTTGTCTCTCCAAGTCCCTTCAGTTGGAAATACCTGATTTACAGTTTGCATTGTATACCAGTGTGGCGTGTAAATACATAAGGAATAATGATAAATCATATTTTTATTTTTTTTTACATAAAAAAACCCCCTCCTGAGCGTGAATTAAATGGCTTTCGTGTGGGTGGGATTACAGACAACAAGGGGAGTCATAAAGAAGAGAAGACGAGCGGAGGCGCCAGACGTGCAGAGGAGGCAGAAACGGGTTCCCACAGAGTAATGTGAGAGCAGAGGAGGTTGGGAGAGGCATGATGCAAGGGATTGGATCTTTCAAACGGTAATCGCTTAGCTACCCAAAGGGGACAACTCCCTCTTTCCCGCTCCCTCTCTCTGCTCACTCCCCTGTCAGGACGGGGAGGAACAGGCGGCGGATTGAAATGTAAAAGAGGCAGAGGATCAGAGACAGGTGGAAAATGAGAGGAGCAAAGGGCAGAGTGGGGAAGAGATGAGGCAGAAATGGTGCCGCTCCCTTAACTTGAGCAGGTAGAGCGTTTGTGCGCGTGTGCGTGGCCGGCGTGCACGTGTGTATTCTCGTTTATGAGCAGGTCTGTAGTGACAGCGTGCAGATTATCGTTGCAGAGGTCCTATCCAATTGAATCGCTCCCATTCAGGAATTGACAGTCAGCCGAGTATCTCCCGGGAATGAGGGGAAAGTAGCGCGAGTGAAGAGTAGAATGATATCCATCAGTGATACAAACAGCTGGAGGTAATGCCGAGACCAGGAAGTATTCAGTGCACCGACTCCCCTGACGGATGGCTCGTGGGAGCTCCAGTGTGTCGCTAACGTGTGAATCCTGTGCCCTTACTGCACAGCGCACGGCGAGAGATTATGGATTTGAGTGGAATTAGATCAGCTGCTCAAGGGGTTAAGATAAGTAAGCAGTTAGATTACAAAAATAAGATTAAACTAGTTGAGCCAAAGATTGTTGCAGCATCTTTAAAGCCTGGAAGGTAACTCATGGTTATAAACTAAAACAGATATATATATATACAATAATGAAAATGAAAATGTAAAAAATAGATCTAGAGGTATTTTTTTTGTCCCTTAAAGTCAATCATAATCCGGCCCCATTCAAAAGGAAACTAGGCCAAAGCCGGGGCAATCAGCACTCATTACATCCTTTCATAGCTCTATTGTAAGGCAAATGGTGCATAAGGACGCACTTCATCTCGTGTGCTCAATGCATGAATCATGCGCAGGCATACATTTTTGAATACTAACAACATGAGTTATTAATTGGCCCAATTGCAGACATGACTCATTAAAGCACATGTGGAGTATACGTGGTGGTAATCAAAGAAAGAATGGCTCTGAATCATGGATTTCCCACTGCGAACACACATCAATCAGGAATGCCTTGTTCAATAAATAGACAGTAATTGGGCCCAAAGAAAGTTAGTCATTTGCATTCATTAAATATAAAAACAGGAAACTAATTGAACATATATATTTTGCTTCTTGCAATTCTCTGAGTCTTAGATTTCCTACAATCCAGCCAAACCACTAGATGTAGTTCATTAGGTTTTTTTGCATTGACGTAAACAACAACATTATACAACAAGTCCTCCTAATTAAATAACAAAATATGATGTTTGTACAGTAACTGCATGCAAGCCTCCGACATAGTATGTGGGGAAAACTTATTTTTGGGGCCAATGGCATCGCATGATGAACATGTAAGTTGTATTTCCACGTTTGGCCCTGTTCCTTGGAACTTCCCACCGCTTCGACTTCAACTTCCTTTTTGGCTCTACAACACTGCAACTCTCTCTACTCTTTGCTCCCGTAAGACAATAGTCATTCGGCTGTTGCAGGGTTTTTGTCATCGTGCGTTTACAGAAACCACCGTTACTGTCGTTTTTCTCGGGAGGGACAGTTTCCAAAGTTACATCTGCATGTTTCGGTAGTTGAAAGCGGGAAAGCAGCAACTCTCTGACACCTAAATTGTCAGCGTCTGCCTGCTGAGCAGCAATCATTTTTCACAGTGTCGCAATGCGTCCGCTCGCCGTTTTGTCTTCTAGATTAGATTACCTGAAAATAGCACGCATCAATTGTTTTTCGTCAGATGACCAAATGTTCATGAATGCACCACTGGCACGAGTGTTGCAACTTTGAACAAAAATAAATACGTAAAGAAAAGAAAATGTTCCCTTTAACGGATCTCCAGTCTGCAGGCCGATTTCAATAAATACACTGAAAAATATCCAAAAATATCAGTCAAGAAACTTATGGTATTATTTGGAAATTGTTTACGGTAATGTAAAGCCTCTTGGGTGCATCACTTCAAAAAAAAAATGTTTTGTAGATACCAAACAACAGGCCATGCTCTCTTCTCCTCTTCATCATCCTTCGCCACCATCTCACACACACACACACACACACACACACACACACACCGAAGCTTCCCCTCGGAGCTCACCTTCCGCACCGAACACGGGGGTCGGCTCATTTGATCAGATTTCCCCCTCTCTCCACTACGCGTGTCCACACCCATCTCCTCTCCAGCATCACCAGTACCACCGCCCTCTCCTCTGTCTGCCGTCTCTCGCCTGGCAGCCTCTGAACAAGGGAGTTCTATTTTCAGAGGGATGCCTGAGAGAAGGCATCAGAAATAATGACAGGAGCATTTAATAATGTAGAGAGGAGGATGGCTGAATGCTTTGTTGAGGCTTCGGGGAGATAACATAAACCCAATCATAGATGTAGTAGATACACAATAAGGGGATGTGTAGCTGGTGTTCAAAGGGCTGAGTGTTTCTCCACTATTATGTTGCACTCTTTCATGGAATGAGTGTGGGAGGGAGTGAAGATGGCGGGTCTAGTGATTTTTAACACGGAGAAAGAAGAAGAAAAAAAAAAGAAGCCCAAATGGAGGCATATTTCCTGCAGAGAGAGAGAGAGAGAGAGAGAGAGAGAGAGAGAGAGAGAGAGAGAGAGAGAGAGAGAGAGAGAGAGAGAGAGAGAGAGAGAGAGTGGGTTTGTGTGGATGTCGGGCATGTATCATGTGTATACTTGCTCACATTTATTGATCAATAGCCTTGGACTTCCTGACCCCTTTTAGCACTGTCAGTCAGGCGGCTTATTCTCACACGAACGCCCCCTCAGTGCTGATTGAATGTCAGTGCTGAGGTCGTGCTGCTCTGCGGTTCTACTTGACTTACCGGGGCAGCATATCTTGGAAGCATTTTATATTTCTTAATTTCCTGCCTGTGTCATGCACTCTAATTCTGCACCACTGGGTAAGGAAACACTTCAGCAGGGCCCCACAGGACTGCAGCCTTCATGCTGGATGGAACAGAACGGAGAAGATTGGAAGCTGCTTGACAATCGCACATGTGACCCCGCATTTTCCTGGCCACTAAGGCCACTTGATGCGTTCTAGTTCTAAAGACCCGCCTTCATTTTGTTGATGCTACTTAAGAAGCTCGAAGGGTTAAACCACTTTGCTTCTGTTCCATGTCATGGTTGCCTTTTTAGCTGATTTATGGTGCCTGTCAGCAAATTAAACTGTCACTGTTTCATCAAGTGGCTTCCAGTCTTGTTTATTTTATTGGAGTTAATGGGCCTGCTTGGAAGCCCTATTTCCCACTTTTGAATGAAAGCCTATGTTGAAAAGTAATTTTATTGCTAAGTTGCCATGAGGCTTCATTTCCAGGACAGCGCATTTATATTCATCATTAAACTGTTACATTTATCATCTTTGAGGGACTATTGAATGGAATAAAACAGCAAAGCTGCTGAGCTGTTAGCTTTCTATCGGCTGAGGTGTTAGCTAAATGGTGTGAATCTGTCACCGCTAGCAAATCGGTTAACAGTGTAAATCGTTTGAGATTTAGAACTTTAGAACCAGGACGGATAAAAAAAAAAACATTTTCGTCATTTAGTTATTTGTGTCACCTGCTAGATTCCAGGGGCAATTGAACCCACCATGTCCTCCCCATGATGAAACTTTGCAAGTGAATGGTGAAATCACTTCCGCAACTGAGGCAACTTTCGGCACTCCATTAACTGTAGTTGGCAACTGCACATATTCTCAGTTAACACATCCTTTGGGAATCAAAAAAAAAAAAAAAGTGTTCAAAATGTGGAAGTGATCACAGCAGAAAACCACTCCTGACCCATCTGAATTTTAAAAAGATCCCAACAATCTTGTCTAGATTGCAGAGAAAACTAACTCTATCCTTTTTGTATTGATGTGACCCACTAATGTCAGCTCCCACTTAGCGGTCTCTGTGGCCTTGCTTGCAACATGTTCCACAACTGTAAATTGCTACAATGGCGCTACTGTACAAAGAGTAATTAGAGGTAGACAAATAAAACAGGTGACTGATGGAAAAAAAAAAAAAAAAAAAAGGGCTTATTGGAATAATAGGGAATTAGTGATAGTAGTGACATTAACATGTGCTTTTTGTGTGAGTGTGACCTTTGCCCCTCTGGAGCCTATTTGTGGTTTGCTCAGCTCTAAGTTAAAGCCTCAGCAGGAAGTTCTTATCATCTTTCTCTCCTTTTCTCTCCGATTCAGGTTTGATTAACGCGTCCTCCTCCATCAAAACCACTAATGAACTTGACTCCCCCATGAACTTCACAATAAAGCCCTTTATCCCTTTCAAATAGGCTTTTACATACACAACAGCTGAATGTAGCAGTCATTGTGTTCACACTATAATGCAGCTATGAGGACCAGAGAGCTTAGATATTATGTACATTTTGCGATTCAGATTCCAATACGGCTGCATTATTACTCACGTAACCGGATAAACGGGTCGTTTTAATGCTGATCGTTGCTTTGTCTGTGTGTGTGTGTGTGTGCACTTTCTTGGCTATAGTTCTCCATAGGCATG
Organism: Cebidichthys violaceus; assembly: GCF_023349555.1. Classification (NCBI taxonomy): domain Eukaryota; kingdom Metazoa; phylum Chordata; class Actinopteri; order Perciformes; family Stichaeidae; genus Cebidichthys; species Cebidichthys violaceus. The sequence continues at coordinate 22,812,627 of NW_027176262.1, read as the reverse complement.
TAATCAAATCACTTTTGACTGCCCCTGTGCCATGTCGGTTCCAGGCTTTTTAGCTGCAGTTCCTCAGGGATCCTTCCGATAGCTGAGGCCTTTCAGGTCTAATTCTGGTTTAATCATCGGGGCGTCTCTGTGGCTCCGTCTGCCTGATTGGTGAAGGGGACTGCAACGGAGCCGATTGGAGAGTTTGATAAAGTCTCTTTATATTGTAATATCTCACAAAAGGTGCACGCGCACACACACACACACACACACACACACACACAGCTACTGCATACACTTAGTTTAGCCCATGTCTATGTCACACTGGCCAGTTTTAATGGAAAAACACGAGACAACAGATAAGAGATAGTCCCCAGAATGTTCACCAAGGACATGATTGTAAATTGTTCTATGTTCAGAGGAAATGGTGGCTGTACTGCCTATGAGACAGTGTGTGTGTGTATGTGTGTGTCATTTTTTTCACTCACTGACAGTATTTACTACCAGACCTTGGAGGCACACGTACTGTACATGGTCTCGCTGCCCTTGCTGCAGTAATGTTGGGCACTATCAGTGCCAGGGACAAACCCAGCAACCGTTCCAGTCAGACTTCCCACCCAAAGAACCGATATATGCCAACTTGTGCTGGCTGGACTGCGCTGAGTGAAGGCTGACATAAAGGAAACCAGCAGACGGATTTTTAGAAGCAGAGCCTTTGGTGTTTTATTCCCCTTTGTCAGTGGGATGTTTGTTTTCATGAATGGCTGCAGCAGAGGTCGTGATCGCATGGGAGGAAAAAAAAAAGAAAAAGATGAGTGGATGACCGGAGAGAGTAGAGTCTGTTGTGATGTGTGACGTCGTCGGGCAGGACATTGAAATATCGGGCTGTACCGTGATCAAGACGAGCGGAAGAGGGGATTAACTGAGACTGTGAGAACACAAACGGAACAATTGCAAAAAATGCAAACAGAACTTGAAAATGCAATTAATTCTATTAGGTGGACTTTTCCCAGAGGAGCAGTGCTAAAGCTGAACAGACAGCAGGGACATAGGGAAGAGATGCTTTTGTGTAGAAACCGGCCTTGGGTGACAACGCAAACGCTATAAAAACATGATGTATTCTATCAGTGTTTTGTAGATAGAATCAAAACAAGATTCCCACTGTAAGTGTTTTAAAAGAGGGAAAAAAAAAAAAAAAAAAACAATCAGAGTGAATCTACACACAGCCTGCAGACTGCCACGCAAGTGAAGAAAGATAGCCCTGAAGGACATGTGCCTCTGTTTGCTCGGATCAAAGCGACTACATAGTGGTTACCGTATACACTTTTATGTACTTTACCGAGGTGAGGCAGACTGGAGGCCGATCCTTTGTAGCTACCCTCACAATGCTTTGCTTGAAGTACAAGCTATCTAAATTACAGTTTGTCTCGCTTCGAGAATCACACTTTTCATGAGTTTGGTGAACCTTCTGTGTACAAAGTCACAGCTTTGTCAAATACAAAATGTGCGGGACTAATTAGAAAATCTTCCTGAGTACTTGTATCTGAATGGATCTCTTGTTCTGTATTGATTTCTGTTTTAGCAACAAATAGCCCTCCGGCTGTGAAGAGTTGTTGGTAAGAACTGTGGAAATCTGCCCATTTGTCACTGTTGGCTGATTTAAAGCGAGACCTGAATTGCTTCTGTACAGGGAAAGCAACCGACATGCCCGGTGTTACATGGAAAGAAACAATTGCGTGAGCTCTGTGCTTTTACAGCGATGAGTCAAAGTTAGAAAATGAGCCTCGGTTACCTCATGTGAAGCCGGTCATACACAGCACCAGGCTGGGATGGCTGTGGTGTGACGTGAGCGAAACGTCGGCTCCCGTCCACGCAGCTCGTTTAGTCTAAGTGACATTGAAGTGAACTGGAAGAAACAGCAACGGTGCAAATTTCCAAGACATTAGCTGCGAGTAATCTTTCAAAGTTGCTCACGGATCCTGTAGAAATGTAGAAGTTTTCTGGGTTTTGAATGTAGCAGGCACATAGCTCTTTACCCGGGCCAGCCTTATTGACCAGCGAGAAGAATATAAGCGTGATTATGAATCTCTTTATGACTCTGTTAAATCTGAAGAAAAAGACCCTGTGAAATCTTATGATATAAGCTTAGCTTGCACCTAGAGGGACGTGAGGGAATGATGAATGTTTTAGAAGCTGGCGCTCTAGGAACTGGGATTTTACAGGCCATCAGCACTGGGTTGAATTGGACTAGACAGTCGCCAGGGAGACACCGTTCTCAGGAGGAGGAAATCTAGGCTGCACACAAGAGTTGTGAGGCTATTCCTGCTCCACGGTTGCTTTCGACATCCTCAAGAGGTTTTTCAAAGCTGAGAGTCAAGGCAATTATTAATCATGGCTTCTTTTTTTTTTTTTTCTTCTCCTGGAAGAGGAACTAAGGAAAAAATATGTTCATATAATATAAGATAGTGGAGAAGTCTGAAGGTACCTTGATCTGAATTAGGCAGTTTTGTTCTCAAGTTTCAAGGCACAATCTAATTATTGAAGAACTGGCGCTAGGAACTACCTTAGATAGATAGATAGATAGATAGATAGATAGATAGATAGATAGATAGATAGATAGATAGATAGATAGATAGATAGATAGATAGATAGGACAAGATATATTTCTACTGCTGATTAAATTAATATCTCCTGCTTTGCTAAAAATCAAGCCGACCCCCCCCTTTAGAAATAATTAATCACGTGCTGCTTCTACACCAAGCAAACGTGTGAGGAATATAACTGTGATTCAAGGGAAAAAACGGTGTCGTGAGGAGAGGTAAGAAAAGGAAAAAAAAATAAATGACCTTGAGCAAGTCCTTGGTCTTGGATGTATTTTATTTCCCTTGGTGAAATTGCTCCGCTGCACATCCCTCTTAAATATTTCAATGGGGACAAGATTATGGTCGCCACATGCTCACTGAGTTCATGCACCACCCAGTATATCCATCAATGCCCCCCCCCCTTTTTTTAAAAAAAATATTTTCACAAGTTGTGGCTTAGCCAAAACATCCTTGTTCGTATAGACCATTTCTTTTCTGAGTCCGTAAGCAAAAATATTGAGTTGTCCTTTCTATTTAAACTCCGCTCCCTCACTCAGTTTTCCCATGTTCCATTGTCTTGTCACATTTTGCCTCTCCATCTATCCATCTCCCCGCTGCCTCTTACATTCTTCATTCACTCACCGCTTCACACACACAAAAACATGTCTTGGCTCTCAGAAATTTGTGCCCACGCACTAGAACTGTCTCGAGTCCTCTCGCCCTGCCATTTATAGGGCGATGAAATATTTAAACAACATTTCGGTACTCATTTAATTGCATGTCAACACGCCCTCAAGACTCAGGGCTGTGGGGCTATAGGACGCGTTGGCTTCAGTTTGTCTGGCTGGGGTCAGAGATTTCTTTTTTTTTTTTTTTTTTTTAGAAAACCCAGCAGACTGGAAAGGGATGAGTTAAGCATGAGAATGTTGAGCAACAACACCATCAGTAATTCATAGGTTGTGTTCTAAAGTCGCCCTTCAGATGCCCTTTTCCTTGAAATTCCATCCTGCCGGCATTGCTCACATACAACAACAACGTCGCGGCAGGACGCTTTGCATGTGGGGACGTTGCCCGGAGAGCGCGTGGGAACGACATTCACCTATGACGGCGTATGTAACGCCAAGATCATTTGTACATAACTGTGTGTGCGTTTTGTGGCTCCAAGGGAAAAAAAAAAAAAAACGACACTGCCCCCGCTGTGCTGCGTGCGTTTCCCCGGGTGATTAATCGATCGGCGAAGTCTGCCTCGACGGTGACTGTCTAGACGTGGCAGGGTGCTGAGGAATACAGAGATAGAAAGGATTAGAGAAATATGAAATGAGATTGAAGAAAAGGTGTGAAGAAGGCGCGAGAGGGCGACACAGACGAAGCGTGATACTTAAGGTCTAGAGAGCGCTACTGTACTGTGAAGTCTACTTCGTCGAACTGACACATCGCTAGATAATTAGTCAATGCCGCCTCAATTCGTGCTTTTGAAAGCCGACCTTGGACCTGTATCACACTGCTCTCGCCCCGATGGCAGTCCTGACGGCAGATTTGTTCAAGACCCTTAGAAGCCCACTGGAGAACTAGCGGCATGCGGCACGTCTATGGACTCATCTCAACATGAGAATCATCTCCTGCACACATCATCCTGAACCATAGGTCACCATCCATTCCCATTTCCCTCCTATATTAGATTTCCATTTGATTTGATGGGAGCTTTTTTTGAGAAGAGAGAGAGAGAGAGAGAGAGAGAGAGAGAGAGAGAGAGAGAGAGAGAGAGATTGGTGTCTCTCCAGACACCAATTTAAAGAGGCAAAGCAAAGTAATCAATTCATGAACCAGAGACTGCAAACTGAATTACTGGGATGGTGAGCCTGGTGATGGTTAGGGATCAGCAATAATAGCCGGTTTCACACCTATACATATCAAAGGCTTTCTGGGCAGGAAAAGGAGCTGTGAGCTTCTGAATAGCAGTGAGGGATCAGCGATGATTAAAGCTAACCTGGGCATAGCAAGATGGGCGGCCATACAGGAGAGCTGTGTGGAGCTCCTGCTTACGTTCATGATTGATTTTCCAAGCTTCGGGCTTTTGAGTTTCCACCTGCTTCTCGAGTCTTTTAAAAGCAAAGTGAAATGAGATTTTGATGACTATCATTCTTGTCTTGCCCGGTGTAAAAGATAAGGGCTACTTTTTCCACCGTCTTCCTTGTGTTTCTATGTGAAAGTGGATAAAAAAAAATGGCTGAAGGATCCATAGGCAGAACATCAGGGTTATGGACTAGATGAAGGTTTAGCTGTAAGCATGCGAATGAATAAACAAATTGGCTTGTTTGATATTCCGAATTGCTGCTGCATCTGACTTTTACATATTTTGTTGCAGACACTGAGTGTGAGTGTATTAATCACTATTATATCGCGTGCACCGTTTGCTGTTGTCGTGCTTCATGAATCTGGCAGATATGATCGTCGGCCCAAAATGATTTCTCACACACACACACACACACACACACACACACACACACACACACACACACACAGATACCCAGATACTGTATGTGCGCATATTAATGGGGCGTCATGCCTGCTGAAGAACCTCAAAGCTCTTAATAGCCCTCCCTCCTTCGCTCTCTCTCGCTCTCCTTCCACTAGTGGCAGGCTACCCGTTGCGTTATGTAAATCATCTATGATTTGACACCGCCAGCCATAAATCTTCATTAGTAGATAGAAGAAGAAAAAGGAGCTATTTTCTGATTCTTAAGAGCTGTTTTATCATGTAGAGGGATGGGAGTGAAGTCACGGAGCAACAACTAATCTGCACCTTCCAACCGACTAAAGAGTATTATTGATGGCTTTTACCTAATTTGAATAAAAGTGCAACCCCCAACCCTCCATTCATTTTTCTCCGAGACACTCAGAGCTCGTTAGCTACCAGGCTAGGGTCGGAAAACACAAACCAAATCATTTCTCCTTTTTTAAAAAAAAAAATTATTATTTCTCATTATGTAGCTCACTGGGCTTTAGAACAGCTGTTTTGAGAACGCTGGATGTATTTGCTTAGCTCCTAATAAGATAACAAGCATTGTCAAAGGTCCACTTATTGATTTTATTACAGCTTATTTAAGCACTCAGGATAAAATGCCGTGAAAATAGATCACGTCGATGTTTTATTTATTCGCCGCGAAACTGAAATGCACTCTCTCACACCGAATGCGACATCCATCACTGCATATTTTAAAAGTCACAGCACATCCTGTAAAAAAAAATGAGCCAGCCGGGCATTAAAAGTGTCAGATGCTTAAAAATAGGCACACTGAATCAACCCACTGACACTGTTGTCCCACCGAGCTAGATAGAGCCTGGATTCGGGCGTGGACATTTTAAAATGCCAGCCTATCTGCCTTTCCATCTTCCGGAGTCCTTATTCAGCGCGTGCCAGAGAAAGTCCATTACCCACTGATACGGCATGCGGATGTGTAGCACTATCACTGAAATTATTTCAAGGCGTCCACGATGCGGAGAATGGACGATGTATCATGTCAGCACATTCCCTTCATACCGGGTATCAGTGAGGACTATTCTTCTAAGTTTCACTCTATCTCTCTTGAAACATTTAAAAGTGGAGACACTGCAGAAATAGCACAGTGCCGAATGATGTTTATCGCGAGCAAGCGCTTCAGCGCATAATCCATAGGGCCATTGTTGTGTGTGTGTGTGTGTGTGTGTGTGTGTGTGTGTGTGTGTGTGAGAGAGAGAGTCAGAGACATTTCCATCCACTGAGTATCAGATTCATCTCATCTCTCTTCATTACCATTACACATCCATCCACAGTGAACTGAACCCCTGGCTGTGGTACTTCACACAGTATTACTTCACAGTCCCCCATCTGCCCTGGCAACTTCCCCGTGCCACTCAGGCCCAATCTACCCATATTACTTCCCCTCAGGCTTCATCTAAGTGTGACTGATAGGGCCAACACAGGGAAACAAACAGCAGGCCTAGCTTCCAATAGGATTAGGGGCTGTGAAGCACCAACGCAGTCTCTCTTGCTCTCCCTCTCTCTCTCTCTCTCTCTCTCTCAACAACAGGCCGGCTCTCAGCCCGTCTGCATGCATGTAGGAGGGACTTTAGAGGAAGCGGCAGCAAAAAACGACGTGAATAAATGTGAGCTAGATTCAAAATCTCAAAGCCGATTGTGTTAGCCGGTCGACAATGCTAGCGGGTCAACGGCAGACATGGGAGGGGGGATTCTGTAACAAATGTACTGAAACCACTAGGGTGGAGAGAGAGAACCAGCGGTATCAGACGGCGTGCTTGAAGCCTGTCTCGCTCCTCCATTATTCACACCCACCAGTGACGCCATGTTAGAATGGAAGAGCACGCTGTTACAAAATGAGATCGGGGTTAGATTTCACGAGGCTCCTGAGTGCTCTTACTGTACAGCCCAGTGCTGCTCGGTTACGGGTCATTAGGAACGCCTGCTCCCGTTGTGCACCACACCGGCCCATTAGCCGGCCGCCCGGTGCAGGCTGCTGGCTGGGTCGAGGCTGAACTCTGGTGGAGAGATTCCTGGCTTATGCAACTTACCGTATGCTGCAGAAATACAGTAACGAGCAATAGGAAGGTTTTTTTTTTTTTTTTTTTCAAAATGGACGAGGAGATAAAGTCACGATGAAGATATGCTTTTGTGACTAAGTTAAATTATAGTAACGCTTATTATGATGTGAACATGATGCTATATTGGTCCTTAAAGGGAAAGTTAGAAATAGAGCAGTGCTCCTGGATCGGGTAGAAAAAGAACAGCGTCTCGCTCAACGCCACTTCGGCGGGGCAGACGCTGGGTGACGTGCAGGCTTCAGCTCATAGGCCGTAGTCGCACATGGAAGTGCACAGTGCCTGTAGCAGCTGAGCAGCTGAGCTATGAGGGAGCCAAATTAGCAGGTGCTAAACATTTTGTCTTGAGAGACAAATTGCAAAATGCTACAACGATAAGTGTGTTTTTACTATAATGCACGTTTTACTACCGTTTTTCTTCTGAGGACCATTTGAAACCAGCGTTATACGCGTACGCATGCTTCCGTGGAACTTCAGACTGTATTTATGCCTCCGTTTAGCCGCGCAGACAGCACTAACTCCGACTCCAGACACAACACCATGCAGCCGTGTAGTTACAGATGGCAAATCCCCTTTTGCTCACACACACCACACAACATTTTCATATGCGTTACAGACCACAAAACGATACTTTAGGCTCACAAAATAAATACAAATCATCAATTCTGTGTGCTATGAAAACGTGATGAGCAGTAGCCAGCACATTACCGCTTAAGACAGCCGTCATTACCAACGGAGTGGCGCCACTGACAAGAATGTGTGCACCGTATAACTGCAAGGCCGGGGCACACTGCACCAACCGCCCACACGGAAAGTAGACTTTGGAGCGCCGTTCTATTCCTCGGACCACACAAAGCGCTTCTATGCACGCATTCAACTTATTCAAGGACACTTGCTGGAGGGAGCCAGGGGTCAGATCGCCAATCTTCTGATTATTGGGACATGAGCTGGCAAAACTCTCACGGAGCCAGCAATGTGACAGGCAAACGTCAGAAAGATACACCACAGCTCGGAATTCCCGTCTGCGTTTCGATAGAGCAATTCGCCAAGTTAATCAGACAGACTGTTGTCACTAACTCCTTATTGTTGTGGCATTTGTTTGCATCACAGGGCAACTTCCTCTCTCGCTCGCCCGCTTCAACGGAAACAACAAATGAATCCAAAGTTTACTACGCCTCATTTAGCCTGCAGCCAAACTTTTCTCACCGACGCGTGAGCTCGACCAATCAAAAGACGGGGTCAAGTGTGGTCGATTTTGCACTAAATTACTACGATTAATTCTATTTTAATATGATTTTTTTTTTTCAAAAATTGTAATTAAAAGGCAATTTTCCGGTGGAGAGCAGCAGTTGCTCGGGTCATTTTGGGGGGGGGGGGGGGGGGGACTTGAGCGCCACCTTGCACCAACCTGCCTGCTCCGGCTGTGAGAGTTCTTTCGCTGAAGGAGCCTGGAGTTTACCTTGCTGTTACTTTGTCGGTGATCTTTACAGTTTTCTTGTCCAAGCTAAAGTAAAGTGTGTACAACCAATACAATTTCAAACACTTTTACACCCACACACAGGGGGGGGGGGGGGGGGAAACACCGCTTTAAAATGTCTATTGAATGTATTGCTCATACAGCTGCAAATAGGAAACATTTCCATAAATTTCAAAGCATAAAAAAAATAAATCTATCCCATCAGCTGAGTGCGAGCCACATTTATGCAGCTCTTCAGCGCTCTTAAAAAAGGCTCAGTCAGTGGCTCATCTGCAGGGGCGGCACAGGCAACAGGGAGCCGAGTGTGTGGTTTCCTCAGGTATCCTCCCAGTGAAACTTAACAGAACGCATAATAGGTGAGAATATGAGAATATAAAAACGCCGCATATGAGATTCCTGAGTGTATTTTATGAAGAAAAAAAAGTGTCTAATTGCTGAGAACACAAAAGGTATTGTTTGCCACAGGTGCACCAGGAGCTGCAGGAGCGGCAGCAGCATTGCTCCTAGAAGGAATATTTTGAGTGCACTATGGCAATATTTCATAAATACTGTGTAAACAAATACACCAGAGAAAGAGAAAAAAAAAAAAAAAAAACTAACCCATGTGTGCAAATCTATGAACTTACAGAGAGCAGAATTTATGATGAGGGAGAAAGGCCTACTTTACAAACTGTGCACAGACAAAACTCACATTCTATCAAATGCATCCAAATGAGGTTTCTCAGTGTGGCTCTCAGGGCCCCATCTCTCCTGCACTGCTGGGTTCACGCATGATTGAGAATGGTTTACTTCATGATGCTGGGGGTTTCTCTTTTCATTACTGGGAGGACACAAATCCAAAAACACCCGAGATAAATTCTCTCTACCCTGACGACAAAAAATGAAACGGCTTTATCCAGTATGCACGTATAATCTACATTTGAAAACCTTTTTTGTTTAATATATGCATCATCGACTTAATAACTTTTTTTTTTTTTTTTTTTAAATATAGTTTTGTTGCAGCCATCAGGTGGGCTGTATCTCGGTACACTTTTTACGATTCAGATTTGATGGCTGCTGCTTGTATGAAACCAATCCATCGGTTGGTTCATAATCACTACGGCACCAAAACCGAAGGATCTACTTTACCTTACGCCAAACTGTCTTCAGATTACGCACCATATTACTTTTCAATGAATTGTTTTTCCATGCCGGTGACTTGCACAAGCACCTTTTTTGGGCATAAAGGACTCGGAGTTGATGACGATGAACTATCCATTAAGAGGTCAGCGAGCAGGAAATGAGCCTTAATATAAACCTGATTTAAATGCAGCTCTGCAGTTAATGCACTGGTCAGACTGTTTAATGGCTTTTCATTGACACTGTCATTATCATCAATTATTTCTTTATTGAGGCAAATAAGATCAATTTGGTTTTAGAGTCACGGTTGAAACGTAATCTAGATTTCAGACTCTGTACATTACGTTATTATACTTTTATATTAACTTTGATTTCCGTGTTTTTTTTGTACCTACAATACTAGCTTAACATGACGATTGATTCATATTCTCAAATAATCATCTAAATAGAGAAAAGGCAATTTAGTGATACAATTATGAACACATTTATGTTTCACTCATCGTAGCTCTCACTGAAATACTCAAGTCCTCCACTGGAATTAACGAGACAGACATAGCAGTGAAATATAAAGAGGGCAACACTTTCATTTAGAATGTTTGATAATCTACGGGCCATTAGAGGCAATTATGACCGGCGTTTAACATGTATTATATCGCCTCACCAGCAAACGATATTACATCATTATTGATCGGTCGGTAAATGGAATTGCTGCACGTCTGTGGGGTAGGTGTCCATGTTTAGTTTTCGATGGGAATCAGGAACAGAGAAAATCCAGTCTGACCTTGGAGAATGAAGATTTTCTTGTACTTTTTTTTTTTTCTCCTTACATCACACATCAAGAACATGCGGTATTGTACCTCTCCACCCAACTTGCATCATTGCTATTACATTTGAAGGCCTTGGCTCTACTCGGACTCTTGACCCGACCATACAACCTGAAATTGACTGTACCGCTTCAGTGTCTCCAATCACAAAGAGCAGTTTGAGGATTAACTTTTAGTTATTGGACTGCGCACCGACAATGAGGCCCGGGAATCGAGTGGGTTCACGAGATTGCTGAGTCTCATATATCTTTTCATTAAAGTAGTGTTAAGATGCTGGGACTTGAGCATCACTTTGTCTAACAAGAAGGAGAGGGTGTATGGCTCAGATAATAAGCAATACTTTAGTCCGACACTAAATTATTATTTGTCCCTGTCTTAGCATTTTAATTTCATGTACGGTGTGTTTCGACAAGGAAAGTGATTAAATTTGACATTGCATATGCGCCAAAGGTTATGAGAAAATTCCTTCTGATTTGACGAAACTAGGAGAAGAAAAAAAAGAAAAAAAAAAAAATCCAATAAAGCTTAGCCGTGCCCCAGAAAGAGGGGATGTTAAACCGAGGCTGGTTTTTCATTTAGGCTCTACCTCTTTCTCTCCCTCCCTTTTCCTGTTCCCTTATTACCCTGCAGCTCAGAAAGGAGGGGATTTGGGTTGAGCCGGCAGAGTCGTACGGACAGAATGAATGAGACCTGTAGCAAGGGGTTGTATCTGTGTTTGTGGATGAGTGGGAACAGGAAGATCTAAAATGGAGGGAAATATTATTGTATTCATAATTCATTCCAAGCGTCCCTCTAGCCTCAAATTCAACTGCAGCAGGACTGTATAGTTTGCTTGCTTCACCCCAGCAGCGAGCTCATAAAGCTGCTGCGCGCGCGCGCGTGTGTGTGTGTGTGTGTGTGTGTGTGTGTGTGTGTGTGTGTGTGTGTGTGTGTGTGTGTGTGTGTGTGTGTGTGTGTGTGTGTGTGTGTGTGTGTGTGTGTGTGTGTGTGTGTGTGTGTGTGTGTGTGTGTGTGTGTGTGTGTGTGTGTCTTGAATGTGCGGCCTCATGTGTGCGCACGGCTGTGGATGCTTGCAAATGTCCCGTCCCTTGCGGGTGACGTGAGGCTTGTTTCCAGATGGCTGCCAGTGAAACTCAGTCTTAATCGTGGTCCACACCTGTCCTCTCAGGGGTAATGACAGCGTCCCACTACCCTCTCCCATTTGATGTCTCCTTCCGCTCTCCTCCACACCTCTGTCCACGCTCCTCTGTCACTCCCCCATGTTTTTCCTCTTCCCCCAGTGGTGCAGGTGAGCTTTTTTTTTTTTTTTCAGCTCTCACCACCCCCCCCCCCCCCCCCCCCCCCCACCAACCCCAACATCCTCACAAGCAGATGTCGTCCCCTGCACAACTTTCCATCACGTTATTAGCGCGAAAAATAAACTGCATTTGTTTACCGTGTCTTTGTCTATAGCATCCTAATTTATGTGAATGAAAATGTCACACATTAGTTTGTTTTTCTTAGGCGCTGCTGCCGGAAACGCTACACCTTCAGAGAGACGCCAGAGCAGACAGAAGGTGTCAAAGTCTCCATGACGACATCCCTAATATGCTTTTATTATGAATCATCAGTTTAATTACATATACAAATAAATAATAGAGTGAGTTAAATAACGTAAATAGATACATAGAAACACATAGAAAAGTATATTTTCCTGTGTATCATTTACAGCTCTTTGACTTAGAACATCGACTATTTACCAGTTTATTGTGCCGCATTTCACATTTTCCCTCACATCCCTTATACGATACGTTTAGTATTAGCAATAAGCTTTATTTCTGCAGCAGTGAAACAACCCAAAAGCTGTTTTGGCAACTGATTATGCCCCATGAACCACAGGAAGGTGTTCAGCTCAGTCTTTGAATGCTAATTAATCCTAAACCTAAATCGATATCCAACAGGGTTTTTGTGCTGTTCTCCCCCCCCCCCCCCACAGATCAGCTGATGAAATCACATCTCTAACAAAGTACAGCATGTGAGAGTGGTTTATAAAACACAGAGGTCCCTAAGCATTGAATAAAAGTAATAAAACGGAGTCCCCTAAAGATAGCTTTGACTTCAAACATTAGCTAATACTGCCGACGCATTTTAGACAAGAGTCTTCTGATCACCATGAAGACAAGAACAAAGAGTTGTGAAAAAGTTACGTCAGGGAAATAAGAAAACTGATTTAAATGCAGAGTAGGGCCCAAAAAAATGATGTGTTATTTATTTATGTTATGAAACTGAATTGAGGCAAAGCAAGTAATTATGAGAATTAAAAGCTTTTCATTTCTAAAAAAAATCCATTTGCATCATTCATATCAGGCATTATGTATTTATCCAATTATACTATCAATTCATCAAATTGCATCTTTGTGACACGGATCATTTTGGTATTGCATAAATCCCACCTGTGAAGGTTTGTCACTAGAATAGATTAGAATGAACTATCCTGGTTAGTCAGTGAACAGAAACATGCAGATAATCGCATAGCAACACACACAGCAACATATATAAATCTTCATCTATGCACTCATTCATCGGAGCCAACAGCAGATTGGTCAGGGCTGCCGATACTTTGTCGTTGCTGACACTTTCACACCCCATGGCGTCACTTTCTGATGCATGGATTTTAAAGAAAACAGGTTCAGGCAACAAAGCCAGGTAGCAAAAACCTCCTGGTGGGGCTTAAAATAAGTATGTAAAGTAAAACGTACACAATGTAATAGAAGTATACAGAAAGTGCATCACAAATCAGACGTGATTTTGGGACACGAACACCGGTCTCATGGTTGAAAGCCCTCTGTTTGTTTGACCTATTAGGGAAGCCAAGGGGGCGTAACGAAGTGTCAATATTCGTCGCTCTAGGAAAGAGAGTGTGCCGCAACACGGATAAGGAATAAAAACCCCGCTGAAGCAACCTCCATTTCACCTAAGTGTTCCGTTTCTCCGACCAGATGGCAGTAATGTGAAGTGTTGGTTTAGGGGGCGATCAGTGTCTAGCGTGAGTGCTAGGCGGGTAATTGCTCCGAGCTTCACATCTGATGGACCTGGTCAACGATTAATCAACAGATAATCAATTTCCCTCCACTCAAAGTAGCACTTTCTGGTGCCTTTCATTGTTGGTATTTGGACTTTCTTCAAGGACATTGTTAGTACCGCAACTTTCCCGCGTGACTGCACGGCCCTTTATAAGATGGTGTTTTCATGGCACATGAATCCCCAAACAAGATACTGCCGTCTGACGAGACCGTGTGTTTTAAAATATCATTGAATTACTACGGCATAAAATCTATTTAAACGGCTGTTTCCCGTGACCATTTGCATTTGTCCGCGGCCATTCTGCCCCGTTCATACTTCATAATCAGGTTTCCGTTATAATCAAAGGCAATCCTTTCTTCCCCCACGCAACCATATAATCTGCCTGCGGACGTAAGCGGAGCGCCAATTACCCCTGGACCTATACATAGAGGGATCCAAAACGTACGTTAAACCAATTTTGACACGTCTTTGAGCTGCCGTGGGCATCAAGGTGGATGATACGGGGACAGTAATGAAGAATTCCTCTCTAAATGGGATCTAAATGAGCTGCTGCGCTTGGCTGATCTGCTGAGGAGAAAAGAGCAGGTTGGCGGCTAATAGGTACCGCAGCTCCTGGTGTTTGGGGACTTCCTGTAAAAAAAAAAAAAAACGTTTTTTGGCTCCAGTGGTCCTCTGGGGACGCTGAATGAATTACTGAGCCCTAGTGTGACCTTTAGCAGTACCCTATCTACACTTACACGCTTATCTATAGACCTCTTCACCGCCATTCTGTTGCTAGGGCAACCGATTTGGTGTAAGTTTACGGCCCGACAGCTACTGCATTAACAAACACTGCAACAGGAAACACAAAGAAAAGGTCTACACATCTTTTGCGCGACTCTTCTGTGCTGCTGCAGCATCGCGTACGGGTCGAAAAGAAAAGAAAAGAAAAGAAAAGAAAAGGTTTTTTTTGTTATTTTGCTAATGAGCAATATTTACACATGTTTGCTTGAGACTGTATCAGGCCAAAAACAATGTGATTGGCCTTTACCTCGTGTGAACAAGCTGTGTTTTAATAGTGTTAATAAGCCAAGAGTGAAATGCCATCTGTAAAGTAGTCATTAGTTAGGCTGTCATCTCCATCTCCAGCAGGCCTGGACCAGCCATACTTTAAATGTCATCTGCTGGCTGTACACGCAGCTCGAGACAGACTGAATGAAATCCCTGCTAGTTCAATGAGGGGTTGGTATAATGTGGCCTCTGACACAGCAATCGATAGGCCCTGCTCGTGGAGGGAATATATACTGCGTTCCAACCGAGGGCCCAAATGGGACGCGCAGAGCCGTAAGCAGAACCCGGTGCCGGGCAGGGTGGATTACAGCAGTCAGGTTGGGAAGGAGGCATGGCAGAAAAGGCATACGAGCTCACTCAAACAGCATGGCCTGATATGGCCTGTCTCGCATTTACTCTCTCTCTCTCTCTCTCTCTCACAGACCACACATCCATAATGCTGACACATGTATGCAGGGATTTTCAGACATAATCTGCCTTGCCTTCTGCACTGCTTCAGCTCTAGTCACATCTTTTCTGGATTCCTCCCTTCCCCTTCCCCCATACGGAGAAAAATAAACACAAACACGCAGCCAGCCGTACACAAACACAGGCTCATCGCGGCATCTCAACTCTTTCATCGTTCGCTTGTATCCGTCGCTTGTGTCTCGTAGCCGTGGATCCGGCTGGGAGCCGTCCATGCACGCCTGTCCCGACCATCTATCCCAGCCATTGACCGGGAGCCAGGCAGGGATGAGCTGACTGTCAGCAGAGGACTTGGTACAGGGATTCATAACCTCTTCAATGCCCTCTCAATTTCTCCTCGCTGTCTCGTTCCAGACAGGCCCCACTAACGCTTTTGTCGGAGCTCCACGGCCAAAAGCAGACTCAAAAGGCCGTCCACGTCTCCGACGGACAGACACGGAGACGGTCCATCTTGATAAATAGCTCCCGAGAGACTCAGAGAAAGCATATAGGGACTCTCTGACAGCATAGATATATACACACACACACACACACACACACACACACACACACACACACACACACACACACACACACACACACACACACACACACACACACACACACACACACACACACACACACACACACACGGAAGATTGAAGGTGGGTGTGACTGAGAGAAGGATGTTGCAGAAGGTGCAGCAAGGAGCATGATGGCAGCTGCGACAAGGGATGAGAGGCAGGATGGAGATGGATAGAGACAAGGCTAGTAAACAGACAGAGGCAGATGAACAGATGATGATAGATGATAGACAGTGAGTTACAAGAGAGAGAGGGGGGGGGGGGGGGCTGCCCCTGTCCTAGCCTGTCTCTGGCCAGTCTGAGAGGGTTAATATAAGCTGCACACCAGCACTTTAATAATACACCAGCCATGGAGTTAAAATGGATAAACATATCAAATATTCATCAACCTGTCATAGAAGACTGGCAATGGTGTGTGTGTGTGTTTGCATGTGTGTGCGTGAGCATGTGTGTGAGTGCAACCCTACACAGTGACCAGCAGTGTGTGTCCTTTTGGTGTTTAAAAAAAAAAAAAATGACAGAAAGTGCGACGTAGAGACCGCAGCGTTCACTTTACAAAAACAAGTTCCTGACTCTCAGATTGGCATGTAGGTCTGCTAAAGTTTGTTTTTGATGCGGCCGATGAATAGCAAATGTAGCAGAACACTGATTAAAGCTAGAGTTGTCAGTGGTGAGGCTCGGGTCTTCGGCACAGCCCCCGTCAAAAACATTTCACAGCAACAAAGGGGAAATTTCAATCAAGACATTCTTTCTTCATGGTAAACACGAACAAAATCTGAGCTTTGTTATCAACCCAGACAGATTGCAGTCTTACACATAGGGTGCAAACACACACACACATGCATTCACACACACACACACACACACACACACACACACACACATACATACATACAGGCGCCATAATATGTCTTAAGTGAAACTAGCGCTCAGCCTGGCTGCTTTGAAAGCTTCGATGCTCTCACAGTTCAATTAGTGGAGCCAAATCCATCTCTTGTCCCAACTCCCAGTGGGGCCGTCAATCTCACCGTCGGGACCTGTCACTGGCCTGCTTTTACTCTGACAGCCCGGTTACACACACACACACACACACAATATATACACGTACTCACATCAAACATGTAAGTCAGACACACTCATGTACATGTGCACCCAGCCTCACAAGTTGTCCCCCTCCCCGCCCACACACACACACGCACACACGCAGAGCATCGACCCACATGGAACTCATTTGCACATTTCTAAAACATTATGAGTGGAGTAGAGTGGTATTGTGATTCAGTCACAAAGACCACATCATTTAGGTCAGCAAATTGGCAGGTAAGGTGTAAGGGGCACATGGGAGATTATGCATTGTGATCGATGACGTGCCAGGAGGGATCAGGCTGTGAGCCTCAGGGTGGGGGCTCCGCAGCTCCTGGTCGGCCTCTTTCTCTTTTCCCTTCTGGTGTCCAATGTAAGGCTGTTCTTGTAATATCAGCGTGGGTCTTTTCTCAGCACATGTCCTATCCATCTCCATCTTCTTCTCATTACGATGGTCTCCATGCATTCTTGTTGGCATTTGTCATACAGTTTCTTCATTTGAAACGGTGTTCGGCCAGAAAATGCAAAGTGTTCTTTGTTCCTGAAGCGATAATAACTTCATGACAGCCTCATCTTGGAAGTTATATATAAATGTTTATTCTAAACTTGGGATGGGCCTAAATCATTATTGTGGAGCAGAGCGGGGGTCTGAATAATCATAAGTTGAGATGAAACTATCATTTTATTTTTGTAAACCCTTTATGGTCACATCCCCGGTCATGTTGTGCACCTATTTAGCAATATCTAAAATGAAGAGTACAAAAAAAACCCAATTTGTATTTAATAAAATATGATCCTTACGAAAACCTAAAGATGCTCTAACTTCCGCTTCACTGGGACTTTAATGCTATGCCTCGTGAACACATGCTGAGGTAAAGTCAGAAACATGATTGATTGAAACATTGAAACATTGATTCGGAGGAATATTTTTGCGGGGGAATACATTTATTTGCTTACTTGATGGAAGTTAATAACTGAGCTTTGGAGGGGCTGGTAGTCAAAGTTTGTTTTTTGCTGCACAGAGACAGACTTGCTTGCTGTTTGCTCTTTTCTTCTGTTTCAAGTCTTTAGGCTAAGCCAAGCTAACCTACTGCTGGCTCCAAAAAAAAAACATGCACATGCTGTTTTGAAAAATGCAAGAAGAAAATGTGTGAGTTTGCCCCACTTATGTGTGAATTATGCACCTTTGCTTCTGGCTAGTAGCATCATGAAGGACTTGAAATTATTCATAATGACACCAACAAAATGCTACAAACATTACAACTATCAAACCCGCGCACGTGTTGCTCCATTTCAGGACTCTAACCCAAACTCTATTCGCTGGACAAGACTAAGTTAAAGAGATGGAACGGGATGGGAAGTGAATTTTCCTCTATCATTTTCCTCATATGAACCTCTTCCAGTTAGGACACAAAAGTCGAATATCTGCGGGTGAAACCGCAGAGTTCAAGGGACACATTTGAGGGAGAATATAGTGGATGGTGGCTGTAAATGTTAGTGTCCCATTAATCAAAGCAACAGCTCTTGTGACCATCGCACATGCGGGAATTAACTCTGGTGACATAAAGTAGGTGGAGCAGACTTGAAATGAGCAGGTCCGACAGCGGGTGAAAAAACTGTAACTGACCTCTTGTCTCCAATCTATTTTAGGACGCACCGGTTGAGCCCGCGAGCTGCAAAATTTAGCCAGAGTAATGCATCTGCAATTGCATGCTGGCTTTGCTGTATTTTAAGGACAATGGAGGCAGCGCGTAAAAAACAAAAAAAAAAATGAAATAGATAGACTCCTGTGTCATCGCGGATTTGTATGGGATCGTGACTGCAGTTCGAAGCTGTTCAGGAGGGTTGTGTTTAACAATGCCGCACAAGCCCTCTGCTGTTTTTTCAGAGAAAGGAGTCGCCAGAAAATCAATCAAGGGAAGCATGACTACAAATACATATCTACGTTGAGCGACAATCTCCCCGCATAAACACCACTTAATGTCCCAGGAGCAGAAGGCAGACATTATTTATTTCTAAATTACCTTTCCAGTCTTGCAGACAGCTAAATTGTTCTGTATATTCTCGCCCGTGTCATCTTTTTGGTTACTGTGACGCAAAATTTGATGCCTTCTTGCCAGCGATAGCCATGGCCGGAGGCATTATGCTTTTTGGATTGTCCGGTCCATTCTCATAAACGTGATACCTCGGGAACGCCTGGAGTGAATTTAGTCAAATTTGAAACCTGGATTCAAGGATGAACCGCTTAGAATTTGGTGTTCAAAAGGTTTAAGTGGCCGCGACCTCACATCCGTCCCATTCTCGTCAATGCAATATCTCAGGAACATCTTGAGCTAATTTCTTCAAATTTGGCACAAATGTCCAAATGCACCTCAGGATGAATGTAGAATTTGGTTGTCAAAGGTCACTGTGACCTCACAAAACACACGCTTAGCCATAACTCAAGAATTTAAAATGTTAATCAAGACAATTTCACACAAATGCCTAAATAGATACAATGATGGAGTGATGTCACTTTGGACAGACAGGAACGTAAACTGCAACTTGAATGGTTGGCAGAGGCAGACAACCAAGAGGCGGTTATTCCAGTTGACACCTCTGCTGGTGTGATGAGAGAGAGAGCCAGAGGGAGCTAAGATAAGCAATTAAGAAACTACTTAGCTATAAGTTAGCCGACGTGAAAGTGGTCAATTCTTCACATTAGTGCAGTTCTGCAGTCAGTTTTTGAAAGGGCTCAAGTCTCCAGGGATTCACTAAACACAGGCATCAGATGAAGGGCCCAGTGAAATATCTGAAAAATACTAATTAAAGTAAAAAAGCCCATTCATCCAGCAGGCACAAGGCTTTCACACTGCAGCCCAACAAATCAACGTGTTGTGCACTTTAAACTAAATGCAGCTCAAAACATGTTATAGCGTCACTTCAGAAAAAAACCCTTTCCTGCTCTGTAATTTCCTCTTCGACTCCATTCTCCTCTCCTCCTTATCAATTCTGCAGCTCCTCCGTCTGCTAGCAACAATTGCACAGTCATTGTGCCTCCTGGTGAGAAGCTTAAAAAGCTTTTCTGACTGCCTTGGGGGCTACCTGGTGCTCCACAGGAGCACCCTGTTATTGTGCCTCCTTCATCTTCTACTGCGCCGCCATGCACCAAACAAATAGATCAAATATCAATCAGACAAAATAACAAACCACCTGCTCCCACGTAATGCACAAAACCTATGCACTGACCAGCTCTCTATTAAAAGAGGTTGATTACAAGAGTAGACACACACACACACACACACACACACACACACACACACACACACACACACACACACACACACACACACACACACACACACACACACACACACACACACACACACACACACACACACACACACACACGACAGATTTGATGAATACTTGAATAAGCAGCTGTCATCACAGTGTTCACATTTGAATATAAAACAGTTTGACATGAAAGGAAATGAAAAGCAAATTAATGCTTTTCAAAATATGAATTGTGAATGTTAAAAATTGTACAAAAAAAAATTACACGTACGAGAAATGATTTACTATTTTATATGATCCGATGATTCTGTATAGAGCAAGAACTCTAATCTATAATAAAGTGGTAAGGCAGTCAGAAGAGTTGCTAAAAAGTCTCTCATGTCACTAAATGATTGTTTCATCAGAGGCACCAAAAGGTCACAAGGGGAAGTTTTTCTGAACCACCACATACGTGAGTTTTGCAGTATTTTGTAATACCGTTGCATGTTCTGGTCGACAGGAGCGGCTCTGCAAGACTTTCTGTGCTGCAAAAAGTAGCCAGCCAAGTCACACTCACAGGCCCACCGGAGCTTCAACTATAACTGTAGCCCATAAGTGGCGTTTCAGTGTCCGACTCACAGCCGGACACGGCCCGCCACAGCAAAGTGCCGACTCACGCTGTGATCACAGCCAGCGGCATCGACTTTTGGTCAGAAACTACATCCAAGAAACTACGGAGAAGTAAAAACAAAACAACACTGCAAGGGAATACAAAGTATTGTGAGGAAACTCAAAAGCAGTTCAGCAAAAATTGGCCTGATGTATTATCCTGAGTCATATTTATTTCAGTCTCCATGTGTCTGTCATGCCAGAGTTTATCACGTGTGATGCTATACGGTAGTTACATCTCTATTTTGTTGTGGTGTAAATCATGATAAACGCACGTTCTGCCAGTGAGTTTTGGTTTGATTTGGTCGGTCTGTGTTTCTGTTTTAATCTTTTTAATGGATTCCTCACTGAAGAGAGCAGAAAACGCCGACGCATTAATCAGGATTTAGCTTCATTTTTTTTTTGTTGCTAGCGCCGTCAATCGCACCAGATCAAACAAGGAGGTTAAGTGATTCTTTTTGAGTGAGTGGTGAACTCTTAAGTTTGAAGTAGCAGGAACGCAGTATCAGCCACATAGATTAGACTTTGATACACGGTGGCCAGTGTCTACTATACATAGTAAACAGTGGAACTGTTATAGATGCGTTCTACTTCTTCAAGGTGACATGATTGCCTGCATTACTACCTCTCACTCTTCCTGACCTTGGCTCAAGTATAAATGGAAAAGCCAGGCCTGTCCATCCCATCTCTATTGTTGTCTAGCTTCAGTTTTACTCCCTTTCCTCTCCACACACACACACACACACACACACACACACACTTTCCCATTATCTCCTCAAGCCATCTCAACCTTGTATATGCACAAACAGTGGACCGTTTCACCAAACAACACCGAGCTGCATTTCAGCACGCCATTTACAAATATTAGCATTAATACAAAAATGCATTAGGAATAGATAAATGGAGATGAAGGTGGGCGAGTGTTTTTCCTCGCTACCTGAGCTCTTTGCCAGTTAAGCCATCTCTACGGTGCGTCAGGTTGAGTGAAAAGGACGGGCACCGAGAATTTTTATGAGCTGGAGTAATGAGGGAACTGGAATCTGGCTTGTATGGACAAGTATGCAGAGTGAATCAAATAAACGCCGGCTGAGTGTGGGCTGCGTCACGGAGAGTAATTGAACCGAGTTAGACGGGATGAAAGAGTTGACTGTTCCTCAACGCCACCGCGGAGGACGACTTCTCGTTACGCAACTCTAAAGAAGACGTGTCACAGCAGGACACTTCCTCTCACGGGGATTCCTCTAAACCCAATCCTGTCTTGAAGGCATATTAGCGCAGCGCAGGTCTCCGTCTCACAACCTTATTATCACCTGTAAAGTCCCAAAAACCACATTCCACCGAAAAACTAATCTAGCTAAATATCTTTGCCGCTGGAGCATTTGGATTACATGTTTAATCTATAATTATCTACTTAAATCACTCACATCTCATTATAAGACGAAATGCCCTGCTTTCCTGAGGACCCTGTATCTTATTCAGGTCCCACACACAGAGAAAGGCTAAGTGATAACAATTTGGAGAAGTGCAACTAGCCACTGCAAAAATCTTTGAGAGCGTCAAAGACGCCGTCATTACAGACCACTCGGGCCCTGTTCCAGGGAGCAAGTCGTTTTCTGCGAAAAGGAAAGACATTTGAAGCGTCCATGAGGCCTCAGGATGTATTTTTGGTGACTCCGTTGTTCTTTATTATTTTTAAGGCTGTGTCCTGCAATGGTGCAAATTTCTGCTGAAGGAGCATCAAAAATGATTCATCCACCGCACCTGAATCATCCATCATCACACAAGCGTTTCATCTACAGAGTTTCCTTTTTAGAGTTGTTGGGACTGAAGGGGGCAGAGTTGGAACACAAGGGGAACGTATTGCGACAAGTGTGGGATGTAGAGTAAATGTTGATTATGTTCGCACGTGCTGCACACTGATACAGTAAAGACGTCGTACCTTATAGCCGTGTACCTCGTCGCCTTAAACCTTTTCGTTAACCCCCCCCCCCAAATCTCAGCAAAGCCTTTCTGAAATAAACTTGATGGTACTGTTAATAGGAGAATTACAGTATATTCCCGTTAATGAGTCTTCAGATCATTCAAATTCGTCGAGGACAAAATTCATGATGAGCATTCAGCCATTTCAAAGGCCTAATTTGATGAGGTGCGTTTGAAATGCATGCTCTACAATTCCAACTCCTGTGCAGAATGGATACTCTTCATTATTGTTAGATTCATAGACTCAATGGTTAATAATCACGTCGGGTGTCTGCCGTCAGGAGGAATATGAATACTCTCAGAAACTGTTTGGAACATTTGGAATATGATCCTCTGTAATTTGCACCAGAATAGAGTGTGGCATCACAGAGCGATGATAGAAAATCCCATGGCACTTGACACAACTATTAAAGAGAGTGGGAAACCGAAACATCTTACTTTTATTCTCCAGATATGCGCAAAACAACTTTCTACATTGCCACACGATGTTCTGTCTCTTCTCTTCTTCGTTTTCTCATTGTGACTCTTGTCAAAGTGTTTGTGGGGATTGAGGAGTGAGAACAATGTTATCAAAAAGCAATCTTGGTCGGATGGAGCGGGGACCCAGGCCACAGATAAATGGGTGGGTGGTTAAAAAGTTGGAGCCGACAAACACCGCACCACCTGTGTGCGCGTATACGATGTGCAGAGTCGAATGTCTTTCACCTCATGGGCAATTAAAATGGTTAGACAAACACTTCAACTCGGTAATAAAAATTAAAGTCTCGTTTGATGGCCAGCAGCAGTATCCGGCGGCCTTTCATCACAGGTTGCAATATCGCCTCGAACCATTTGTTTTCTTCTTATGTGACATTTATGGGGTGACTTTGAGTCCTGAATAGACGTTCTACAGTTTCTGTGGGCAATTTTGGAATAATATCCCCTCTAAACTGCAATCCAATGTCAGTGAGAATGGCACTTAATATTCCCGAACAGTTCATTACATTTCTGTCACTCTTCATTCCTCTCTGCTCTGAGTCTGGCTATCAAGGTCACTGTGTCCGGCGCGTTCGCCGGTGCGATCGGCGCAGAGCACAGGTCCACCGATCGCAGCGTTTCGACGGAGAGTCATGTGACCAACGTAGGTAGAACCAGGACCCGCGGAGGCTGACGCTGACGTCACTTAATGTTGAAACCACTTGATGTATATATTCTTGTTTCAATGATAGATGACACACTCGTACAGTATATTGGCTATGTACTGCGTGGATACGGTATTTCCCAGCAGTCCTTTTCAAAACACCAGAAGAAAACATCTTCTCAAATCTCTGGTTATTTCAAAAAGTATTTGCAGTATTTGTTGCTGCTTTATACTGATAAAGCACTATACTAATACTGAGATATATATATATATATATATATATATATATATATATATATATATATATATATATATATATATATATATATAAAAAATAATACCCCACTACCTTTACTGAAGAGCCATAACTAGTAGTCACATTGCAGATTAAGATTTTTTGCAAACAAAACAATCCAACAGTTTATAAAGTAGAGAATTTATTCTGACCGCCTAACGACTCGACTCTCATTAGCTGCACAGTTGCACAGAGTTTGCAAACTGCTTAGATGAAGTAGCACCTTGCTTACCTGCGACGCGGGTCACACAACTCATCAACACCCAACCCGTCGTCAACCGACTTCTACTCGCACCCCTCTGGCTACTTGAGCGGGAACGAAAGAGGAGTTAATGAGCACGCTGTCGACGGGTTGATGATGTCATAATCCACATACAGTATACAAAGCGCGAAAGATTTGGCTGGAATTCACATTTCACGCTCCCACTCTCCTGAAGGAAACGGGCTCCCTGTCGAAATGTAGCTTTAAGGCCTTTTTTTACTTGGTATACATTATCTTATAACGCGCTCACACGTTACATATCCCTAAATGAACGTGCGTTTGATTGAATCAGCGCAAACCTACGGAAAAATAGAAAGCCTGGAGCCAGGTATTGTTCCGAGGGGAAGGGAGGGGGGGGCAGCATTAAATGTTTGTCCCAGCAGTCTCCTAATAGTTTAATTAGGCTAAATATACACCTTGGCAAACTACAGTATCTCCCACCAACTCTAGGATAATTAGTACACAATGCTTGCAGACTGCTGAGATGAAGTAGCTCTTTGTTTACAAGGTTTTTGGATGAAACTTCGTCATTCACCAACTTCACAAAAGTTGCCACAACACAGCCATCTGGCTGGTGTGCGCAGGGATTGCGGTAGCTGGTGAGGAGGAACTAGTCCTCGGGGTTGCATGCCGTATTCATGCTCTCCCTCCGGTCAGGTGAAGGTTCACTGTCGACGTGGCACCCTGCAGTGTAGTAGCAGCTCTCTCTCTTTCAGCGTCTCTTTATAGGCTCCTTATAGGCTCTTTTAGACCTCTCTCTCTCCTCGCGACGCCGGCAGGCAGACTCAATACTGTGAAATGTGATGTGGGAAAGCTGTTGTGAAGCCATGCAAGTTACATGAATCATTGGAGTGACACATTATGGAAAGAAACAATTGCACTTTAAAAGAGTTTTAACCGTAGTTTGTCAGAGAAATAGAAGGAGAAAAATGTGCCGCTGTACTTACGTCACTGCAATCGAGCACTGAGACGGAGGACGTAAAGCCGTGTTAAGAGCCGGCCATAAATGAGTGCAATCCATATTCTCTTATTGGAGATTGAATTTGAGAGAATTTGAATGATTGAATTTGAGATTTTATTTGATACATGTTCAAATAAGCAAGCTAAAGCTTCTGCAAGCTACATGTTATTGCCAGTATCATCTACAAGGGTTTTGTGTATGCGGCATACATGGATCTGAATTGTTGAGATGAGGACATGAAGAGGGACTGGAAGACGCTGAGCTGCAGTAAGCTGATTGTGGCTGTTGTATAAATGTGTCTATGTTGTCCACCTATTGGTCAGCAAACTGGTGCTTGATTATTAGAACATTAATTATATTCATTATGTATTATTTTGTAATTCTAACAATGATCTGGGGCTGAAAATGTAGGTTAATTTAAGTTAAACCTTACACTGTGCAGGAAAACATGTTCTGACGCATGCAAACTAAAATTATTTTAGTTTTTCTCAATCGCTTTGGCTCATTTTTGTGTAACAAACAAAACAAATCTAGACGCAATGGTCACGTCTGTTTCTTGGGACATCACAGCTCTATTGCATGTCTGCAGAAGGAAGTAACTAAGCAAAAACAAATGCATTCCTGCTTCAAAACCTAGTTATTGTGTCAGTAAATTGGCTGGAAAATGAAAAGTTGTTTTGTCGTGTGCGAGCCGAAGAGGTTATCTTTTCACCATGGCAGTCAAGCCTGGAAATGTTTGTTGTATACTAATCTATATGTTTTGCTTGATATCTTTATTGACTGATCACTGTACTCTACCAGCAGTGTCAGTTTTGTCTAGCTGAATGCTATTGTGTGTGTGTGTGTGTGTGTGTGTGTGTGTGTGTGTGTGTGTGTGTATCGCACTGAGCTTTTTGGATCCCGATTTCTACACTGGGAAAAGTCAATACTGTACAATACACACGTGTCACATGTATTGTAACATAAAATACAACGTCATAGAGAATTAACATAAAATGTGCCAAAAAATGACATTAATGACATCCATGACATCCACATTACTTTTCAGAGTTAACTTTCACCTGCTGTTGAAATTGGGATCTTAAAAGCTCGGTGCGATATAAGTAAAGTAATGTAAAAAAAAACTTTTTTAGGCTTGACTGCAATGATGAAAAACTTCTAAACATTTTGACCGGTCCAAATCACACAATGACAAAACTAATTTTTAATTAGAATGTTTCGATCACTAGGTTTTGAAGCGCTAATTACATGTTTTGGGTGAGTTACTACTTTCTGCGAACATGTGATATCCCATGAAATAATTATGACAAATGAACAGTTTTGAGAATGTTAAGCTTCAGTGAAGAGCTGATAAACAACAAGTTTAGAGGAGAAGTAAAAAAAGAGCAAAACAATATGATACGAAGGACGTAAAGTAAAGTAAGCGGTTCGCTCCGAGGCATTTTCTACTTGGTGGTCGTACTGTAATACTGATTTTGTAGATATTAAAAGTAATCATCATATTGAAGTTAAGTCCCGGTATTTCTAATATCTACTCTGTTTGGCCTCACAAGTTTTTCTGTGAGTGTGTGTGTGTGTGTGTGTGTGTGTGTGTGTGTGTGTGTGTGTGTGTGTGTGAGTGCATGCTATGCTCCAGGAGGCCGGCTTCCAGCTGTCAGGGAGTGCAGCTTGCAGTCAGTCAGGGGGAACAGGTCCGTGTTAGCTGCCAGTCAGGCCCAGCGCTGCAACTGCTGTCCCTACAGTAACGATGATGGGGGAGCACATCCTCCACTACGGGAGCTCGTTAAGGGGAAAATAATTGGAGTTTGTTAAAGGCATGGGGAGGCTGGGGAGACAGGTGTTTGTCCACATTTTGGAAGACAGAGTCCAATTCCTCTGCAGGGTTTTCACCTGGCACTCGATAGATAGATAGATAGATAGATAGATAAGTCCTCCAATCCCTCATCTTCTATCAACAGCAGCAATGAAAACGGAAATATAGCCTCTCGAAAACACAATGCTGAAAGCCTCTTCTGATTCCCTGCTTTTACCCAACACTGATAATCACTATAATTATTACTGCTCTTCACAAATAACTGAGAGTTGGGAATCATTTAATGGTGCAATCTAAAATTAAACACAACACATGTAAACACAGACATGGAAGGGGAAACATGCAATTACTGGTAATTATAGAGCGGGATTCTACCATCAATCAACATCCAGTCTGCTGAGGAGGAAATTGCAGATCGCAAGAGACAAAAATAAGATTTCCTCATTTTAGCGATGCCAAGAAAGTAAGAGTTGTATCTGCTGAAGAGT
Organism: Cebidichthys violaceus; assembly: GCF_023349555.1. Classification (NCBI taxonomy): domain Eukaryota; kingdom Metazoa; phylum Chordata; class Actinopteri; order Perciformes; family Stichaeidae; genus Cebidichthys; species Cebidichthys violaceus. The sequence continues at coordinate 22,784,983 of NW_027176262.1, read as the reverse complement.
TTTGATTTTAAACTCCCTGGGTCAATATTAAATATTAATCTGCAAGATGACAAATCTGTCCATAAAGAGCACGAAAAAAAAAAAGTGGGTTTTTTTGATCCCTTAAAACGACACAAAATGTAATTCCCATGAAGATGCTATTAAACTGGCATGAAGAACCCTAATCCGCCTTAATGTCTGGGAGTTGAGATGCATGTCATGCGGCGATTATGCTGCCTGCTCCCGTGTTCCACATGTTCCTCTGTGAGCAGGCAGGGGGGGCTGAGATCTTCTGGACTGACTCAACTGTTAGAAGCCAAGCTCCAATATTAATCTCGACTCATCAGAAAAGGATCCGGCAGAATCACTTGAATGCCGCTCACCTTTGTGACGGGTGACTTCACCGAGCCAGGAGTCAGAAGACGTTGCATGTGCATCAGGATGTCCTGTTTAGTTGGATGAAAGTCATCATGAGTCCTTGTCAGAAGTTCAAAATAGGCAACATATACTGTAAGTGCGATAGGGTAGTGTAGGTGTGTTTGTTGTTGTGTATAAGGACACGAATCCCTGTGGCAACTCCTGCGATATGCCCTCAAACCTGTATTTGAAGTGAAAAACTCCCACAAACTATGGGGCTACCTGCTGGTCTGTTTCAAACATTTTGATCTAAAAGACCTTTTTTCAGGTGTGCATACATGAATCATACATGTTTGATTTCTATAATCCCAAGCACTTTTAAGGATTTAAGTTGACTTTCTTACTATAATTTCAGTGCCCTCTGACTGTCATGCTTCCATAATTCAAGTAACAGGCATGAGCTGCAAAGATGTCTGTCACCTTCAGTTATTCACTTTGGTCTGAATGCGCTCAAAGCAGCAGAGAGTGATTTGTCTTTTAGGCTACATACAGGCTGTCATATCTTTATGGTTGTGGTTGTATTCAGACTAAAAAAAAGGCATGACCTGGAGACACCACTTAACACCAAAGAGCTTCACTGTCTCTGCATGCTTTCAGGTTGAAAACGGTCACCGTGGTGTTCGTAGTAAAGACAAAATGCCGTCCGGACAGTTTTCGCTTAAGTTTTCACATTTTATGGAAACTGTGGATGTTCTTGTAGGGTCCTGTGCTGACTTTGCAGCTATTTGCATCACCAAAACTGCTTTAGAACAGGGGTCGGCGACATTAGGCACGCGTGCCACCATTGGCGCGTGGTAGCTGATGGCATGCTAGCATACGTGTGCGAGAGAGTTATGTTGAAGGGCCCTCTCATGCCAAATGACCTCTTTCACAGTCATTGGCAGTTGCACAGCCTGTTAATTATGGTAGTTTTGTTGCCTTCTTCACATAATTTGATACGTTTATTGCTGATGAACAAGATTGGTGGAAGATTGTCAATGAATTCAACTCAGATGTGGATGTTTCCACACGGATGGCCAAACAGTGCGTCAAATACAGCAGCTCGGTCAGCGCTCCTCCACGGAGGTCACTTTGGCACGCGTGTGTGTGTGTGTGTGTGTGTGTGTGTGTGTGTGTGTGTGTGTGTGTGTGTGTGTGTGTGTGTGTGTGTGTGCGTGAGACACACCAGGCTTGCAAATAACTCCCAATACAAACACACCCGCGTCCTTATTGCACACTTATTACACACGACGACGGACATGGTAATAGTTTGAGACGGTCCCCACAGGGCTGGTGGGAAGTGAGCTGGATGGGTCAACCAAAACACAGGACTCTCTTCAAGGAGACCGACGTTTGTGTCCCGTGCAAAAACTAAAAAGCAATCGTTGAGATTTTGTCTCGTCAGCCGGTAATTACGTTAGTCGCTAGTCAGTCAAGTTAACATAAACTACGCTCTTTTTCCTAAACCTAACTACGTTTTTAGTTTTTTTGATAAGACAGTGAAGACAGTGAATTACTAATATGCTTTTCCCTGACATGTCCAAAACTGATGCTAGGGCGAGGGAGACGTATTGCGTAATATTATGAAGCCTAGGAGCGCTGTGGTGTTTGATTTATTTGGGTGATTTTGTGTTGGGATGGCAGCCTTTTTGCATGGTGCACTTGTATGTCCTGATTTATTTTTATTTTATTTTTTTTATGTTGCTTTGCACGTTGCCTATATAAATAAAATAAAGTTATACATCCGTTAGTAATTTTAATTTGTGATTAATGTTAATGTGTCACACTGATTAACAAGAGGGTTTTAAAAGGGCACTTTGTGTAAAAACAACCTAATTACAGCATTTGTTTGTTGCATTGTAAACATGAAAAAAGACTCGAGATCGTGTTCCGTTGCGAACATAAATAAAAAGTATTAAAATATTTGTGTGATAAAAGCGATTTTGAAGATGAGCTGGAAATGTCATTGCCCTGAATACTTAGCTGTAATGGAGCATGGCGGAGCCACTGGCACGTTCCTAGTTCAGACAGCCTAATCCATTAAAAATACAAATATAATGGTTTGCAGAATAAAAATGAAAAGAAAAAACATCAAGGGACATTGCTTTCAGAGGCTTTCACTAGATATGTACGCAGAACGGAAGCTGTCGATTGCTTCCAATAAGACTAAAACAGCCAACTTCTGTCAAATGATCACAGCTACATAACTGTAATTACTGCAACGGTGTAGCTTCTAAATGTGTTGAGGGTTGTGAGTTGAAACAGAATATGGACTTTGTGCCCACTAAATTTTGACCAACATCTTATTCTGAAAAGGAATGAGAGCCGCTCTCCACAGATAATGACAGCCTGTCACATTTAAGGGCAGCGTTTATGCAGATTTCGGTTTTTCTGAAATTGCTTCCAGAGCAGAACGTCACTCAATAGCAGACGAACTCAAACGCGGCGACAAGCCCTCCCTCGATACTCGCTGACTGGTGGTTAATACAAAAGATTACATCATATCATTAGGTGACTTGTAGAACACTCGTTGATGGAGAGGAACCGGTCAAAATCCATCAACGATATCTGTATGAACTCATGCTCAGCATTGCAACAGATGGTACATTAAAGTTATGAGTTCATTACCTCATTGTCATGCAGGGTGTTCTCTCCTCAAAGGGAGAACATCTCCTCTGGCTGCATTTCTTTCTTTTTTTTTTTTTAATGGCAGCTAAGTTTATCAAGTGTAATTGGCTCGTCTCATTAAGCCTATTTTGGTTTTTACCATCCACAACACATCTGGGATTTTTTTTTTTTTCAAAACGGAAAATATGTCTAAAATAAGAAAAAGAAATACGCGATGTTCAATATGTTCAACTGTCGCACTTATTCTTTTTTTTTTTTTTATGTGAATCAACTTTCTCCCAACCTGCCCTCTCTGCTCCAACTTCAATTACCGTTTCCAACAAGTCTTTCAACAACCCACAGAGAAAGAAAAAGTGAGTTATGTGGAGCAACATCAATAGCAAAAGCAATATGAGAGAATTATTTATTTTTTTCCCCCCACTTGAGGAAAAGTGAGCATCGCAACCTGTAACTCCGTAACAAAGGCGGCATGTTTTGTGGTTGCATTACATTTTGGTCTTTGTATGCAGCTGCAGTGAAAAAAAAGAAAAAATGGTCTGCATCTTGTACAACATATTTTCTCCTCTGTAGGAGCGTTGAACATCAATGCAAATGGTGAGTCATGAAAAGATCATTTGCCGTTTGACCAAAATCTGTACCGACAACATACATATTCTGCTGTCAGACTACTGAAAACAGGAGTTAGATATATACACAGTCGCAAAGATATGTTTTTTGCATTCCTTGCGCTCTGCACGGGCCACGCAACCACAGTTCTGTTCCCCATCAACCATCATTTCTTCAGCGGGAGTGGGTGGAGCCAAAAAGGGGCCCACAGTGCTATGCCTGTACTCATAGCATCTGTAGTGACATCACATAACTACGGTTCTATTTTGTGTAGTCTATGTCCAAATTCGTGAAATGAGCCTATGTAATTTGACATGTGTGCTTGGCATAGATCCTAGTACAAATGTAGGGTAGATAACATTCACTCATGTGATCCAATGTATTCTTATCGGTATATTTTTGCATAATTATCAATGAAGATAAATCTTATGTTACGTTGGCTAAAATCGTATATGAGGCTTTCTCAGATGCAAGTGATGTTTAACAGTAGTGGAAAGAGGTGAATTTACTGAAGCACTAGTCGATAAAGTGATAAGTACGTTTTAGGGTTCGGGTTACCAGAGCCGTATACGTCGTCTCTACGTCACTCCCCCGCAATCTCAGTAATGTCCTTTCCGTTCACTGGTTGCAATAAGTCAATACGGCCACAGCCTTAATCCAAGATGGCCACAGCCTTAATCCAAGATGGCCACAGCCTTAATCCAAAATGGCCACAACTCCAAACTCTATGCTTTAAAACCGCAGTTCACAAAGCAATAGATGAGGTTACAACGACTACGTCCACGTTTTACATACAGTCTATGACTCCACCACATTGCTTATATGTTACTTTAACTCCACAGCATTTATTTGACTGCTATAGTTACTAGTGGCATTAAAAAAAAAAAAAAAAAAAAAAAAAAAAAAAAAAAAAAAACGTAAGGATGAGTTTATAGAACATGCTTTTAAATCGATCGGGCATTTACAATAGTTTAAATGATCTCCTCCACCAGCTAGAACTTTGAAAAGCTGCTTACATTTTTATGAATGAGCAACAATAATTCAACATATGATATGATTTCTATAAATTATAATATAACTATAACAAGGATAGGTCTATCCTATCCAAGTAGGCCTATATTTAGGTACATACTTTAAGTGCATTTAATATAAACATGTGTAGACATAAGTAAATTAAGCAAAAGTATTAATAACAAGGTTTGTTTGGTTGTCATTTTTCTTCTTTATATAGTGGTATTGTTATATTTAGTTGCATAAATAATCTAAATACTTCCCCAGTGTGACCAGTGGAACAACTTCCAATGCCCCACCAGCCAAATTATTGATGCGACCTGCAGATCATGACCTTGACCATTGATCAAAGCATCTCATAAAGAACTGGCCAGTGGAAGCAAGCGGAGAAGACGGTCATTTGTCAGCAAAGCTGAGCAGATGTCATATTTGGGCATTGCTAAATATCCCCCACATTTGACACACTCTTCCCTGGCATGAATAGTGAGTGGGAAATTGGTGAAAATGTCATCAATCAATGTCTTGTCTACAGGATTGGCTTGTTAGTTTGGCCAGCGAAAGTACCGCTGACATTTCTGCAACAGATGACAACAGGGGAGTAAATGAAAATGGACAGTAGGATGAAAAAAGAACAGAAATGTGAAGGAGGAGTACGCTCATAAATACTAAAAAAATATTAGATACAGGATGTTTAGAACTTTAGAGTTCAGGAAAGATCAGTCAACAGAAAATTATGTTCTGGAAAAAAGTCACTCCTTAGTAGAGCTAATGTTTTCACAGCAGGGCAAATGGAGCTACCCTTCAACTCCACTGAAACTATTTCTGCAGAACAGCTCACAATGGATCCTTTTTTCCCACGTCCACAGAGGAGACTTACCAGCTAAGATAATGTGAGTGTTTGTGCTTAGAGGGTTAGGACCAATCCAGTAACAGCTCAGTGGAGATGGCTGGCTTAGGGATCACATTTTAAAATGTGATAAGAGCCTGAAACCATGTGCATCGGGCTGACATAAGGCGCTGCTTTACCCCCCCCCCCCCCCCCAATGTGGAAATCAATAGAAGTTGTGCAAGAAAAGTCATTGTATGGAGATGAGATGAGATTGAAAGGGAAGGGGGATGCAAATAACACGTGATGTTAGATAAAGTTAGAATATCAAACATGCATTGAAGTTAACAAAGTGGCCTCCTTTCAGAGTTTGAAGTCTCGCATTGGAAATCAAATTCCCTCTAAATATAATTAATTCATGGCAAACGAAAAGAAAAAAAAAAGCAAATGTCAGAGAAACTTTTTTTCAAATGAGTTGTTGAACTATAAGTGCACTGGATCCGCAGCCAGTGTGATATTTAAATAGGATCAACGAACCTGAACTCATAGCAGCCACATGAATAATCTAGTCTGCGCAAATACTGCGGATGATGAAGAAGAAGAAGAAGAAGAAGAAGAAGAAGAAGGCCGACCGCGAGTCTGAGACGATGCAGACAGCCGGCGGGGCGTGAGCGATGCTGCACAGCAAACAGCAGCCGCAAAGACAGAGAGGTGGGACAGATGGCGGCGTAGTCATCGAATGGGTTTCTCAGGTCGTACAAAAAAACGTACAAAACCGTACAAAAACAGCAGTGGGCAGCTGCAAAGTGAAGCATTTATGAAAAAGGGTAAATGAGACTATTAATCCGCAATTTCAGTGGTTAACCCAGTGGGGGTGTTACTGGCTGGGCCGAGGGTATCTGTTCCATGAACCGGTTGACGCCCGCTAGTGACGTTTCAGCACGAGAATGATTTATGTCACTGGAGCTGCGAGAAAGTTTCCTCTGACTCCAGAGATGTTTCAGACACATACAAATGATGTCGCCCCGGGTTCATTCATATATGGAAAAACAATGGGGGGGGGGGGGGGGGGGGTTTCCAGGGGGGTTTGCAGCAGAACGTCTTTCTTCTTGCCATCTGAAAGCATCCGAGCCAAACGTCACGTTACGGTGCGAGTCCCCCCCCCCCCCGATTCAACAAGCTAAAGCTACACTGTGCAGCTGACATTTTCACCAATTTTCAAAGGAATTAATTTTCCATTAACCGAAGCTTAAGTGGATTATGATGCATGCAGCCACAAGACTAGAAAAAAAAAAAAAAAAAAAAAAAAAAAGAAGTAATTTGTTGATTAGAAAACATAAGAAAATGTGGATGAATAAGGCTTTTAAATGAGTAAATATATATTAACTCATTCTTGTTTTGTAACATTGTTATACAATCCACCACAAACATCACAACGTACTACAATCATTGCAGGGCTGTTGTATTGACCTGCATTGTACTGTACAGCTATAATACCCACTGCTTCCCAATAATAGAGGAATGTATAAATTGTATGTAGAGAAAATGAGCGGTCTTCAAACGAGGCTTGTAACATTGCATCAGTTGAACATGGAGGGAATAAGTTATAGAAAAATATGCCATACATGTCAGCAGAGTACCAATTGGATTTATGCATGTGGATTTATTTGCCAAGAGACCCATTTATACCAGGTTTATATGAGCTATAAATCGGACTTTGCTCTTTTAACAGCATCATAATGTTGCACACACACACTGTTATACTCTACCACATACACTACTATACCCTCTGTACAAACATGCTCTCTCAGTGTCCTACACAATGCACCACTTTCTCTTACACACACACACACACACACACACACACACACACACACACACACACACACACACACACACACACGACTATACACTTAACACTGGCTAACATTCACACACACACATCTTGAGCATAAATGAGCTGTGGGCTCTTATTGATCACCTGTTTGTGGTAATGTGGTTGGATATAAATCAATTTGTTGACACGGAGCCCTACACAACAGGATGTAAAGACGCGTCGATGCATCCAGTTAGCTTCGTTGTGTTACAGTTTGATGTCCACAGAAGAGAAAATCCTTTTTTTTTTTTGGGTTCATGATTTTTACACCTTTACAAGTAAGAATAGGAGATACATCATCAGAGAAGACATGGTTGCTGTCACTTTGTCAAAACATTAAATTGATCTTAAAAATGCTTGATTTAAAATCCTTCTTTTAGCATAAGCAATGCTAGCTTTGTTTTTAAGAATCAGAATCAGCTTTATTGGCCATGTACACGAACGCATACAAGGAATTTGACTCAGGAGTCAGTCGAGAACTGAGCATTTACAAAAAATCTGGAATCATACTGGTAAAATATAATCTATGGACCAAACAGCCTCTCGTCGCTTTATATCTCATGTTGATTTGTTTAAAGAGGAAGTCACACCGCACATGGATTCCGACCAAAGGTTGGTGACCATTACACAAACACACAAACTGCGTGCCATGTCAAGTCCGTGATTCAAAATCTATCAAACGGTCCATAGCCGATTCCATTTCACCAGCCGCAGGGGGCAGAGAAGAGGTCCTGCTACTTTCACAGCGTTCGATATGAACGTGTTCGTAAGTGTCACGAACATCACTGCTGATGTCTGTTGGGCGGTTGGACCGTAACACTCTGAAACGCTCTAAACCCCACAGAGTGCCCCCCCCCCCTCCCCCTCTCTCCATCCCTCAACACATCAGCGGCATTCTTCTCCCTCCACAGCCCCAGCGCAGTCATTTCCGCGAGAGAAATATGCTTCCAATTTATGTTTTTTTCGTCTTTTCTAACTGGAGCCATCCACCGAATGAATTCTCGGAGCACCAAAGTGCAAGTCAGAAACAGAGAGGCACCGGGAAGAGGGGAAGGATACAACAAAAATAAAAAAATCTCCCGCACTTTAACAGGAAGTCATTATTTCTGATTGAGAAGCATTTGCAGCACAATTATTTCCATCATCACTATTTCTCAAACTCTCCTGGTGTCTTGAAGTCTCTGGGTGAGTTAATTTTCTCTTTCCCTCCAAGTACAGGGCACTCTGTGTTATCTCTCTGCAGATTTACACTTTCACACACAAAGGCCGTCATTGGTCGAGGAACAGCCCGGGGATAATAACACTGGAGCGGTGAATATAATGAAAGTAGTGCCATTTGTCCCTCCCACTCACTCACTCACTCACTCACTCACTCACTCGTTATGGGAGCTACGATCACAAAATGACTATGCCAAGTCTACTTGCTGCATTCATTTGATCCACGGCGATGTAAAACATTCACTCAATGTCTCCAATTTCTCATTGACCTCTGCATTAGCGATAATTTCATCATCATCACACGATAAATAAAATGGACGTGTATTTGGAGGGGGCGGCAATGGAAAAGGTCCGATGCTCGGACCGGGTCAGAGGGTCAAAGAGGTTGGCTTGGATGGATCTGAGGTCGCGGATGAGAGTATGTTGGTGTATGCTTTGGAGGGATTTGTAGGCGATGCAGTGCCATCACCTACAAAACATATTTTTTATGTCCAAAATAAAATGTGCCAAAACCTAGAATTTGCTGTATTGGAAGGAAATGATGGAGAAAAAAGGTTTTGATTATACCGATGCTTTTTTTTTTCATGTTTTAGCCCATTAACCATGTTTCATGTGCACTTCTGACCACTTTCTACAGCATGCGATGTTCACTGTCAAAGCCACATTACCATCTCATTGTTATTCAGTTGTAAGCAGAGACAGCTCTGAACATTTGTTGGTTTGTTCGAGGAAGATCTGGCATCAGTTGCTGAAACGCATCACATTCACAAGCTATGTTTTTGGAAAGTCAAACCTGGAGGACAAAAAAAAAAAAAAAAAAAAAAAAGCAAACATGGTTACTGCTGGAAGGTTCATGTAAATGTGTGCTCACATTGAAAAGTTTGCAACTCAAGTCTCACATTCTTAAGTTTCTGAGTAGTGCACCAACAAGGAAGAGCGTTCAACCCATTTCATCTCATACAACTACACGATTCAGGATGAAAAAAAAAGACAATATTTTTTAATTATGCCGACTTTCGTGTTCCGTATATAAACGTAATGTCAAATTTCCCGACAAACATTTAGATTCCATCGCGGTGGGAAAAACATATTAACATTTTACCTATTGTCATATTAACAGCTTTTAGATTAGTTCAAAATCACATCTTACTCAGAAAATGTTGCCGATACATTCAGGCAGTTCTCACGTACACAAAATCCATACATTTTACATTAACTTGGTATAAATAACACATCCAAAGATTTGTTTTCTAACTGCTAACTAATTTTGTTTTGTTGCCTTAACCAAACCGCCACCGTTTCACATTAACCATGCATGAACCTTCAGCGTCAACTACGCAAAAAAGGTCATCATTATGCCGGAAACTTGCAACCAAGTGGTGAAATATGACGAGCAGGGATGAGACTGGAAGGAAGAAAACAACAGTATATTTAGCATTAAATGGGCAAAATGAAACATGGGAAATTACTGATATGGTCCATAAAGTACTCTAACAAGTACTGTAGACTGGAGTGTGTAAAACCCACACTAAATGAGACGTGCAGCCTGGTTTATGATCGCACTCCGTATATCTCTGAGGAAGGCGCTCACTTTAACCCATGAAAGAAGCCAACACCTTAAAAAGCTTTACACATGAACTGACAGACGCATAGCGAAGCTTGAAGATATGTAGTCTGACTCTTATAGCGGCGCATCAACAGCACTCAAAAATCTTGAGACGTTGGCAGGAATACTGTATGAATTTTGAACTTGGGAACTTGAAAATAAGATTAAAATGTGTCATATGCAGATGGCTTGAAGGCAGTTGCAAACTGAGAGCAGGGAGGAGAGCAGTTTCCTTATTCCAACTGATCGCATTACTTTCTGCGGTTTATCACCTGCTGTGCGTTGCTGAGTGCAGAAGGCAGACATGAATAGAGAGATTCAGGTGTTCCAGGTAACCAGCCAAATTAGGTCCGATTGTGTCAAGTGTCGGCTGTGTTCTGGCACCAGATGACCAGCTGGGAGTTGGGTCTGGCACATGTACTTTACAGCTGCGAGATTTTATAAAAAAAAAAAAACTATGTGAAAGAAAGTTTCTTTTCTTTGTTTTATGGGATATTAATTTGCTTCCGACTTGGTGCGAAAGAGCTTTTTAGTTAATTACAAGCATTTGTGCATCTGGGTTGTTGCACTGGATCACCTTAAAGTGCTTGAAAACCTATTTTCTTTATCAGTAATTTCACAAGACCGATTCCCTTTTGTGCCGTCACGTACTTCATTGTTTAATCAGGATTTAACAACATTTTAATCTTCATTTTATGGGTTTGTTTGCTTATGTTGCCAGGTCACTGACAATTACATCTAAAGAAGAAGAAGAACACCGAAAGATGGGGTTGTTTTGTTTTTTTTCAAACTGTGCTGCTTTGGAAGAATCACAGCCCCATTAGTTCATGTTAAAGTTACCGTTCTTCTATATGGGCTTTTCACGCACAGCGCAGATGATTTTCTGCCATACAGTTTTATGGAACCAAACGGTAGCTTCTCATCACACTGAATTTATTGGAATGTGTCAAAGACATGGTTAGCGGCAGACAACCACCCAGTGCCGGTGTCTAATGAAGTGGCTCCTCAGCGTCTGCAGCATAGAAAGCAGAGAAGGCAGATCCTATGTGTCCGTGGAAGTAGGATTCATTACATCCATTGCGACAGTAGTGTGGTGTGATGGATTTCATCTAATGGGGAATTAGGATTAATACAGTGGACATAAGGTATTACATTTTGAAATTGATAGTCATTAATACAATGTACATTACCTTTCATCATAATTCAAATTAAGGATTATTGCACACTGTAGGCGACTAATGTCGTCCCCCCCCCCCAAAAAAAAAGATTTTGCTATAAGCAGAGGAATATTTGCATTAGCTGCTCATTTACTAACTGTTTCTTGATTCCTTTTTTTGTGCTCACAGATGTGAGATTGTCGTGTGGGTGGTAGGAATCAGTCAGTGCATCGCAGTAAAAGAGAGGACATTTAAATAGCAATAAAGCTTTGTTTCAAGCCTCGCTTGCGAGGCAATCCCAACCATATTCAACACAGAGCTTGAAATTTGAGTGCTATTCCTGTTAGATTAGCACACCATGGAATTTTCACATTCCTTTTGACTCCAATTATCCCCACGATTATGTTAATGCCGGTTTCTCGATGAGATAACTACATACAGTACATTATTCAGCCCCAACATCACTTTAGGCACTTTAAACTGTACAGACCCCCCACCTCTCTACACCCTACACACACACACACACACACACACTTTCTATGCAGCCGAATGCGTCTTTTTTTTCCTCCTCTTGAAATGTTTCTATAAAGAATTGAGGGAATCTCCACAAGGGAAGTAAAAAGAGGAACACCCAGAACATCAAGCATCGGCTGATCTGCTCTATAACTTTGTATCATGCCATGTTATCGCCCCGAGAGGTTTTCACGACTGAACTCGTCTTTTTCTGACAGTCTTGCCTTCCCTTTTTTTTTTTTTTTTTTTTATTCACTCTATTCAACATGTTTTCATAGATATAAAATGTGGTATGTGGATGTTCTATCAATTGTTTCTTTTAAATGAAACAAAATTCTTTGTGTCTTTTTTTTTTTTTTTTTTTTTTTCTTTTCACAAAATACGAGGTGGATGGTTGGGTCAACGAAGCCTGGTACAAATCGAGTGCAGTGCAACCAAAACACTTTTACAGATGCTGGATGAAAAAAATAAATATACCGAATGCAGAAGCAAAACAAAAAGTCCTCACATTGTCTTGACAACAGGAGCTGCACTGGAAAAGCAGTTTGCAGATATTTTGTGGAACTGTTCTTGTTCCATTTCCGTATGAACAGCAGATTGTTTTCTTATTACAATGATCAAGAGTTTCACCTAACTATTAGCGGACTCCGACAGGACTAAATGGTCAATTAGTTGGGGAATATTTTCCCACTTCCAGGGCGTCAAATAGACCTTCGAGCTGCGGCCATCGGCGTCTTGATACCAACGCACAAGGCACCCTTTTGCGTCTGTATGTCGACCCATCCGCGTCATTTTTAGACTTGCTCAAAGCAGCGGACGCAGCATTGAGTGCGAGAAGTGGGGGAGCAGCACTAGTGTCCAACGTGAAACCAAAAGTGGAGTGTTTCTTTTGACGCTGTCATGTCACGTAATGTTATGCCACTGAGTCGCATCGTGTTATATCCATAGCTCATGTGCAAAATGCATTATTTTTGCCAGCCTTATCCATTTAGTTGGCTAAACCTTATCCTGGCAGATTATAAAATAACACACACACACACACACACACTAGTCAACTTGGTTTAATTCGATTGTTGTATTTGCATTTAGGTCGTTTGATCCTACGTTTGATCAATGTCAAGACATTTTATTGTTTAGAATAATGATTTTGTCTGTGTAATGCTATTTGCGAAGTAAATGCGATCCCTTTTAAAAGTGCTGTACACACATTGCTACTTTGTCAACAGCGTGAGCTAAACGGAAAGAATCACTTTGGCAAACTTGGCGTGTTTGAGTTTGAGCTTTCGCCATTAGAGCTTTTCCCATGGTTGACTGGGGCCCAGTTTAACCTCTGAAGCGGTCCTACCGATGATGCAGCCTGAGGGTAGAGCAGAAAAGGTGGGTGAGAGAGGGTGACGTGGTGAGGAGGTAACATTTGTGTTGCTGAGGGCAGAGAGGTGTGAAGATAATAGCCCCAATGGGAAGATATGCAAGGCAGGGGTGCTTTATGAGGCTTGGTCAGTGTAGTGTGAAGGAGTCCTGCATTGCTCACAGAAACTGAAAGAGTAATCTTCAACTTATTCAGTTTTCTACTTCTGGTGGCTTTGTCTCTCTCTCTCTCTCTCGTACTGCCGCTTCTATTCTTTGTCCAACTCTCTTTGTCTCTCATCACTTCATAAATAAGTAAAGTACTGTTGGCTTACAATGCGAGTATGATTCAGAATGTTACCAAAAAAAAAAAAGACAAAGAAATGGTTTGCACATGTGTACATACAGTATGCAGCTACATTAACACCACTAGTTCAATTAATCTGAATATCTTGTGCTCTTCTGGTATACAAGTTAGTTTAAAATGTATAATTCACAACTGATGTTAAAGTATCTATAGCTTATTTATATGTGAATGTTTTGTGTATATTTGCACGTATACTCTCAAAAAAAAATATTACAAAATGTATTTAATACAAAAGTTGACAAATTGCTAAACAAGGAATAAATAAAACAATATACTTTATAGTGTATATGATGAAATGCAATTTCATGTAATGTTAATGTTTAGAACAATGGACAAAAATAAATAAGAAAAAAACTAAGAAGATTTTAAGGAGATCAGTACAGTGCCAGATGTTGTGCTGTTTTTGTAATACCAGATTTTTCTCAAAAGCAAATATTACATTTGATTTTGGTCTGAGAACATTTGAGTTCTATTTTGGTAGGGAACTAGGTACGTCTTCATACCAACTGCGGTGTAAAGCAGGAAGCGTTGCTCTCGTTCCATCTCTAGTTGTTGGCAGAACTGATGCAGTCCGTTTCCTCTGGGTTGCCATGTTGGTCCACCAGTCCCAATAGACAAAGTGTGGTCACTCAGCCAGTGTTTATCTCTCTCAGTTTCAAGTCGCTCACGGTGCCTAGATAATCTGAACAGTGGTCAATGTACGTTTCTTTTTCTTTGGCTGTAATTTGATTGGTCCAGATTTTGAGAGAGCCGTGCTGCTGTTAGGAGAGCTGAGGCTCATGCACAGCTGGCTGATGGGACTTTTCTCCTCTTGGCAACACACAGTGTCATTGGAAGATTGGGCTTTAACCTTGGTGTGGTTTATGAGCCAAAGTAGCACGATTTTAATTTCCACTAAAAAGGAAAACTATTTAAAAAATTGGTTCTTCCACATGATCTCCTTGTCCTTGGCTTATTTTTTGCAAAGAAAACATCTGGTAATGACTAAATAGTTTCACTTCAGGTTTATAGCAGACCACCTCAAGGTGTCACTCAGAGAGAGCCAGGACATTCTGATGTAGCATTTCAAAATTAAAGCCCTTTAGCTTGTATTGCTGTACTGTACTAATTTAAAATGGCATTGATGTCCTGGTTCAATTAAACAAGATGAATACCACACAAAAGAGTCAAAGAGCCATTTAACACCTGGCTGAAAAGCAGTGTTTCCCTTCTGACCACACCCTGCATCACGTATTAGTGTGGTTGGGTTAGGGTATGTGCTCTGTTGAACTGGTAGCCACACCCAACAGTGACGTCAGGGGGGGCGCAAAGATACGATTTTCGGGTTTACTTTCTACGGTTCCTGCTGAGGATCCATTGCTTTCCTTTCCTTTCCTTTCCTTATCTCTCCTACTCGTTCACTCTCCCTCTCTATCGCCTCACATCCCTCTCACCTCCCTTTTCGCCGCTCCCTCGGCCTTTGAAATACCACACTCACAATTTCTTGCGTAAACAAACCCCTCACTGGCTCTTTCTCTCACTCTGTCCTTGGCTCTACATCTCGTTATCCGTCTTCAAGGAGAGATGGAGGAGTGGCTGGAGGGAATCATGTTTCATCATCCAGCCATATTTACCGAGATGGAGCCCGACATCTCCTTTTGCAAGCTGCTTGTCTGTATATCTTTGTTGTTTATGGCTCGATGCAATATTCAGGGGACGGCTTTCTTTTCGGTTGTACGTCGACAAAGTTCAAGGGACCAAGTCATTACATGCAACGAAAATTAGTCTCAGGCCATCACTGTGGACAGAGAAAAAAAATAAACCACTTATCTGTGAAACGTCTGCAGCGAGGCACTTGGCTTCATAAGGAGAGAGGGGATTGGGAGCACTTTCTACCGAGTGGTGGTTGCATGCAGACAAGCAGCTGAGAGGGAGGAGGAAAGCACTCACAGAGCTGAGTAGTTTGTGTGGTTTGACTTCAGAGGGTTCAGGTTTACAATGGAGAGGGAGGAAAGCAAAATAGAAACTTCAAATAGCAGAGCTGTGGCAGAAGCAGCAGCACTCGCAACATGATAAAACATCCCTGCATGTCTCGTGAAAAGAATCGAGTCATTTGTCATGATCCTCAGATTCCCCTTTCTGGGTGAAACACAGGCATGGGCAAAGAGTACGAAATGCATTATTGGGATGTATGTTGTTTTTTTTTTTAAGGTTTTGGTGTTAGAACACTTTGAAGTGAATCTTTGGTTTGGTGTGCTTTTTCAGTGACTCACTAAATCCCATAAGCTGCTATAGTATCTCCAACAGCCAGACCGGGGTTTCTTTAATCACACCTAGACAGTGACTGTTTCATCCCGCGAAGCTGTCTTCTTTGTAGTTTTGGGAAACAACAACAGAATCAATTAAGCAGCGAGCGGGACACGGCGTGAGGGAGGAGAGGAGTAACTGACGGCAACGACAGGTCGTAAAAAAGGAACAGTAATTTGAATGAACGAGGGAGACATTAACTTATGCAGACGCAGCATTAAAGAACTATCTGTATTTTACATTAAATGGAAGAGGTTTTGCATTGGAGACTTGCATATTTCTCAGGAGTGTCGACTCAATAAACAGGCGCAGGTATGTGTGCAGAATAGTAACTCAAGGGCAGCTCTAATGCACTGCAGAGAATTGAACGAATAAAATGATAAGTTACTCATACTCAACTGGAGCTAGAGTGTATGAAACTGAAGACGGAATGAATGAAGACAGAACAGTGGGGATAAAAAAAAGTGGAAAGGCCGAGATGGAATTCAATCGGGAGCGAAATAGATTTAGATTCAATTTAATGAGAATTGAGCGTATAGCACCCCCCCCCCTCCCCGTGAGAAAAAGTCACGATAAATGCAGGACGTGTTTGTTGGGAGGGAGCGTTGGACGCCTTCAAAGTGACGGGCCCTGTAGAGGACATTAATGAATTGACATTACACGAGGATCAATGCTGAAGCTCTCAGGGTCGGAAAAAAAAAACCTGCACTTAATGAAAAGGGATTACTCTCTTAAGATCAAGGTCTTCCACTTCCCTTCTTTCCCTCTGCTCCTTTTTCTTCTCTTTCGTATTCTGTTGTGCTTCCTTTCCTTTCCTCACACCCTCCCCGACTATTTCTGAAGGAAACACATATATTCTGATTTAGTCCGCAATCTGACACGGTTTCCCCAAGCCACTAGTTTAAATGCAAAGTTGGTCTGGCAATGTGGCCGTATGTCGTTTTGTTGAGAGAAGAATTCGCGAATGTTATTAGGTCCATGCACATTGATTTGTTGGAATTTTAGTCTCTGCTTAAGGGAATACTTACCTCAAAATATGCCTATTGAATACCAGACACGTTTTACTCTCTTCGGTATGAAATCTGGCTCCGAAAGGTGTGCAGCTTAATCCTGTGAGGACGCCGGCATCTGTAGTCTACTGATCCACAGCAATGGATCCTAAAATCGTGCAGCATAATCCACCCTGTTGCCATTGATCCATTACTGTATGTTCACCACTGTATTTGCCAATCAGTCACAGTTTCTCCACAGCATTGCTAAAATACATTTGCATGTCATACTGTCGCAGACATCTGCCCAAACCAAAAGGCGGTGTAGCTCACAATTACTTGGGGATTTGATTGGTTGTTTGTAACATAAGCATACTTGTGTATCGTGGTGCGGGGGACTGGTTTTAAGAAGACCGTGAATGTTTTGGTACAGTTGAGTCACCAACTGAATCCATTGTAAGGGCTGCAAATCTAAGCTAACTAGCATCCTCCTTCAATCCGATTGCATCGGACACAGTTGACGCGCAGCATGCTGCTGACCTCGTGAGTGTCAGGAGTGGGGCCATGTGCCCCATTCATATGTTGGTAGATGCATGTCACACTCGTGCCTGTGCTGTGTGTTATTTACTCCCTGAAGGTTGTCTTTCAGCTCTTCCACGAGTGAGTCCTCTTGGTCATCCTGTCTCTTGAGCCACAATGCGTTGCTGTTCCCTCACACACACACACATTTCTGCTTGATTTCACATCTCTCCTTGTCTCTTTGAAGCCATTAACTGAGATTATTGAATCTCTCTGTATCTGTGTGTGTGTGTGTGTGTGTGTGTGTGTGTGTGTGTGTGTGTGTGTGTGTGTGTGTGTGTGTGTGTGCCCCTTTACGTACACGGAGCACCAAACTCTCACCTGCTATGAATAATTGATCTGCTGAATCTAGGCCGCATGAGGTTTGAATGCAAGGAGGCAGCTGCTGCAGCAGGAGGGTACCTTACAGTTTGTTTTAAAAGGGAGCTATGTGAGGGGGACCAGGAGATGGAGACTGGTGAACTGGAAAATGCCATCGTTCAGTGCAGGTATTGGTCTTTACTGACCTGATGGTTCCAAAAGCAGAGCTGGGCAGCTCCTAAATCATTAATCCACAAAAGCTTTTAGTTGCGTGTACTGGAGCCAGAATGTGTTGTGTGCATGTCTACACATGTCAACAGAATGCAATTTTAAATTTGACTCACAACAATGTCTGATATAAGAAGCACGTGGTGGTGGCTCGGAGGTTGTTGACGTTGGGGGGGGAAAACATGTCTGACAGTTCGCAAAAACCCAATTCACTCTCCATATTTCCTTTTGACAACCAAACGGCAACACAAAAACAATCCAGGAGCGAAAACAAATTGAATATTTTTCCGTTAAATGAGCAAACTGCTCTCAGGCCACCCTCACGTGGATGATAGTGTTTGAGCTGACAGGTATCTGTATATATGTACATGTTATATGTAATAGCTTATAATATATTTTGTATGTCACTGTATGAATTCCAAAGGGAGAAATAACTCTCTTTATAACTGTTGGCTGCAGCCCTGCTTTGGCCCTTCAGCTCTGCTTTTCTAAACACTGTGTTAATTTACGAACCCCATGGGGAAATTTCTCTTTTTTGTTTGGCCCCTTTCACAGAAACATCAAAGCACACAGTGAGTTAAAGAGCAACAGCCCTGGAGCTGGTAATGATTCAATGCTCAGATTCTTCATAAGGTAACCAGGTCCTGTGGTTCATGGAGTAACTACAGTCCCAAAGCTGCAGACACGTCTCCCGGAGTCCACAGCTCCTCTTTAAAAACAACCTCCCTCTGATATTCCCCTCCATCTCCGCTTGCTTCTCTATCGAATTAGATTAAGTTATTACAGCAAAACTTATTTGTGTCCTTTGTCATTCGCTGCTTTTCTCTTCATCTGTCTGCCAGCTGTCACAGTATCACCACAACTCAGCTGTCACTCTGATAGAGACACTCAGTGATTGGCTGTGCTGCACTCTGTCATTGACAAACATATGCATGATTGAACAAGACTCAGCGACTGGACGAGCCAGGCAGACTGGCAATCATCCAGCATGCTGCTGAAAGCTATAAACGCCGCTCCAAACTCTGCGAAACAGAGAGTTGCTGCGTCTCAAGTGTGAAACCAGAGGCAGAGCGTGTGATTAGTGTCCTTTGTGGAAGTCTTTCAGGCCAATTCACACTTTACATGTCAGGGTCGGCCGTGCTCCGTGTGATGTAAATGTCGTCATCCGTCAATATCAGGCGAGGGTCACGTGCAGCATAAAGTTTGTGGACTGTACATATAGCGCTTACGCCCATTGCGCATGTTCCAGTTTGTTTCCACACTCCAGTCCACTTGGTGGTGTATGCACCTCTGAAGTATGCACCTCTGACGTATGCACCTCTGGAGTATGCACCTCTGGCGCATGCTCCTCTGGCGTATGCACCTCTGGCGTATGCTCCTCTGGCGTATGCTCCTCTGGCGTATGCACCTCTGATGTATGCTCTTCTGGAGTATGCACCTCTGACGTATGCACCTCTGGCGTATGCACCTCTGGCGTATGCACCTCTGTCGTATGCTCTTCTGGCGTATGCACCTCTGACGTATGCACCTCTGACGTATGCACCTCTGGCGTATGCACCTCTGGAGTATGCACCTCTGACGTATGCTCTTCTGGCATATGCGCCTCTGGCGTATGCACCTCTGGCGTATGCACCTCTGGCGTATGCACCTCTGGCATATGCTCTTCTGGTGTACGCACCTCTGACGTATGCACCTCTGGCGTATGCACCTCTGGCGTATGCACCTCTGGCGTATGCACCTCTGACGTATGCACCTCTGACGTATGCTCTTCTGGCGTATGCACCTCTGGCGTATGCACCTCTGGCGTATGCACCTCTGGCGTATGCACCTCTGACATATGCTCTTCTGGTGTACGCACCTCTGACGTATGCACCTCTGACGTATGCTCTTCTGGCGTATGCACCTCTGACATATGCTCTTCTGGTGTATGCACCTCTGACGTATGCACCTCTGACATATGCTCTTCTGGTGTATGCACCTCTGACGTATGTACCTCTGGCGTATGCTCCTCTGACATATGCTCTTCTGGTGTATGCTCCTCTGACGTATGCTCTTCTGGCGTATGCACCTCTGACATAGTCAATTTCTAGTTTGCCACATGATGTGATAATGAGACAGATTTACCATGCATTTTAGTGCCACTAGCTTGTGAAATGACACTGATACCAAAGACTCTTGCATGTCGTGAGAGGACCGTAAACATTTCCCTACATTTGTAGAGCTTCTACATTCTATCAAACACCTTCCCCCATGAGGGATACATATGACCCACTCCAACGACAAGGAATCGCATGATAAATGCTCACTATCACCTGCTGAACTACATATGGATACACTTTCGATGATTTATAGGTTTTTGGTAGAACCATTAGTTAAGTTTGGCCAGTGCAGTGCAATACCGCCACAGGGAGTGCAATATATTTGAATCATTTGGCTTTGTGCTGTCATGAAGAATGAATGTAGTTGGTGGCTAATAGTGCTGCCCCAAACACTGGTGATTTGGCTTGTGTTCCTGTGTTTGTTTGTGCATGTGTACTCTATGTGTGCACTTCTATGTGTGCGCTTCTATGTGTGCATTTTCTCCATGTGTGTGCATGCACGCCGCGTGGCATCTATCAGCTTTCAACAGAATGCTGTGAAGGCGTGACGATGCAACTATACATATAAGCAAAAGGCATTAGCACCCACTAGACCATCCATTAAGTCTGTACAAGTAAAATGTAGGTATTTAACATCTGTGAGTAGCTCAGATCTGCCTCTCTTCCTGGCCTCTCTCAGCATCTTCCAGTTCCATCTTTGGAATAAATGAGCTCACTCACCTGCCCACTCTCCACAAATCTCCCCCTTTATTATATGCATGCTCCATATGGTGCCGCTTGTTTAGAAGAGTTATTTTTAGGCCCTCTGATTCCTGAACCTGAGAAACACCGCTGTCATTCACATCGTCTTTGTCCTTCTTCTTTTTTTTTATGTTCGACTTCCCTCTGGTTCGCTTGCTTGCTCTCATAGGTTTTTGTGTTGAGAAGCACTATAAAAGATGAGATCCTCAACTGCCTGTATTGTTCAGCTGAGAGAGACCTCATTAAACCGTTTTCTAAAACACGCTTTGTATTCCTTCTCTATCCGCAGTTTGTTAATCACATATTTGCACCTTTACTTCTCTCACTTTGTCCATTCCACATCGTGAATCCAAAGATTAACGGACAGAGACGACTTATTGACGAGCCGCCGCTGCTTACAATATCAAACGGCCATAAAACAGCACTTAGCAGACTTAAATAACACTAATGTGTGGAGCGTGCTGGTCCATTTAACCCTGACATACCTTGGCACCCTGTGACTGGGCTCCAGTTCTCACCGGCTCTCTTTACTTCAACCGTCCCCCGGCCTCGACAGGGACGCAATCGGGAGCATGGAGCGGCTCAGTCCTTTGAAGTGAAGCCAACCCGACTGAAGGACGATCAAATCAGAATTAATGTGCATGAGGTGGCGACGCCGTTGAAGAGTGTTGGCATTTTACGGTTTCACGGCACGCGCTGCGCCGACACACATGGCGCGAATTAGAACACCCAAATGTAGATCAGTAGTGCAAGCCCTGAAGAGCTGCTGGTGCATTATAATTTGGGACCTCTGAGCATTTTTTATAATACCCAGAATGACCAAAATATTACAAAAATGAAGTCGGTGATGAAGTAACCTGAGGTAAAAATAACAGATTGATCTCTCTCAATCACAAACTAACACCCCCCCCCCCCCCCCCACACACACACACACACACACACACACACAATAGACAGCTTGACCATATAGTCATAAAAATACCCTTAATATTTAGTGAATTCATTGTATATACTAATTACATTATCAGCTCTCTGTGACCTAATTTATTGGTAGTGTGCTAGCATGAGATAAGACACAAGGCCAGTATTGATGCTAATCCAATACAGACAGAGAAACACACACACACACACACACACACACACACACACACACACACACACACACACACACACTTGTAAGCAGTCTCTCACTTTGCTGATGCCTCTGCACCAGAAGAATAGCGCGACAACGTGCTATATTTCCAAAATATTTCCCTTCCGCTGCATTTCTCAGAGATCTCTGCATTGTCACTGTTCTCTTCCATTTCCCCCCTTCATTCAGTAGAAGAATAGTCAGGCAACCTTAGGAGGCAATATTGCCTGCAGTGGTGCCGGGGAACAGCAAATGAGACAAAATCTATAACGTTCTGCAGTAGGGTGTGAAAAAAAAAAAAAGGCACATATTCCCGGGCGGAAGTGTTGCTGGTCACAGCTGTTGGCAGAAAATAAGTGCTTTCAACAAGTCAACAGAGATTTTCTTTAAATGTTAGAGGAAAAAAAAGCTTGAACTTTGTGCCATTACTGCTGTTTCTTGACCCTTTAAGAATAAATATTTGCATTTGTGCTTTTGTTCCAACAATGTAAGTTAAAATAAATATGCAATTTATTGACCCATACTGAAAATGTCAGACGCTGATTCAGAGCATTGTTCAGATTGCTGGGAAAGAAAAGGCGTGTATAAACTGATGCAAATAGAAAAAGATTTTATGTCAAACTTGTCATTTATAGGTGTTGCTCCTGATTGTAGCATTTGGTATGGCTAGTCTTGTCTGATTTTGTCCATTTAAAAATGCCTGAGATGACTTTATGATATACATAATAGGGTTGTAAAACAAATGCATGAGCAGAGGATGTGTTCTGAACAGATAGGGGAAGAATTCATGCAGTTATCTTTGCCACATCATCCAATATTGAAGCCTGGCACTATGACCAAAAATGTATATCACGGTATTTTGTAAGATTATACCGGTTTCACGGTATATCACGGTATTTAGTTTCGCGTTAACGCATTAACTAATTAACGCCGAAAATGATTTTATCTACCGTTTAATTATTAAGCGGACATTTTTAAACACAAGAACCGGCGGTGAACAGCTGTTTGTGTGGCGTCTCTTCAGTCTCTTCCTGCTTCCTTCACCTACATTCCCCTGGGTCCTAAGACCCTCCAGGTACAGCCTCTTATCATCCTCTATGTACCAACAACATTTATAAAAAAAATACCACACAAATTACAGTCTAATCAGCGTTGCATATGTGTCTAAAGAAAATACCCCAAAAAGCAAAAATGAACACATGAAAATAACTCACGTGTTCTGCTGAGGTGACGTAGGTTGCTCGTGTTACCACCAGCGGCATCAACAGTGGCTCCAAACTCGCCACACGTCGGATTCTTTTAAGACCAGAACACGTCCAGACCGCAGACACAGCTCCTCTCGTGGGCTCAGACTCTCCTGGTTCATCTCCGGTCTCTCTCTTAGTTCCTCCTGCGTCGCTCTGTTCTGTTCTTTAAGTAACGCGACGGAGCCTCTCCCAGCTGCTAGCAGACTGTTGTGCTAACGGGCTAGCTACCGAGCTGTACCCAGCATGCTGTTCGGCGGTGACATTTTATAAATGTACAGTGTCACAAATTGCTTATGTGTCACAAACTGTTGTGTGCCGTGGTGTTGCCCTGTTAAAGAGCGTTAGTTGTGGGTTATTAATTGTATAAACCGTAGCTGTACTCGCGGCGGACAACATATTTTGCTTCCTGTTGAAGAGTGACAGCAGTTGTTTGTGGCTATACCGGTATACCGGTATATGAATAATTCATATCATATGTAAAATATACCGGTGTACCGCCCAGCCCTACCTGGCACTTTGCATGACATGATAATAGATGGAAAAAAATGACAAGTTTCAACAGTGCATTTTTGTCAATGGTTTTCTCTTTTAGACACTTAGAACTAAAGAATAACTTAACACTCATCAGGGACTCCTCTCATTATATACACAACCTCCAATTGTTCAAGAAAAGTCATGCAAAACGACCAGCGTTGAAAACTCTCGTTCTATTTCCACTACTAATTTACACCCAAGACCAATAACGGTCACACATCTCAGTTCAGCCTCATGCAGATATTTTGACATAAAGAGATATAGATATAGATTTTACACCCTTATGCCGTCGTATAGGTATAGTATAATATGAATATTCACCATGTTGCAGATAGCGACACCACATTTAGTTTCACAGAGTCGTTGCAACACTGCACACATTTTGTCAGCAGGGGTCTTGAGACAGAAGGATGAGCCCATTCAATCAATAATCAAACATATTGCTTCACTATTAATAACCACTGGGTGCCTGAACATGATCGTAAACACCTTTTGAGTGTGGAGTGAGTCGAGACATTATTTAGAAACAGCCAATAGCGAGAGCGAAAACACCAGGGTGCTTATCAGGGTCTTTGGAGAGACACAGGAAATTGAGTTTGTCCAGTCTAATTATGGGCAGAGTCACGCAGCTCTACAGACGTACCATTTCCCTCCCATTAGCAGAGATGTGTTATTCATGAGGGCAAATCTAGTGTGAACTCTGCCTCACTGATATTCTACACAGTCACTTCTCAGTCTGTCAGGGGACCCGAGCCATTGTGTGTCCTTCATTTACTCATCTGTTTCCGTTTCTGCACCCCCCCCCCCCCCCCCAAAGAAAAAGCGGCACTTGGTGATGATGAGGTCATGGAGTCAAACGCGCTTGTGAAGAGCTATCGATAGCATCTGTCACATAGACTGTATATAGAAACATACTCTGCTTTATTCTCTATTTTACTGTAAATGGCACCATGATTTACCGAATGAACATCAGGGTTTCTTGATGAGGACTTGAAGCTAGGGATTGAGACCATAAACTCACATTTACAATGTTCACTTTCTCATATACCTCTGTACAATCAGACTCATTCTTGCAACCAGAGGAGTCACCCCCTGCTGGCCATTTGAAAGAATGCACGTTTAATTAAGGCACATCCGCATTGGCTTCACAGTAACCAGTGTGGAGGGAAAAGTGGGGATGAATGGTTGTGGGCAGTGGAAGGAAAGCTGCATGGGGAGAGAGTCGGAGGTGAGACACTTGTGACAAGAGTGTAAACACAGCTGATGGGATAGCTGCTCCTTTTTTCCTTTCCAAAAGCACATTATCATTATCACATTTGCTTTCAGAGCTTCTCCTTTATTCTGCCAAATTCCAATAGGCACTATTGGCAGATATGCTCTGTTGTGTCCAAAGCTATTTATACAATACAATCTGAGCTGAATAGCTCATTGTGTGAGAGCACAATACATTTATGACACACATTCATTTCTTATATTTTCATTTAAGGACAGCATTCCCATACAATGCTTATGCTTTTGCTTTTGTGCTGAAAACCAGTCTCCGTATTCAAAGCCCTTTAAACAAGTGTCAAACCGGCTTTTATGTTCGTCTCACTGACGCGATCTGCTTCATTCGTTCCCGAAACATGACGCATCTGTTGCTGTAAATGCTTGTAAAATGTGTGTCTTAGTGTGTCCGCAGAGAACTTCTACATTCCCGCATTGACTGATGCACATTCGTGTGAATGCATGTGTGAATTTACATTAACATCAGGATTTAAAGAAGTGTTTTGGAGGTGCGAATACATGCTGGAGCTGAGATCAGTGAGCTGGCAGGTGTTAAGTCTCCATCGAGAGTGCATGTTACACCAGCTTTAAAAGAGAGCACGCATGACCTCTGTGTGGCTGAACACAAGAAAAAAATTCCCCCCCCCATCATTCAATATGCATGCAGAAGAGAGTGTATGAGATACTTTCAGCATCTAAAGAGCATCCACATCATAAATTCATGTCTTCTAAAGCCTCATCAGAAATCTAGTTAAAAGATTTTGTTCTGGAGGGAAGGAATAGAGATATAACACCTTTTATCTGCCATGCCTGTAATGGTTTTCTCTGTAAATTGGGGTATTTGGCGAAGCAGTAAAAACATCCATTTTAGAGGAACAGATTAAGCAGGGTAAAGAATCTATTACTTTGTCCTGACAAGCTGAGGAGAGTGAGAGAGGAGAGGAGGCGCATCCTTGTGTCCAACCTGATTAGCAAATCACTGATTCAAATTGTCTCACTATCTGGGCAGCTTTTGCATTCTCATCCCCTCGCTTTCCCCGTGCATCACACTTATTCCTGTCCGTCTCTCAGCCGCTCACATCATTTTCCTAATTCTATTGACATGCATGACGTAAACTGTTAATAGAAATAGTTTAAGACCTCAGAAGAGATTTACTGAAAGTGAGAAGATCACTTTAATGAAGGATGGAATCCCTTCCTTGACTTCCTGCTCAGGCAGGAGTATGATTTGATCTTGGAACAAATATCAGCAGCAAAAGACGGATTCAATTTGTTGTTTTTTTGTGCGTTCTTTATGGAAATGATTCTTCTGCGTGGGTCAATATTCTGATAATATGTGAAATACAGTAACATCTCAAGTACCTGGGGGCTGCTGCTTAATGCGAATGTTCTTCAAACAGCGGGAGGGAAATTGACTGTGTCTTGTCTTGCTTATTTGTCTGATACATAAAGCAAACCTTTATTTCCCAAAAAGTAAGGCAAAACACTTTCACCTATTCATTCAGTCAGCAAGTGCCACGCTTGATACATCTTTATGGAACTGGCGAGTAGAAAGAAAGATTTAGATAATATGCTGCTGCAGAGCAACAAAAAAGAAAAAAAAGTGAAACATCGGTGTGACAAATCTGGAAATAGCCAGTAACAAAGTAAAGGATCCACGTACTGATGCAGGGCATGACGTTAAAATTAAAAGTCGAAATAAAGCCGAGGGCTATTGTAGTGCTGTCATGGCGTGTCACAATCTCCAGCTGGAAATATCCCCACAGTGCACACGAACACGCGCTCAGATTCAACCTTTTGCCCGTGTTCAGCCGTGAAGAATCGCTCCATTTTGTGGGCACATTTCTGGTTTAGGAGGATGCTTGCATTTCCATTGTTGCCCAGTGGCAGGGCTTAACAAATAGGATTAGATCCGTGCCCGAGAGAGCACACTCCTGTTCAGGTGACACGCAGCTCCATGCTCCAGCTCTGCAACTAGACACAGAGAATTACTGTTAAAGGTCAGTGGAGTCAGACGCTGAATGTCACAGCTTAGCCACAGTTTGGTGAGAAAATACATTAGATAAATACGCCTGTCTCTTGGCGGAGAGTTATTCTGCGGCTCCTGAATTTCTAGCATAAAAGACCCAGAATTACAGGGAGAGTTAAAAGGCAACAGAGGCATATCGATTAGAGGCAGTGAATCAGGCTGCTGCTATGCTGTGAAGAATAAATTGAATAGAAGACAGCCAGAGGTTGTCAGATGGAACTTTCATGATGGGCTGTGTGAGTTGTGCTCATTTTAGATGAGCCTGTGGATAAGTCACATCTCCAGTCTCAGGGATCTGGGGAATCATGTCACCGATCAGAAAGCGCCTCGGAGCAGCTTACTACAAGTTGAAATAAGCATTCCACGCCCCATTTAACAACACAAAAAGACTGATCACAGCCTCCGCTCACTGCAAAGTAGTGCCGATGGAATCAGGGAAGGGATTGGACTCTTAATAGCACATCTCCCTGGTGGCGGAAATATTGAAAAGGGTAATTCTGAAATAGCTGCATTGGCGTCAAATCAGACAAGAGTGCTGCGACTGGGATCCAATCAGCTTCACAGAGATATCTTGTGATTCACTGGAGCAGGAGTTATTGTTTGCTTTCTTCAATAGACTCCTCGTTGTGTGGGCCAAAATACACTCATTGTATTCAGCAAGTAAACTATGACAGAGAGGGTCCATATGTAGCACTGTGGCACAAGTTGAGCCAATCAGAGAGAGAGAGAGAGAGAGAGAGAGAGAGAGAGAGAGAGAGAGAGAGAGACGACATCACTGTGTAAAAACTAATACAAAATCAGGCTTTCAATTTATCTGCAAAATTGTGACTCAATCCCCTTTGAATTCTCCTCAGTGTTTACTGATGTGTGACCTGTGTTGTATGACTTCAATACATACAATACATTTCAATTTAATTTAATGATCCCCTGACTTGTGTGAGTTTAGGGCTACTGGGGCAAATGCTAGCATGCTAACATGCTAAACTAAGATGGTGAACATGGTAAACATGATATCTGCTAAACATCAGCATGTTAGGATTGCCACCGTGAGCACGTTAGCATGCTGATGTTAGCTTGATGATGTTAGCTTTTGGGGCAAGTACAGCCTCACAGAGGCCCTATAGAGGCTGTCAACTCTTTGTGTTATTAAAATATTACACTTCAAGTTTTGATCTAGACAAGGAGGCATTAACTATCTCTTCTGTGTGTGTGCACTCTCTGCAGGCTGTGGGCTGGAGTTCCTGCTGGTTCTCTGTGGACTCGAGTTGTCCTGGTCCTGCCCCCGTCACTGTATCTGCTACACTGCACCCAGCACCGTCTCCTGCCAAGCCCACAACTTCCTGTCGGTCCCCGAAGGCATCCCTCCCGACAGCGAGCGCATCTTCTTACAGAACAATAAGATCCATCGCTTACTCCGGGGACACTTCAGCTCCAATACGGTCACTCTCTGGATCTACTCCAACAACATCACTTACATTGAGCCGTCCACCTTCCACGGCTTCACGCTGCTCGAGGAGTTGGACCTCGGAGATAACCGCCACCTGCGCTCCTTGGCGGAAGACACCTTTCACGGGCTGAATCGGCTAAATGCGCTTCACCTGTACCGCTGTGGGCTCAGTTCACTCCCTAATAACATCTTCCAAGGCCTCAGAAACCTGCAGTATCTCTACTTGCAGGTACACTAGACTGTTTCTACCACCAAGACTCTATTAGGGCTGTCACTCTTCCGCAAGAACAAATTTGAACTTACACCACCTACGTAGACAAATTCTAGACTATGCTGTAAAATTAATGTGTTGTTGATTCACAGTGCCTCCCCTGCCTTACTTGAGTGACAAGCTGGCAATTGCATTTTACATCAGCATCAGCAAACAAACCGCACTTCTAGCCACAATTTTTCCATCTGTGGTGTCAAATCCAAATTTCTTCTGTGCATTACATCGCAGATGGTTTGGCGTCACGATTATCCATTCAGCACTGCTTGTTAATTCTCTCCATTTCGTGAAAATAACCACAATAGTCCCACTTTTCCGAAGGCATGCAATAGGTCAGATGGAAGCTTCCCCTGGAGTACAAGGCAGAGCCCGTAGTGCTTATTCACTGAGAATTCTGAATTTGAACAGATGATCACAGATTGATGCTATTTGCATAGTGTGCTGATTCATAAAACGCATTCATAGCATGTAGACACAAGTTATTGTGACAGTAATTCAGCACAATTATGTTGGAATGAAAACTTTGTACAATGTGTAGTCTAATGATGGTACGCTCTCTGTATCTCCTCAGGAAAATCATCTGAAGTTCCTGCAGGATGACACATTTATGGACCTCCACAACCTGAGCCACCTGTTCCTGCATGGCAATCGGCTGTGGAGCCTTAACCAGAACACCTTCAGAGGCCTTCGAGCCTTGGACCGACTGCTTCTGCACCAAAACCAGATCGAGTGGGTTGACCGCCTGGCCTTCCACGACCTGAAACGTCTCGACACCCTCTACCTGTTCAACAACACCCTGATACAGCTCTCCGGAGAGTGCCTGGACACGCTGCCCGCATTGGAATACCTGCGCCTCAACGACAACCCCTGGTCATGTGACTGCAAGGCCCTGTCGCTGTGGGAATGGTTGAAGCGTTTCCGAGGCTCCACGTCTTCAGTGGGTTGCCATGCGCCGGCTGATATGGTTGGGAAAGACCTGAAGGAGCTGCGTAAGGAGGACTTCCCCAACTGTTCACCCACCGTACCTAATTCTGAGTCCAGAGCCCAGACAAACAATTTATCTGGCACGGTGAATCCGTCCATCAATCGTGGTGTGGTGGTGGGTTCTGGAGGGCAGACCCACATTGTGCACCCCTCAAGGCCTGGCCGCTCTCGGAACTGCACGAAGCCTCGGAACAGGGGCAAGGGGAAGGGTGACAATGAGGTTCACCACTCGAAGGAGGTCATGGCAGACAAGGAGGATTCCTCCCCGGATTTCACAGACGGGGGCAAACATGACCACACATCCCCAGACGGCACCATCACACGGAGGAAGCACAAGTGTACTCCCCGGACCACTGTTCGCCCCCCTAGTGGGGTTCAGCAAGCCAACAACAGGGCAACCTTATCCCAGTCATTACTACATGTCTGTGCCCTCGTTGCGGCCTTGATAACGACAAATATTGACTTCATTCTCCGCTGACCCTCAGAGGGTTTGGAAAATGAAAAAAGGAAAAAAAAAAAAAACAGCCCTCAGACCCTCTCTTGCTCCTGCACTACAAGGCCTGTGTGTCTTTTATGTATGTGTGTGTGTGAGTGTGATTATATGTGTAAATGTAGTGTAGGGAGCTTTACTGTTCAGACTGAAACAGGCATCAAAAGCATCAAACATCTACAACAGAAAGACTCGCGGCACAAAAATCGAAGGGACTGAGAGACAGAGAATGACAAAAGAATAATGCACACCAAGCTTGCACTGCCACTTGTGCCAGTATGATTTCATCTGCATATGTCTTGGTACCTTATGTATTTTTTAACATCTGTTTTTCACTCAACTGGAGCTCAGATATATATATATATATATATATAAAATAGAGAAAAGAAGGAAGAGATGACAGAGCAAATGAGGTAAACTTGTTAGCTCTGAGACATATAAGCTAGGTGTTCAAGTGCTCCATCCAGCGTTAACTTTCAGTTCACAGTTTGTAAATTGTTATCAAGTACTTATGATAAGTCAATGACCCTGTCAGGCCTCTGGCGCCAGTCCGTTTTGCCCTCATCCTTTCTGCCAAATGTATTTTATCCAGACAAATGGGTGTAAGTGTTTCTCATAAACAAAGAGGTAAAGTGTAAGCATGGCAATAAATAGTCGTTCAGTATCAGACAATGGAATGTGCCATTAACACCGCAAAATGGAAATCTATAGCCACAGATGTTTTAAGGCTATAAATAGAGCAACCATTAGCTCACACGCTACATGGAGCCATAACAAATTGTACTCTCTGCACGATGCTGACCTTTTTTTAGGTACTTGTACCAACCTTTCTAACAGCATTTCTCACTGGTATTACATTTCTACACACAGCTCTGCCTCCATCTTCATTCAAACAACTTCTCTCCCTCTGTGCAATCGAATATTAAGCTGTCAATTGTTTCAAAGATGACGAGGACTTGCCGCGCGCTGTTTTTCATTTGCTTGGAAAACGACGTGTGTTGCCTCTGGGAGATAAAGCTGTGAATATTGACGAAGTCTGTCTATATCTTGTGTCAGATGTTGTTCATTTGATTTTTCTAAGACACAAAGTGGACCTAGAGACGGATCCCTGCTGCGGGGCCGACAGGAGCCTTAGAGGTGGAGGGTCAAAGGGGTGATTTCTCAGTTTCCCGGTGAGGTGGCGCTGAACTGATCCCTCCTCAGCGAGGGCGGACCTCCCTCACTGAGAACGTGAGGAACACATTTTTTTTTTCTCAATCACTCAACGTCAATGGAAGACTCGAGGAAAAAAAAAAAAATGTGCGCGTCAACATCAATGACTTAATAAAACATTAAAAAAAAAAAGAAGGAGAATGAAAGGAGCATGGCGAAACGAGGATCGTGCAGAGAAAATTACGCCACTCAATGAACTGATGCGATTGTCCATGGATGTGGGGATCCGAGACAATCGCCTCTGAAGTATCAAGGGTTTGCAGTACAATGCAGATCGACGGATGGACACTTGCGGGGGCGTCTTGCTGTACTTCTGGAGCTTTTGTGCCTCCCTTAAATCTACCGATAAGATGGTGTTTGTATCAATGTGAACTGTACCAGTACCAATGGAGACAAGAGGACTTCTTGCAGTGCTGATATTAATCATTTACTGTATTACTATGAGAAAAAACAATATCAGTGACGTTGATGATGATAACAGGGTTTTCTGCTCCTCCTGTCAGGAGGAGTCTTTTCGGTTTTTGATTTTCTGGTGATTCGTTTATTTACGTATTTTCCATGTTATATTTTTAAAGCCTTTTATTTGTTAATGCACAATTCCTCACCTCCCTATTTCTTGTTCTACTGTATGCCTATTCATCTTCTTTATTTGCCATAATTCAATTGTTCAGTAAGTTATCATCAGAAAACAACAGTACAAAAATGTTTATAAAGATATTAAAATCTATATCTTCTTATGTCTACCGTTGCAGTCTGAGTCTGTTTATTGCTGTATTTAATGTTTTATAGACTTATTAAGAGAACGTTAAAGCCACGCTGGATCCCCTCTTCTTGCCTTTATTTCCCTTTAATTCATTTACACCAGAAGTTGATAATGCCAGCAAATGTATGTTTTGTTTCCCCCCCTCTATCTTTGCTCTGGTTTGCATTTTGTCTCCCCTGATCAGACCTGCTGGCTAAACTAAAGCTGCTTCCAACAAACAGATCCACTCTTTCTGTACACATAGGATTTATGTACAATAGACAGTGTAAAAAATATAAGCGCAATGTTGGCTACAAATGGAATAAAAAAAAAAGCCCATTTTATCAACAACATACAGAAGCTCCTGAACAACAGGAAAAAAAAAAAGAGAAAAGTCTAAGTCGACATGCAGACTATGGTGTGATATATTGCAGTTCAATAAATCATTGAAAACCACTGAAGATATTAATGAAAGTGTCACGTTGAATCTGTAGATATTCCAGGCTATTATTATTATTATTAATGGCCCTTTAGAACATAAATTCTATTTCCTCTTCTTTAAATTCCCCTCACCGAGATAGAAATTGATCCGCAAGTAAGTGTTCCATTTTACTTTTTTTCCCCTCATAATTGTGTTAAATGATAAATGAGCACAGAAGCAGAGGTTATATGCATGGATGAGAGTGGGGTGTAATTGTATTCATAGTGGCATCTGGTGTTTGATGCCCATCTACAGTACTAGATTTCAACCCCCTCCAAAACACCTACCTCAACTGCTCTTACTCTGCATCGGCCAATGCTTTCTGCTTTTCCTCCACATAACTTAATAAAATCATTATTTTTGGTTCCAAGAATAAACATTTTATTCCTGTAGAAGCTCAGAAACTGTGAAAATCAAACAACTAAATGAATAAAGCCAGAACCCAAAGCCTACACAAACCTTGCCAATTCTGATGTTTTGATGGTGATGATGATGATGTACACAGTTAAAGGAATTAAAAAAAAAAAATAGTTTTGTTTTAATGCCAAAAATGCTTCAAAACATATATCAATAATGATCAAGTCCAAAGTCAGCTTGGTTGATTTTCCCTTTTTTCCATGTTTGAGTGAGCTGCATGAGATGTTAAATGATGAACAGGAACAAAATGAGGCATCCCTGCATCCATTTGTAACTATTTGCAGGAGCTGATGGGGTGTGGGTTTTCTAATAAGCTCGTTCACATGCACACAAACATCCATCACTGTAATTTAGACAGCATGACATGCACTTAGTAAAGTGAAGTGCATTGAACTTCATAAATCTGAGAATAAATATGCTTATTCGCTGTGTTAAATGGAACGTTTTCCATTTTAATATGGCTATTTACACCGACTGTAGGGTAAATTAAAGGCGAGACTAACATTGCCGTAAATTGTTTCAAAGAGATTTATTTTCATGAATGATGTACCGACTCTTTTCAGGGAAATCTTTACTTTCCAGTTAAACTGCTCAACCTGCTGAATTAAAATGTATTCTTCACCTCCAGAGAAGTATGAATGGTAATTTATCTCAACTCAATGTCATTTTACAAGCTTTTCGTGAGTTTTTCTCGGAGGACAAGCGACGACACCTGAGCAACTTCCATTCACCGATGACAACCGTGACCTTTGGGTTGAAAGAGCTCATCCCTCAGCATTCCGTCGCTCGTGTCCACTGTCCTTGTCATGGTCCCTCCAGCTACACATCATGTCTTACACCACTCCAGTTTTCCTCTTGGGGGGTGTGCTGTCTTAAGGGTGTTTACCAGTAATCTTAAGGACTAGTTCAACAATTTTGGGAAATACTCTACTTCAGTCTCTTGCAGAGGGTTAGATGAGCAGATAGATTGTCACTCTCCTGTCTGCCTGTAATGGAACTACAACCAGCAGATGGTTAGCTTAGCTTCGAAGGGAACAGCTAGCATAGCATATAGGCTGCACACCAATCTAGGAGTATAGACCACCTCGGTCCTCCCCCGGATCCCAAACAATATCTATTATACAGTACTTTTAAACCCCAGAACTCCACCCTTGAACCACCTAACTAGAGACCAATGTTTTTGACCAGGAGCCTGAGCACTGCCCCCATATAGGACAACATGTTGCCATGTGACTGGCGTTCCATTCGCTGATAAAGAACATGAGATGTATTTGAAAGCAATAACAGAGCTAGAAAGAGGACCTCGAGCTGAGTTATGTCATTCGACCGTTTGTAATATATGCAAGTTTAACCTTTTGAAAACTAAACAATAATGACAATTTGACCTTTCATTGGCTGTCATTGTTCATCATTGTTAACTCTGAAGACATATTCCTGTAATATCAATGTTTAATATAGTGGAGGCACAGCAAGCTTTTTCAAATTACATAACACCTGTTTTTCTTAAAATGCTGATTACACTAATTGTTGGACTAATGAAGAAGCAGTAAATGCGGAAGAAAGCCTGGAAACAAATGGCACGATCGCGATCATTTCCAGCTCAGAGTTATCTTGTAGGTGGAGAGTTTTACACTGAATTGTTTGATTTTCCTCAACTTTGGGGGCAAATTAGTATCTGACTCACAGACTCTCATCTGACTCGACCCAGTTATTTGGAAAAGCGCATCAAAGGCTGGGAGGTAATTGTGATTGTCTCGCTGCAGAGGAGGAGTGATCGGCGTACAGTGAGGACCCAGTTCAGCTGGCGGATCCTCTGTGTTCTCACAGACAGGTAGGACGCCGACGGTATCGTTAGAAGCTGGAGCCCAAATGCTGCTGTATAATTGGAAAGGCGGGATGAGGAGCAGTCTCAAAATGTGGAACGTGGAGCAAAATACAACATTCAGAGCAGCAAACAATGCAAAGATACAGTGGAGTAATGTCTACCAGAGGGAAATCGCTCTCCCTCTGTGTGTGTGTGTGTGTGTGTGTGTGTGTTGTTATTCAAGCTTTTCCATTCTCTGCTTACATAGCCGGGCTGGCAGCGCAGGCTTTTTAGTGCATGTTCTTGCATGTGAGCGTGTGCCCCACAGGCTCGCTCACGGCCATCGCTCTCTGCGCTACGCCCATACGGCGGTTACAACTGATGAAGCCGTCCCCGACCGATGGACGTCGGCGCAGAAGCGTAGCACCCTCCTCCAGTTCCCCTTCAGGTAAACACTTTTTTTTTTTTTTACCTCTGTCAGCACAGTTTACCGTTGTTTGCATTGTTTGCTGCGAGCCGTCTCCACGCTGAGAGCCGTTGAGACGCAACTGAAATGCTCCCAATCTCGTATTGTGTATTGTGCACCTTCTGGAAAGTGAGGGAGGCAGAGGGGTGGAGGGAGGCTGCAGTGCATCAGCTATTGAGCGGGTAGAGTAGAGTAGAGGGGAATTGGCTGGGATTCATCGGGGGAGGAAATGACACACAAAGGGGACACAGCCAGATGTGACGTATATGGTTATGAAACAAATAAGAAGTGAGGAGGGGGGGGGACAAAGCACAGAAGCAGTGAAATATTAAATAGGTGTTTGAGACGTCACAATTCTCCAGGGGTCTTTGTATAAATATACCATGTATACATTTACAAAAATAAGCATCACAAAGCCCTTATTACACTTCCCCACGACACACTACGGGCCTCCCAATATAGCATCAGCATGTGTGATTTCACATCACTTATTCATGCGGGAGAGAGGCAGCTTGTTGATTCATCCTTAGGCGTTGTAGTATTGTGGGAGGCAGCGACGCTCTCTGACAGAAATACCCTCCTCCGAAAAAAAAACGCCGCCTTTGACTATACTTGTGCCCGTTTCGTGGCTTTTTAACTGACTCACTGTCACTTCTGTGTGGCTTTAATTAAAACCAAAGCAATTAGAAAATTGAAAAGGAGATGAAGAAAGTGGGAGAGCTGGGAAGGGAGACGGCACACTGGGGGGATATGATAATTAAGAGCAGACACACCACAAAATGCCTCCACATCTAGTGTGACTCTCCATTCCCGCTCCTTCTTTGAGTCCCACTCTCCCAACTCAATCACAAAGCTAATATCACCTCTTTCTCCATAAAATCCTTTCTTATTCCAGCTCTTTTTATTTTGTCTATTTATTTAGCTTAAAATCCCCCCCAGAGCGGTGGCGTGCTCCAGTTCTCCAAACCAGCCAGCCTGCATAATAAAGTGAGAGGACTAGAGCAGCCCAAGGCCACATCACGACCTGCATGGATTAGAGGCTCGCTAATCCTCTCGTGTTTGACCTCAAGTCAGACGGAATATGCAGAAAAATTACTCCAAGTCAGCATGGTATGTTTCTCCATGACAATACATCTAGGTGACTTTTTTTTTTTTTGGTATAGGAGGAGGAGGGAGGGGCTGGTTAGTGCAGTGCTACTCTTCATGAATCACGTTTTCCCCAGTGGAGAATGCTTACTATTAAGTGCTCTGCGGTGCCCATGGCTTGAGCTGATTCACCAGGAAACTTGTGACTTGAGCTTTCTAGAATTCAAAGCTCCTTTATTCAAACGTGGGACTGGTTTTTGTTGCCATAAAAGTGTACTCACCACTTCCCAGGGAAGGAAACAGACCATTAAAGCAGGTTGTTAGCATGGTAACATTTTAGCCAGATCAACTGTTGATTGGGAAAAATGAAAGATGCCCTGGATGTCTGCTGGGAGGTGTTCAGAGGTGAAGAAACCAGATGTTTAGAGTGTTTTTCTCTCCTTAATAAAGGCAAGAGAGACAACGATGATTGGTGAATAAAGCATGGCGTACTGGAGAAGTGTTTTGCGACTTGCACTGAAGCTCACCTCTGACACTCTAAGGACTTTATAGCAGATAATGAATCGTTATGTAATGATTAGTTCATGAATCACACGTTAGGCTTCAGAGACCTCAGCTCTTTCACGAAAAGCAAACCTAGTGAGTAAAGACAGCAAAGTGGAGAGATTTCGGGGTAAGGCCTCGAAATAACCCTCATTGCACAGGAACGACCAGGAACTGGGTCTACTGTGACGGATGTGTACGACAGACAGTTCTGGTTATGAATATACCATTCACCATTGTTTTCCCTTCCAAAATAAGTTTGGCTAACTTGGAGATCGGTTCAAAACCTGACCACACATTTTCATTTTGCCCGATTTTAGCCATATACTTGGTATTTAATGACGGCCAATGAATGAAATCTTAATTCCCCTTTAAGACAGATGCACTTCTCTGCTTCTTCCATCGAGCTCACATCCCCTTGGAAAAGGCTCTTTTGTCCTGATCAATGCCTACAATTAACACACACGATTAATTGAGGAGGCCTGAGGAACACAGACGTTGTCTTTTGAGTGTGAAGCAGCCATGGAGCTCATCACTCCTGGAGGGGTCCGCGCTCCAGTCAAGAGGCTAATGACACACACACAGCACTTTCTCCCCCCCCCCCCCCCCCCATTATTAATTACCCCTGTGGCAGATCTGACAGAAGAGGAAACTCCTCCACACAGCAGCATTTTATTCTGTCCTCTTGAGATGCGCCTTTGTGTGTTCTGCATTGAATGTATGCAGATATTTAATAATCCTAATTGTAACACAAAGACAAAAATATCAAATAAAATTACGGAATATATGTATATGGTATGCACTGTACATCTATCATAACACAGCATTTAAACAGGAGTAGGTAACTTTAACATGGTTTCCATACCTAAGAGTGATTACGTCTACTGGTCTAATATGTATTCCTCTGTCCACTCTTTCTATATAAAGTCACATTTGACAGTGATTTTGGATACATCTTACATTTACAGTATTATTATTTTTTTTTCAAAAGCCTAGAAGAAGCAGTTACTGTCACAACCTGTCATGAGATCAAAGTGTGCATCTGTCAGGCTGTACAATCATGTGAAGATAATGCTATAGGTCTGTGATAATCCTGTGACCACAAGAGGCCAAAACAGAAACGATGACATGCTGATGACACGTCTTCAAAAGGATCCAGTGACCTTTTACATAAAAAAAAAAGGATGTTCGGGGGAAACCAAAACTCTGCTTCCGTTCAGCAACATAAGCCACTGCTACAGTCGACTAGAAGGGATTCCATCTTTATCGTTGATTAAGCTCAGACGCTACAGAAGAGGTGAAGTGGTTGTTGGTGAACAAACAGCTGTTCTCGTCCAATGCGGGAAAAACTAAAAGCATTGTAGTCAGGTGTGTCGTTAGTGTCGTTCGTGTCGTGAGCCACTAGACACGTGACTCGTTTGTCATTAAGTAGGAAGTTCGCCAAAGTTAATTTTTCCTGAACTTAAGTTGTTTCGTTGCCTAAGCCTTACTTCCTGTAAAGACAGAAGTTTATTTTGAAAAGACACTATTCATGTGACCAGCTGACACGCCGCTAGAGTGTCTTAGTATTAAAGCTTGGGGGTCATTGACCAGGCGTCGTTATTTGAGAAGTTGGCAGGGTGCTGACAAACTCAACACAACTTGCTAAACCGTCTCAGAACTTTTGCGTTTCCTCTATAATTGGTGCCAAATAGTTCTTACCAGGAAAATTCCTAGAGAGCTGTGAAATGGAGGACTCTGAAATCTCATAACTAATGACTTGCATCTGCACTGAGACTGATTTATTGAAAGACGTCATCCTATAAATCCATCCTGTGAAATTGGAGTTACAGGGCATCGACATACAGCTGCTGGCTTTGAGAGGGAGGGAGGCAAGAGAGGGAAAATTACATTTTTTTTTTTCATAGGAGTCCATGTCCAGATATCTCCCAAGTTTTTAATTTGAAAAAAAAAAAAAACTATGTTCTGATCTTCTGACAAAGTGGCTCTCTGGATCTCCGCTGGGTACAGAGAGAATGAAAATATGCTGATGTAGTGATTTTGCCACTCACCTTGAGGCTAGCCAGTGATGGACCCTCACAAACCCACTTAATCCTCTCTGCCTTTCGAAGTACGGAGAAGTAACACAGCTTTAGCAGAGCAGACTGGACGCATCCCAGTGCTTCGGCGCAGCTCTATTTGAAAGCAACGAAGGGCGACAGTTGCTGCTGATGGGCCTGATCACTGGGCCAGCAGTGTCTAATTATCATGTCATATTCTGAACACATTTCAATACCACACTGGCATCGCTCCCAAAGCCAACACTTTGAAGCTGCGTTCGCGTTATGCACAACAATAGAATGGAGTTTAATCATCAAAGAGGGTTTTGTTTCGTAATCTCTTTGTCTTTTTAAAAAAAAAACAAAAAAAAAAACAACGCTGCCATTAACACTGTTTCGAGGATTACAAAGTTTACAAAGTCAAGCCAACAAAAGAAGACACCACCAAGTGTGTGTGTGTGTGTGTGTGTGTGTGTGTGTGTGTGTGTGTCCCTCACATGATCCACATCCCACATACTCAGTGGGAGGCTGCAGGGTATCCGAGGTCGGGTTCAAACTCGTCTCGCTGCCTCGCTCCGCGCTCTTGCCCCGCAGGCGCAGGCATCACTCAGATAAACACACACCCACGCCGACAATGCATTACAATAACGCTCACACATACGTGCTCTTAACGGCACATATTTGTGCATGTGATGCCCGTGCACGTGCACGCACACACACACACACACCAGTGCACACGGGTGTATCAGTGCGCCTGAACAGCTTCCAAGTAGGTTTGTAGCACCCATGCGAGCGCCAGAGCCCAGCTGTGTTTACAGAAAACAAGCCCCGCTGTTGTTTTCAGAGGCTGCGGCCAGATTCCAGACATCTGTGTGTACCAATGCTATATCTGCATTTACACACACACACACACACTTTGTGCGATTCTTCTTAGCGTACAAGTGTTAAGGTTCGTATGCAAGAAATTAAGAGACACCGCGAGCAAAACCTTTGGTTTTTTTGGGGGGGGTTTGGTTGTTTTGCTTCCCTGACATGTCTTCAGTAAGACGAGTAGAAAGAAAACATCCAAAAGACACATGTTTAGTCTATTTGTGTCAAAAGTTATAGATAGTGCCTCATTTGCATACTTAAACATGCAATTTCAGAGCAGTTGGAATACAAATATTATTATTGTCTTAATGTAAGTAATCAGCTGGGGAAGATTTATGGTGATATCTATTAGTTCATTCTTTATTCACCTGTAGCGTCTCGCCAAATGTATGGAATTTTACAATATGGCCGTTTTTCGGTTTCTGTCACACCGACAGGCCCGAAATCTCCACTTTCTCCATCGAACTTTCTAGTTTAATTCCTATCTCTATTCTGAAGGTTTTTACAGAAGTGGCTTTATCATTCATAGCCTGATTCATATAATATTTTATTCTTAAAATTTAGAGGTATCCAAAATCCCTTCGACTCGATTATGTCAACAAAATATAACAATCGTTTTCAACCTGGCTCATCCAATGTTCTGGAAATGTAGGCAAATCAGAACATATTTGGTAAGATAAGGCCTCAATATACATTTTCAGAAAACGTTCTGTACTAATATAAGTAATCAACCAGGCGATATCAATGAGTGACTCCCCTTGACGTACCAGCAGGAAAGCGTAGACAGACTTCATTTTGAGCTAGACCGATTAAAGTTATGTCTTTAGAACTACACATATTGAAAACAATTGAAGTCTGCCCGGCAACAGCGCTGGTCTGAGCGACATCTTTGCCATAGTGGCCAGTTGGACACGCAGGTCACATGATGTGACCGACTTTCTCCTCTACACAATCATTTCATGTATAATAATGGATGCATTATTCTATGTTTTATTTATTGTGTTAAAACCATTTGAATATTGATTTGAACAGGCGAAAACAGAGAAGAGAAGAGTCAACATAACTTAGTCCAGTAACATCTGATCATACCTAACATAACATCTTTGAGGCGATCAGTCAGCCCCTCACACCTGGTGCTTATGACTGTTAAAGAAGGATTCATATGCTTAATGTTCAGATAAGGCACAAACAAACTACTTCGTTAAGCTTGGGAAACAAAGGTGGTCATGGCTAAAAAAAAAAAATGATAATGTTGACTGAAAACAGGATGTGAGGAAATCGCTATTTGGTGACGCATCACAAAGTTTTCTCTGTTATTCTAATGACTTCATTTTGCTCAAGGGGAGAAAAGCTATATTTAGTGTATTGTCAATAAAGGGATTTGCTGAGAAAACAGAATAAGCTGAATAAGCTGAATAAGCTCACGGCGCAACTAATGTCAAAAGTTGAGTAAGCATGCAGTTTAAACAAAATGTTATATCAAAGTGGAATATTCCTTTGAGATGCTTGTCAGCTTATTTTCTTGAAATGTGCCAGACTTGTGCAGGAAGGGAGATGGCAGGCTGCGTGAATACCAGAATATCCGAAGGACTTTTTTGTTTTTTACGAAATACGCCCATCTCTCCAAAAAACAATAAAGAATGTGGAAAAACCAAATGCTTGCCTGCGATCCGCTGCCGTTGCCTCAACAATTAATTTGCTGCTCCCTGACAGTACTTCAATACTATGAGGCTGCTGTATCACACGTTTAGTGAGCAGAGGGAAGGAAAATGATGGTAAAAGGCAGGAAAGATGTCACTTTGTTCACGCTACCGCTGCCTCTCACGATAGGGGGCAGTTCTGCATCGATTTTGTGTCAAGTGCATCACGCCCCGCTTTAATTGGACGTGTGCATTTGCAGTCCTCCAAGCTAATTGCAAGAGGCCACGGCAGCTCAAGACGGGCCGCTGGGACCGGACCAGCGTGACGCTCGACAGTTCCGGCCCGGTTTTACAGCCAACAAAGG
The DNA here is from genome assembly GCF_023349555.1 of Cebidichthys violaceus. Classification (NCBI taxonomy): domain Eukaryota; kingdom Metazoa; phylum Chordata; class Actinopteri; order Perciformes; family Stichaeidae; genus Cebidichthys; species Cebidichthys violaceus. Next base: position 22,743,169 of record NW_027176262.1, on the reverse strand, counting down.
CCGCAGCTCGGCAGCAGATAAATCGCTCCAGGTCGGTGGCAGAGGACCGGCCCCCGTTTTATCGCCGATGCGTCTCTGGTGTGACAACGTTGTAAACGCCAATATCATCATGGGAGGCGAGTGTTTTGATCAATAGCGGCTGTGCAAAGTCAGAAAAACATCCTTGTTCATGTCGGAAGGCTGCTGCAGGTGATAGTGAGTGAACCGATGAGGCAGGATGGATCTTTAAAGTAGCCTTTTAATCCAAATATACACACAGAATGAATATAGTTATGAATGAATAAGTTACCTCCCATGAAAGAGCAACATAACGGCAGCTGTGTCTGCTCTTTTAAGCTATAACATGGTACATTTGGTACCGTTTGTAAACAGCGTTCAGCTGAAATGCCGCATATTCTACATTTAAGGCAAAAACCTTCCAAGTATGGGAACTTCCACGCTCAGCGACGGTTGGCGTCTCCAGCAGTGTAACAGGCTTTCAACTAGAGAGAGGGAAAGTGAAACCAATGTTTTAAGTTACTCATTAAAGAGTACCCTGCGGAGTCCTCTTCCTTTTCAGTCACCTTCTCAATAAACCGATTTATCCCATCCTTCAGACCCAACGAGCAAGTAGAATGCCTTCTGCGTGGTTTTTCATCCCTAGTTAGCAGCTTGTGAAGGTGCACTACAGCAGAGCACGAGAAGCACACCCGCTCATTAAAACGCTGCTCCATGCGGGAGCTTAGTGGGTTAAAACCTCCACAGAGCACCTTTAAGTCTCCCGTCAGGTGGGTAGAGTTGGACCGCAGTCTCCCCCCTTTGCAGAAGTCCAACCCCTACTAACCTTGCCCAGCATGTTTCTCTTGGCTTTGGGAGAGCACAGCTGGCATGAACAGATGTGCAACCAACATGTGAGAGAGTGGTGTGTGCGCTCCCTAAAGTCCATTATCTAATGCAGTACATGATATTAGTACAGGGGAGGAAGACCAACAGCCTTCTGGATTTCTAACACACCTGGCACGCCATAGGAAGTCTCCATCTACATCTGTCTTTTATGCAGATCCATTCTGTAGATAATAAGAAATATATTTATTCGACACTTTTTAATCTTTCAGTTTGCGCCGTCTCTACTGGATTGCGTTATATATTACGACGTCTTTGTGTTTTGTTGATTCTTTACATAATATATAAAGGGATGGATATTTTTTTTTTTCTTGTAATGGCAGTGAGAGCTATTTCACTCGACTCCATGTTAGTAGCTGAAATGCTGTCTCAGAAACCAGTCTTTAATCTAAGGATTTGACTATTAACCACAATAAGGTAGACATGCGAGTTGGCATGTGGATTCTTACTGAAGACAGGTGGTTTACTATCTGGAAGAAAAACACAAAAAAAAAATGGTGGGTAAGGGGGAGTCTCAGTGACAAGGGTGATGAATGGGAAGATAGATGAAAAGATAAACAGAGCACAAAGAAAATGAAAAATGGTAAGGAAGTTCCTTTTCTTTTCAATTTAATGGCAAGGAATGGCCTGCCATCTTTAGTAACAATGTTTTTGCGTCGCGGGGCTATCAAAATGTAAAAATGTACCCAACAGTGTCCTTTGCCGTCTATACCTGGGGGTTTGAGCTGGAGAATCGGGGCTTCCACATCACTTCCCCACAGCGCTGACAGCAAACGGTGAGGCAGCGTTGTGAGTGCCACTCAGTCACAGGGGACTAGCGGTACCGCTATACATGCCAGCGTGCCGTTATATCCTTGCGTTCTAAAAATAAGATGTTAAACCCTTCGGAAAGAAAAAAAAAAAAAAAAAAAAAAAAAAGCTGCCTCCCATCTCACTTGGTTTGCTAAGTCGTCTCAACAGGGAGACTCTAAGAGATTCCATCTATCCCATCAGCTCCGGTGCAACTCTTCTCTATCCAACAAGCACTCGGGAGGCAACTGTCAGAATGCGAAGAAAAAAACAAAAAAAACAACCCGGCGTTACACATTGAAATTATTACCTCTGTAGAGTTTCACATCAGTCAGCGTGGAAGGCGGTGCGCAGAAAATACATCTTTTTGAGGTCTTTTCATGAAGGTAAGGTTTCTGATCAAAGAACTGAAAATATTTCGGGATGGCTGTGATGCCATAGATTTGTAAACCCAAACCAAAAAGGAATGCAGACATTCCTGTGAATACAGCAGGTGGGAAAAAAAATAAATAAATAAAGAAAACAGATTCAGCTCAGGCGATCTTTGGTTGCAGAAACACCTTTCATGACCCACACTTTAAGTATGTAAAGCCTACACGGGCCGTTGTTGTAGTTCAAAGTGACAACAGCGCCGACCCAGTCTTTGCACTTCTGGCTGTCAACACTGAGAGAACTGAGCAAAAATGGAAACCACCTCTGCTTCCTGTCCGTTCTTCTTATGTGTCCTCTGTAGCCCCATCACAGTCCATTAAATTCAAGCTTGTCAGATCAAACAGGCTCTCTCTCTCTCTCTCACACACACACACACACACACACACACACACACACACACACACACACACACACACACACACACACACACACACACACACACACACACATAACAACCCCCCACAAGGACACAAGGAAGTGAGGGGGTGCCTTTTAATTCACAGAGAGGAGAAAAAAAGCTGACATTTGCGGACAAGTGTTGGTTCTGCCCAGGGATGCTGCGAGGCATACGCACACTGTCCAGTGCACTCAATTAACGGCATGCTCCGTGAAAGCCTTTGATCTGCGTTCATACGATGAGGACACGGCTCAGCATTTATTGTACAACACCTACGGAGGCGCATACACACCACCGACCCGACCCACCAACGCTAGCACTCGGCCCTGTGCTCGAAAGATAGAAACATACCGATGCTGTTAATACGGAATATGGATTTTATTGCTAAACGGCATGGCGCACCGAAGTTGCTCACCATCTTCTTTGATTTATAGTTGCGCTCGCGTTTTGTTTACTTCCTTTTTCAGTGCGTCGTCTGTGAATTGACGAGTTGCTGGTTTGATCCCCTCAATCGCTGTATCCAAGGTCAAAAATGGACTTTAAACCTCTATGAAGGGGGGAGGAATTCTGAAGTGCAAATGCACAGTGTGATGGAAACAATAGAAAATGCATTCAAAGTGGCCCGTGTGCATACGATAGCCTCGAGAAAGTGGCACAGTAATATGCATAATATTACAATCTAATATCACGGATAACGTGCAGATTTACATAAGGCTTACCTATTTTGATGTCAATTATTCAAACCGTTGTCTATACTTTCCATACATGTGGAGTCATTATTAGTTTGTTTTTTTTAAAGATTTTCCATTATTATGAAATATGAACTATGAAATGCATTTACAGGCACATTTTTAAAGATGCTGAATAAATCACTGATTGAAGATTTGTATCTAATAACTCGTGTTTGGCCTTGTGCATTCCCACAGAAGAATACACGTGGGGGGGGGGGGGGGGGGGGGGGGGGGGGGGGGGGGGGGTCTGTGGGAAGGTGAGGTCAGTGTGTATAGAAACCAGCTTCACGTCCTTCAGTTTGCTCTTTACTATAGTCGTACCACATGATCGCTTAACTGCCAGTTTAACACAGGCAAACGCATGCACCTCAATATTCAACAGGCATAACTTCAGTATCAGTAATAATACGTTCAGTGTACTGAGAGTGATTCCTGTAAACCCCCCCCCCCCCAGCATTATAGTACCACAGCAGTGGTGAAATGAAAAACCTGAATACATTTTTAATTGCTGTCCATGATTCATCGGTTATACTGACATGGCCGGAAGATGATATCAGCGGACAGCGAAAGGTTTAATAAAAACATGATTGCTTAAAATGTTTCTTTTGATATCCGCTTGGATTCGGTTAGATCCAATCCTAACAGTGTTATAATATGGCTTTCTTAAATTAGGAAACAAAATGGTATTTATTAATAATCAATCAAACAACAAATAGCTTAAAAGAAAAACAGCTGCGAGTTACCTCGAAGGAACAAGCTAAATTCATATGTATTTTAAGGAAGCGAGAATTTGACTTTGGCACGTTGTTCAAGGATAAAACAAAAAGGCAGTTGCAGAAGACATCCATCCAGAAATGAGTATTTATTTATCAAATATCTAATCCTATTAGCATATGAACTCTTGAGTTATGGCCAAAACATGTTTTGACCACTAATATCTAAAATCGGGTCATCCTTAAGTGAAAGTGGAAGTTTATGCCAGATGAAATGAAATTCCCTTCAGGCGTTCACGAGAACGGGACGGACAGAAGGACGACGACGACACACACACACACACACACCTGGGGGACAATTAAGGGACACTTTCCTTCACAGCCATAATCAGCCCGCTAATGACAGAGATCAGGTCAAACGTCTTTCTGCATCCTCACGCAGCACTCAGCGTTTTGTCAGCATGTGTCACAAAAACATACATTGAACACGACAGAGGCTTCCAACTCGGGAGGCGAGAGGCTTCGTCTCTGCCACTCCAAACTACAAATGTGCTCTATTTAAGCTGCGCGGGGTCAAGAGGGAATGGTATGCGCTAATCGTGATGCTAATTTTTCTCTGACACATCACCGCTAAAAAAAAAAAAAAAGAGAAAAAAAATATGATTCAAGGGAGGCGCTATACGGTTGTATATTATTTCCAGTCATGAGCCGCAGCTTATGCAGCATCTCACTTATTATTCCTCTCTCAGAAGGGGTAACGCTGTGTAAACAGTGAGTGAAGAGCGCTCCTGTATTCCCACTGTACAACAATGAGAGTCCCCGGTTCTCCTCGTGGGCCTTTCATGAAAACACTTTGACAGTTTGCGCCGACTTCAGAGGCACCCGCCCCTCCTCTACCTATTTCATGGACTCTTGACATCACAAATACAAGGATTAACTTGTTTTCCCCCTGAAGCAAGTGGAAATTGTAATAAAAACAAAAACATAACCTCTGCTCACTTTCCTGTGACAAATAAAGTGTGTTATTATACACGGGAATTGTTTTTAAGCCCACTGCTCACCAATCCATCCGATTTATTTGTCCGTGTTGAGAGGCTTGCTTAGTTAGTAGTTGTGTGTCGTGAATGTGACTAAGTCAATTCTAAGCATGCTGGCAAAAGTCTTTTTTTTTTTTTTGTAATTCAGTGAAAAATTTGGCTTCAATATTCGCAGCATGGTTACTTAGGTTTGTTTTCAGCAAAAGAAACGGCATTATGATGTGAAGCAAAAGCTGGAATCGGCTACAACTTGCAGACATCAACATGGTGAGGATATGCATGTCTTTAAAAGCTGCTGCGTATTGTACTTTAACGTTGAGAGAAGCAGGTTCATCATAATGACAATGTACTGCGTGCAGATAGTGAAATATATCTCAGCAGAAGCAACGCATTTGCTGACTTAAGTAAATGATTAGAAAGCTGCTGTACTGGATACATACAACAACAACGGCTGTAGTGGAACAGTCTTTTTGGTTAGTAAGGTTACTAATGAGTGAAATGAACTGGGAGAGTCTCAGTGGCAGCCTTGATAAGAGCTGGTCAAATTCTCTAAAGGCTAAAGAAAGGTGCTTCATTGCTTCCTTTCTTATCTCCTTCACCACAGGGTACACTGGATCCTTTACAAAGGAAAGGAGACAGTGACAGCAACACTAAAGCAACACCAAAGCAACATTAAAGCAACACTAAAGCAACATTAAAGCAACACACCATTCTGCTGTCTGTGAAAAACAAATACGCCTATCTTGCATACATTAAACAAGTATTTATCATTTAGTCAAATATTGTAATTTATGTTTATCAATATGAGTGGACAGTGATCATTTAATTTCGGTTTATTTTTACCTGTAAAAATGAGTAAACAATCAATAAAATGAGCAGTTATTACAGCAAAATGTCAATAAACAAATACTCAATCTCTCATCTCATCTCGTCTTCAACCTCTTATCCGGGATCGGGTCGCGGGGGCAACAGCTCCAGCAGGAGACCCCAAACTTCCCTTTCCCGGTGCCACATCAGCCAGCTCTGACTGGGGGACCCCGAGGCGCTCCCAGGCCAGTTTGGAGATATAGTCCCTCCACCTGGTCCTGGGCCTCCCTCGGGGTCTCCTCCCAGCTGGCCGTGCCTGGAACACCTCCCTAGGGAGGCGCCCAGGTGGCATCCTTACCAGATGCCCGAAACCACCTCAACTGGCTCCTCAAATACTCAGTTAACATGAATAATTATTACGTGTGCTAAAAGGAGTAGAAAGAAATATACACTGGTGGTCTTACGCCTCAAAACAAACAATCAGCTCAATATTCATCATATAAACCAGTAGCCTGTATTCCTTTTTTTTTAAATTCAGTTCCAACGTTGCAAACGAGGGAATGTTTTTCACCGCGTTTGTCCACCTTTAAGATAATCTTCTGTTAGTCCCAGGGCTGGGACATTTACAGTGCAACACCAGCAAAGACAATAACAAGAGGCAACAGTTGAGCAGTTTAAACCTGCAGGGTACATCGACAGAGAACACCGGGGGGGGGGGGGGGGGGGGGTTCTATGTCGATGTACAGCAGCGCTCTTGTATCTTCCTAAATCCTTATGAAGTCTCCTTCACATCTTTTCCTTGACCTTATGACGTTTTCCAATCGAGGTCAAGGAAAAGCGGTTAGGAAAAGACATTAGGACGCCATTTTTTTTTTGGGCCGCAGCTTTTTTTGTGTAATATGAATAAGTTACTTTGGGCGGTGAACCCAGTTTATTGTTTTGGTTCTCTGGACCGAAACATTGCTTTGGTTCACTCTCAACGCCATTGTTCTTATTAGAAGCAGATGGCATTTCTTTCTTTTTTTCCCCCCACCAAAAACAAATCTCGAAAAACCCACTGCACACTACCAGCCCGACACGTAACAAAAGACAAGTGTAGTAACTAGTTGTTAAATATAGCTGAGCATTTAACAACAACAGAGACATTTCCCCAAGATAGAAGGAGAACAGAAATTGGAATTTACAGTCTAAGAAACACGAGTCCAGATGAACAACAGACCACAACCTAAAAGGTGATGTGTCAACCTTGTTTGGGCTGCTCCCATATGGGGAAAAAACTAAACAATATTAATGCAGGAATACATAAAAAATGAATTCATGGAATAAAATATCCCGCAGTAAAAAGATACAGAATAAAGAGAGCTCACTGGTCTTTGGGTTCTGTTCAGCTCTCACTTTGGAGACACCGCCCAGGGCACCAGACTAACAGAGACATGTAATCAATCCACATAACGAAACATGAACACTACATGTGTTTATTGTATCCTCCTCCTCCTCCATACACAAACACCAAATTCACGGAAAAAACGCCACAAAATAATCAATGGCTGCAATAATTAAAAGGGGCAGCTTTGGCAGAGCTTTTCTAATCCTGTGCACAAAAAAAAAAACATAAGAATGATTTGGGTTAATGAGGGAGCGTTAACGGTATCAACAGAGAGGCAGCGAACCCAATCCGGGCGCCCAGTAGGCTGCGAATAAGCGCAGCCCGGAGCTCACTGTCCCATTGATCAGCAGGGCTGGACAGGGTCACTGTGAGGGACTGCATCACGAGTAGAGGTTTTGCCCTCCGTATTGGCTTTATAATCAAATAGAAAGCAGACAAACGACAGTGCGTTTCAGGGTCGAAGCCAACTTAAATCACAGTAGCTCTGGTTTTGTGAAGATATCAACAAATATGCATGTGTGGTGGTGTATTATGAGGAAGATGTAAAGCTCAAAAAGGCTTCCTTTTTTTTTTTCGGTCTAATGTTTAAAAAGAACCTCATTAGGGGGTTTTCGTCTGGCTCTCATCATTCAGTCAGAATTGCCTCTGCTCTTCTCGCCGTCTTGGCAGGGACAATTCTTTATTCAAACCTAACGACCCCATAATACATCTTAACCCAATCACTCCATTTCTACTCAGCCCATAGTCCAGTGAAAAGCCCTTTCAAGTCATAATCAATTTGAGCTGAATCAATAACTCCCCGGTAGAAGAGAAAACACGGGGGCTTCACCCTCACCGACTTGTCATCCCGACAGTTCGCTCTATCCGTCACTGTTGTGTTATCGGCTCAGCTCTATTATCTGCTGCTCGATGTTATCTCGCCGACAAGTACACAGACAGCCACACGCGCGCGCAACATGCGCAATTATGTCAACGCCGTGCTCCGTCGCGTCTGTCTCTCAAGACAACCCCCCCCCCCCCCCCCTCAACACGCTGCATTGAATCACCACGTTGGACACTGCTTGCTTTTTATAAACTCTCACTCCACAGCACACAAGATACTATTTTCTTTTTCTTTTTTCCCCCCCCTTTCTAAAATCAACATTCCCTGCAAACCAATAAAAGATGTGATTTAATCACATCTTACACATGTTGACATAAGACCACATTTCCGTGGCAAACACAAAATATGTTTGCTTTTCCCTCTCATTGAGCAGCGTAGCCTCACAGCTGGAGCTTTAGCTCCTCGTGTCGTTTGTTCCCCGATACTCCGACTGAAGATAATTGAAATTGTGTCATTAAACAATTTAGATATTTGTGGGGGGGGGGGGGGGGGGAGGAGTTTGTTTATCGCATTTAGCGCTGCAGTATTTCAGTAGGCAGATAATGAGGGTGTCGGGCCAGAGTGATGTACCGTATGAGTTGATGCGGGCTGCGAGTGTTTCACAGAAATAATTGCTTTTGCCTGCATATGCATGAAGCTTCTGGGAGAAAAGGAGCTATTCTAATCCTCCGGTTTTTATAAGATACGGAATGTACACAGCCTCTGGTGCTTTTAGTGGAGACGAGGACACAAACACTTCATCAGCGGCCATAAAAGCCTCCCTCATGTTGTATAAACTGAAGTCTGAAAAGCATAAAGCGATATTATCTTTATACACATTTAATTCTGATAGTGGGTATAAGGTTGCAATCCGTTATGTGGCGTCTAGGCTCACTGGGAAATTGTTTTCAGAGTGATTTATATAAATAACACAACATTACAAGTAAAGCTATAGCTCTGGGGTGGCTCCATGAGATGACACAGCATGAAACCAGTTTAATGTGAAGCGGCGCTGGGGCTGGAACAACTTGTTGACCAACGATATCATCAGCTCTGCTTGACTGAACCATGAAAATAAAAGTCCACTCCCCCCACCGGCTCTCTTTAGCGGCATTTTTTCCAGAAGAAACCGTCATGTGGTTAGGTGAAGAAATTGACGTCCCTGCAGGCTCAGAGAGCCATCATTAAGGATTAGACGGGGCTGACAGATATGTCAATATGTGTGAGGCCATTTTCAATGGCATGCGGGGTTTCCATTTATCCTGAATGTGGCAATATCAGCCCCGAAAGACAAGACTTCAGTGAAAGCTGTGTACCGCTGAGAGATGCAACAACCGATTTGTCAAATCAGATGCCGAGTATTTTTTTTTTTAACAGGTTCCCTGGACTTTTGGACCTTTGTGTGTTTTTTACCAACCATATTAACAGACTGCTCTTTAGTGCATTTGGTGAGGGGGACAGTTTATTTGCTACATCTGTACAATGTAATGCATTTCCTGAAATAAATCCTTCATCAAGCTTCTCAGATTGTCTTTGTGGACACCATAAGGAGGGTATTAACTCCACTCCATTGTGATTGTTAATTAAGGATGTACTTTGTACCGGTGTTGTCCCTGGAAGACTCTGCTTTCCTGGTTTTATTTACAGCTCATCAAATCACAAGAAAACATTTTGGGGTTTTTTTTTTTGGTATCCACAGCTCAAACTTACACCTCAGCACGGAATAATGTGGGTGAATGGGATTCTGTTTGTGGTGCTCAAAAAATGAAAAACAAAATGATAATGAAAAACTCTGTCTCCTAAAAAAAACAATGCCTGGGTTACTCTGGTTTATCTACAGACCTCGCTGTGAACCGTTTTCATTTAGACGAGTTTCTCCTGAAAACAGAACTGTTCCACAGCAAAGTATGTAGACACACAAACAATAAACGCCTGCTTACTGTTTATCTCCAAACCTGCCTTGAAGCAAATCTATGTAATATTTGAAAAGTTGCAAATGTTTCCTTTTACAAATACAAAGTGGAATTCATAAATAATTAAAAAACACACCCGGTAGCTTACGGTGGCTAATGTTAGCAAGATGTCACTGTCACTGACTTTTCTACATGATTCCCCATGCCTCAGGTAAACATTTCAATGGATTTATCACAAAAACACAAGAAGTAAACACAGCGTACCTCACCAGCGGCCATGTTTACAGCAGAAAAGCACAGGTCTGAGCAATAACATTAACAATGGCTCAGTTCCATGAACCGTCTCAGTAAGCCGTACAATCCCAAGACCCTGGAAGAGGCACGCCTCAAATATGAATTCATTATCAGCACCTGTACACCACTGTATGAAGGTGAGAAGTTAAACCACTTAAGCACGATGTTAAGCGTCTCTTTAAAAGGTTCTCAATACGGAAAACATGAGGACGGCTGAGCCGGCGGCTAGCAGCTAACGGTGCTAATAGCACAGACAATCAACGTAAGGTGCAAAGTTAACGACTTTTCAGCGAGTAACATCCAACCACCGAGTTAAAAAGCTGTCCCGTCGAGACCTAAATTAATTCACGTTTGAATTTGGAGTCAAAATTTGGCAGCTTTTGCAGCGTGTTTTACATTACGGACATTTAGCAGACGCTTTTATCCAAAGCGACTTACAATTCAGTATCTATCTACCGTAGACGCAGCTACGGGAGACATTTTGGGGCTGAGTGTCTTGCTCAAGGACACATTGACATGAGACTAGCAGAGCAGGAGCCGGGGATCGAACCGCTGACCCTCTGATTGAAAGGCGGCCCTGCTCTCCACTTAGCCACGGTCACCCATTCATCGTTGAATTTGTTCCTTTCACAAATTCAACGATGAAGCCGTTTGTATTCCCGACTGCTCCGATTCACGCATTTGACCAGCTTCCGTCTCTGCCAACAACAGGCCAGGACTATGGGTATTACAGTACTTACAGGCATGCCAGAGCCAACTAAAAATAATAAAAAAAATGGTTTCCATAACATAAACCTCGTCACTACATTGTTCAGGAGAGTCGTGTTATTTCCACGTAGAGATATTATAACAAAATACTGCATCATCTCCAAACGTCTACCAGAAAATGTGTTTTCTTTCAAACTCATGTACTGCCCTGTTTATTCACAGTAGAATAAACCATCTCCAAGGATCGATACATCGCTCCTGGTGACACCAGATCCTGGGCTTACTTCTTTATTGGGATAGCTCAGAGTGTCGAGCACGGCAGGGGACAACAGCCGGCCCTCCGTCTCGATACGCAGTGTAAACCGCAGTCTTAAGGGGTTGTTGTTGATTCCAGAACTGACAGGCATGAAAGAAAGGATTTAGATGTTCACCCAAACATCTCTCCACCTGGCTTTGAAGCCTGCAAGTAAGGCCCGGTATCACACTGTCCCACCACCTCGCTTTGTGCCGTAAAGCTTCCAGCGCAGCTCGCCGTCATAAAGGCGTATCCTCGGGGCTCCACCGGGACACAATTTTCCGGCGGCTCATCTGCTCTCGTTACGTTTCCTGTGTGCTTCAATGGTGCGGCTGCTGATAGGACAAACAGGCCAGATACCCCCCCCCCACCTCCCCTCCTCCCCCGCGGCTGCCTCACCAACCAAAACTTCAAACGGCGGCCAGGCAACACACAGGTCACTGCTCGGCCAAATCAGGACGTCAATTAGGCAAAAACAATGGGTGCTAGTTGGGGCTACTACCGGCTCCAGGAAACATTCCCACCCACACAGCGGCGTTATCTCTCCCACGACAGACATGCATGCATAGCCCGGGGCTCCTCAGAAGACTCACAGTTGGCGTTGGACCTTCTTGTTTAATTATAGCTCTTCAGAGTAATTCTGCACATTACCTTAATTTTCCCTCACTAATGATTGTCATAAAGCATCCCTCAGCTTCTCCCTCTATACCCCCTGCTTTCGGTTTTGTTGGTTTTATTACTCAAACACAAGGCACAGCGGTTTGTAAGTGGAACGATGGCTGCAGGGCTTCTGCTGAAGCAAAGCCACGGACTTGGCAGGGCAGCGGCACCTTGACAGCTAAGTTGTGTTTGTGGCAGAATATCTTCTCTTTGTCCATGATGATAATGTGAGAGGAAGAAGACGCCAGCATTTAAAAGTCCCACTCCAGAAAACAGTCACTGGTGTTGCCCAGGCTTTCCCACTACCGGCTTGGTTTCTTGCGTTGGTTTTAAGCAAGTGTTGAACTTTGAAATACTTGAAATCATGTCACGATATGAAAAGAGCAAACACACGAAAACAGTGGAAATAGCTCAGAAGAGGATTTCTTTTTTTCCATTTAACTTCAACCTTCAATCATCGGCAGCTTTTCTTTTCCCCCCATTATTCACATGAATGACTAAAGGGGTTCCTCCAGATTCAGTCTCGTCTTTAAGGGTTCTGTAAAAAGACGTCAAAATATCATCTCCAGCAGGAAGTGTGCAAAGCTGCCCGTGCAGACGCTCTGTCAGCACCTGAGACGGCACAGTCGCTCTCTCCGACTTAACCTTCTTTTCATCTCGTTCCAGAAACAGGAGGCTTCCACAGACAGTAAGCAAATATAAGCCAATTGCTTTTCACTTTGGTAGGAGGGGGCAACTCAAAAGGGTTTGTGTAAATGGAGTTCTGTGCCGACGCGATAGAAAAATGACTCTGTCAACTGCGGTGCATCACCCAGAGCATCAAAAGGGCCGGCCTGCCGAGACGTACTGCAGCAGGGCCTGAGGCTACGGCCTTCCCTCAAGGGGCGACTCCTCTCCCGGCCCTGCTTGACACGGAGATATAATCTGTATCCCGGGGAGAAACAGAGGAGCAAGCACATTTTGTTTTCCCAATAAGACCTTGGCATAAAGTCAAACAAACATGTTTGAATGCATGAGTTCCACTTGGACTCCCTTTGCACCGAGGAGATAATGTGCAGGCGCTCGCCGAAGATAAATATCGAGGTTACATAGGATAACAAAGTAAATGGGGGGAAAAAAAAAAAAAAGGGAAACGCTAGAAAGTGAATCACCGCACTGAGGCATATACTGTAAATTTAGAAACCTCGTGGAGCGTACAGAGCGGGAGAACGAGGCCCAGAGGACCGGGAGTCTGAACTTGCATAGTCCTGGCTTTCTGCTGCCGAGGCGTCCCGGGGGCTAGAACACAAACGGACGTAGAACAGGTCACCCACTCGAGCCTTTAGGGGACGCCCCCAGCATTTCTTAGCAATTACAGCCCCAATGCATGAAAAAGTAAAGGCGAGAGAGAGAGAGAGAGAGAGAAAGAGAGAGAGAGAGAGAGAGAGAGAGAAAGAGAGAGAGAGAAAAAATAGCAAGAAGGGAGGGAAATAGAGGCACAGAAGCAGCACAAGGCCTCGTTACATAACTAAAACTCCTGTCCAAATCCCACACCACAGGGACTATTAAAAAATGTCTCAGTATAGAGGCTGGAAAGGAGAGCAAAGCAGTGTGGTGTACAAGTGGACAGGCAGGAAGGGAAGGAGAGGAGAGGATCTGGATGGAGAGGGTGGATGAGTAATGATGAAAACAACTGTACAGTATCGGCATCACAATGAATGACTATTTATAATGCTCTCTCAGTTCATTCAGGGAGACGGCACTGTTGCCAGAGGGGTGGGGGGGTGGGGACACACATTTGATATTTTTCCAGTGCGGCGATGGACTCTTGACAGTCTCGCGCCTCGTCTCCTCATCTAATCACTTCTCATCTTGACACTTCAATGAACTCGGAGACGATACCACTCCTCAGTGTTCACTGATGAGCAGCGCGTATTCAAAGCAACGGGTCACCCGACTAATGAGAACCTAGACAAGGTCGTCCGCACCTGCATACATACAGAGTGAAGACCCCGCGGATCTCAAAAGCGTGGGGCGTCAGTTCCTTTGTGGGGTTTACAAAAGCGCAACATGAAACTTCAAAGTTATTTTGATATCGGAAACCATACGTGGAATAGTAATTTCGGTGACTTGCGAAACCTTTGATGTTTTCAATGTAATGAGAATCTGAAAAATATTCCACCGGCGCCGTTCAAACGCCCCCTGTGGTGCTGATTCTGTTCCTTCAAGAGAAACCTGTCCGCTACACGACAACCCCCCCCCCCACCACCACCATCTACTTTGGGGGGTAACGTGAGCAAATGACTCAGTTTGGCCAAGATAATCGTATACATCTGCACTACTATATTGTACTAAATGGTATATCATCTTCCCTTTCAGAAAGAAAAAAAAAAATCACTATTATGATATTTAGGGAACATTGCAGTGTTTTTGCCAATATTTGAACATGAACAAAAAGGTTGTATTCCAGATAGACGTTGTGCACAATCTCTACAAGGATGCTGGTGAGAATGATATCATCCTAACCTTTGACTCCAGAACTGAAAAAAATAATCACAAAATGACAATTCGGTCTAATTCTCAGGTGATGGAGGTTGTAGAATGGAGACACTGTCTGCCTAGTCATTGGACTGAACAGAGAAGAAAAAGCTGTGCTCCATTTTCAAACAAAAGACCTTTACTATAATGTGTTGAAGCCTAAACTGCTGTTACATCTAACCTTATTCTTTTCCGACAGCGACGTTTGAGGTAAACTAGACCGAGAGCCAACTTTGTACCACCCAGGAACATGAATGAGCTCCTCTCACGCACACGGTCAAGGTAAAGGTTACCGAATGCTGAGTTGCAGCAGGACAGAATTTAAACGAGGGAATAAATAAAGAGAGGCCAATGTGCATTTCAGTGGAGGGTTGGCGGCACAAAGTCAGACAAAAAGTAAGCGCCTGGTTCTGAAATCCAATGATATAACACTGTCGGAGGAAAAGTGCAACCCCAGAGATCAAATCGGCACCATCCTCGGCCCTAAAATATCAAACCGCCGCCTCCACTTTTCACGCCGTTACCCGTTTAGTGTAAATTTGCAGCGACTAAAAGTATATAATCTTTGGAGATTGCTACCGCTCTTACCTTGACAATTGTACAAAGCAACGTTCTCCTTAGTCCCGACTTCTCACAGAGGAGGCAGAAACAAAAACAGAGCTGAAAATGATTCATTGAAATTGAATCGGAGTAAAGTGTGTTCCTCGGGACGTCGAGCCCCGACAATGACGAGGAGACGCTGCCAAGAAAACAACAATACAAACTCACTACATGACCTTATAATCTAGTGCTCGAGAAGACAAATAGACCTTTATCTACAGCCAAATCCAATTAAAGTGGAAACGGGACAGACGCCCGAGACACATTTGTACCTACAGATTCAATCTGAACTGCTTTTCAGGAGCAACAATGGATTATTTCTTTATTTGATTGCAACAATTATTGGAACGATCGGCTTTCCACCTGCCAGACATTTTGACCGTCGGTGCAATTTTCCACACCCCATCTGAAGAAGGAGCGCAGATCCTGAGCCAGAAACACTTACTTTCTTGGTGAGGCAGAGGAAAGGAAAAAAAAGAAAAAAAAAAGAAGCTTTGCTGCATCCACATTATCAGTTTGGTCAACGGATCCCTAGACGAGACTCGGCTAGACCGTCTCCTGCACGCTCAAGGTCTTGCACCTGTCCCCTTTTTTCTGAACACATAAGCAAATACCCCTGGCCCAGGAAAGGGAACCCATGAATCTTTAGAAATACACAAACTGCTCACGCCCATTCATTACAGCAGCACCCCAGGGGTTCCCCCTCCTGCCCATTTGTCTCCGTGGTGTCAGGGCCCGCGGGCTTTCCTACGTTCAGCACAGCGTAGAGTCTCACCTTGCCGGCCTCCACAGGTCCAGAAAGGAGAAACGGCAGTGATGAAGCTAAACCACCAGCAAGAGCGGCCAAGGCCTCGGCTGAAGCGCGGCCGAGTGCCTGTGAGCACAAGAAGTCAATGATTGGCATATATACGCCCCTTTAAAAAAAAAAAAAAAAAGAGCCTGCAGTGCGTGAATACTGTTGAAGAAAATCATCATATAATTTAGAATTAAACTAAAGCCACGGCCTGATTTTGATATCTCAATCCAGTTGAATAAACAAATGTTTCTTAGAAAATATGCGTGCCAGCATATGATTGATTCGGCCGACTGATCTGATTGGTGGAAAGTGACTTAAGGGGGGGTGAATTAGACTATAAGGGTAAGCTGTAATAACTGATACGTTGGATTTCGTTGAATGTTGCCTTGTGCTCATTAAAACACTTCCCGCTGGTTGCTACTCCAAGAACTCCGTCTCTTCTCTTCATTTTCGCTTCTGCAATACACTGTGTAGGTAGAGCCGCCTCTGATTGAAGGACGACCCGCTCCAATCACTGAGCCACAGTCGCCCCCAGGATGTGAGACCACAATCAGCCTCTGTAGTGGCACAGAGCACAGCTTCCATTAATATATGGAGTCCAGTTTGCATCGGGTTTACTGGTTCATTTCCAAAACGAGTATGTGCTTACAGAAAAGGAAAATACAACCATCTAGTCCAGGTGTATTTTATGTGCATGAACAAAACATACCGGTGACATTAGCCTGATGTTATTGCAAGATCTTGAACCCGACTGTGGAGAGTCGGATGACAACACGAGGGGCAGTTGATCAAAGGCAGTGGTGAGATTAAAAACTTTAACATTTCACATATTTAATATTCCAGACGTTTCACCAAACATCACCAGCCACACAAACTGTGATCGCCTCCTTAAATTAACCTATATTGCCAAAAATCCATCCGTCTGGATAACAGGATACATAAAGATTCATTGTTAGTTAAGTGCAGTTGAATCCTATTATTGAATCCTCATTTATTGTTGGGCCCCTATTGACCCATGGAGGCCCTTGGATCACCTTGCCTCGGGAGAGCCTACTGGGGAGCGGTTGCCTTGACAACACAGCACCACCAAAATGAGGGGAAATCTGAAATCGAATAAAAAAACAAAACAAAAAAACGTGAAAATGAAGTTGAACAGACGGCGTGTACAAGACTGTAAACGCGTACCCCAAATAAACAGATGTTACAAGGACTCAGCATGACAGCGACATCCATATTTAATTGCAGACGGATGAGTCATCATTCACAGGGCTGTCAGAGTTTGAGTTATCACGAAGCGCTTGATGGCAAAGAAACTGTCAAAAGTAGTTACCTTCGAGAAAAGGACCGAAAACACAAGCAAACTAATTTATAAGTGTCACACTGAGCGAGAACATAATGCATGTTAACTGTGCTGCACAACGACAAAAACAAAGTTCAGCGTCGCACAACATTCAGACCGACTTCAAAGAAGACGATTTATGGAACGTATTATACGGTTACAGTATATTTACTCGAAGAAGGTAGTATATGTGTATCATGTGTTTGCCTATTGAATGTATTAAACTAAAAAAGGTATAGTGTTGAGCCGTGAGGGAGAAGACGGGGACCTTTTGAGACGAGCTGTTCAGATAATAATTCAGATATTATGGTTCGCTCCAGATGAGGAGGGGCGGACCAGGACAACAGAGGACAGTCGAGAGGGGACACTGTCCAAATCCAGGAGGGGACAGTTCAGCCAATCACACAGCTGATATTGGACTATCGATGGTGTACTTCAGCTAGTAATTGTTTAGCTTCCGTTTGTCATTAAAATACTTTTTGATTGTAAGCCGGAACCAGCTGATTTTTTGGGCTCTGCTGACTAAAGATGCAGCAGCAGGAGACATGCGGCCTCCCTTTGTCTCAGAGAGAGTTGAGACTCCTAACACTTGTCAAAAAAGGATGGAAACCAGCCCAGGACCCCAGAGAAGGTCCTGTTGACGGACTACAATCACACTCATTTTGAGCCGTGTTGCGTGACGACAGCAAGAGCAAACTATTCCTGAGAAACGAGCGAGATGCAGAGCAGTTATCGGCCGATCTCATTCTAGCAAGTGCAAAATCAATTATATACGCATTATAATCCAATTTCTCACTTAACTAGAACTGTGTAATCAGCTTAATAAAAAAAAAAAAAACAGGTGGGAGAATTTAATCATCAAGTGACTCCACTCCAGTTGAAAGCTTGATCAATAGTTTTCCCCGTTTCAAATAGGTTAGGGGATGTCAGATGCAAGAAAATAACTTGCTAGACCCCCCCCCCCCCCCGGGGGAAATCGGCAGATTAACCCGGCAGAAGTACTTCTTTCACCGCCGTGCCACACGCCTCACTAAATGAAACGCTGCAGTTCAGACGGCTAAAGAGCCACAAGGTCCCGCGGGGCCGCTCCTGCCGTTGCAGTGTATCGACTGGGAGTTTGAGGCAGGAATGGGGTGAGGCATCATCGGCGACCTTTGACACTCCCCGCCTCAATTAACAGAGTCGCGGCGTTTCCAAAAGATCCATTGATGTATTGCAACAGCTAAAAGTGCCAGCTGCACGAGATAAGGGAGGGTAGGGGAGGGGAGGGGGATCGCAGGCAAACTGGCATCAATATCTCCAAGCAGCGCTGACAAAATAAAATAAAGTAAAACTCACCTTTCCTTACCATTTAAAGACGGGTTTAATCCTTCCCCGGCACACTACGGGCAACAGATGCAGCGCTCGGCAGAAGCGAGATGTTATCGCATGAAAGACGGGGCGGCGCAGCCTTACTGATGTTCTGCTTTAATACAACATGAAAGTCCGGTTCGCACGGGGGAGTCTGTTGCACACCTGGGCAAAACCCGAGGAGATAGAGGGCATTGTGTGCCGGTGTTTGACTAAATCCACTAAACGGAGAGCAAAAAAAAAAAAAGAAAAAAGGATTGTCTACATATGTTGGTTTAGCTTTAAACTGGCACAGGTTAGGATCAGGGACAGTAATAGATTATATATTAAAACAGACTTCTGACAGGGAACCCCAGTATGAATCGTAAAACAGACAACTTGATTACAATCATATTTATTCTCACAAAAAAAAAAAGGAAACAATTACAGAACAGTTAATTGCATTGGAAATGTAAAAAAAACCCAAAAAACCCCACCTTGTTTCTACTTAAATAGACTACAGTACCTCCTCCCCCCCCCCCCCCAGGTCTGCACTGTGCATGCCTGTGTGTGCTTATGTTCGCAAGTTATGCGAGGGACGGAGCACAAAAGAGCGGGAGAGTAAGCGCTCTTATCGGGGACGTGCAGGTCCAGCCTCGCTGGTTTGAGCGCGCGGCGGGAAGAAGTGAAAAGAGTGCGAGCTGCCGAGCTGCCGGCAGAACCACGCGACCAGCCCAACGGCTGCAGACAGACGCAGAGAGGATCTCTTTTGTCGCTTACTGACCCGCTCTCTGCTCCGCTTCCCAAAATAACAAAAAAAGAAAACATGTCCTTTATGTTCACCGACAAAAAATAAAATAAAATAACCACCAATCATTTGTCAAAGAAAGGGTGAACGGTCACAAGTACTTTAAGGACAATTCATTCAGGGGAGGGAGGGGGGGACTAAATACATCGCTTTGTGAGCAACATTTAGAGCTGACTATACAGAAACAAAAGGAAACTTAGCAAAAGCAATAATAATACTACTTTGCATGAGACGCTGAGGTCTTACTGAGCAGCCAGCTTCCTTATGTTCATGATCAGCCTCTTGCTGTAGTCCTTGTGGTCGACGGGCTTCACGTCCATCACGGTGGCCTTGATCCTGGACTCGTCCTGAGAGACGATTAGAAAAGGAGTTTAGATGACGCGACAGCACCAGTGCAGTGAGGGAGAATTTAAAAAAAGAGGAAGCAAACTATTTCTTCTCGCCGTAGAAATAATCAGATTCCTGTTGGCATGTGACGCTTGCACAGTTCACATCGTGTGTAATATCAGCTTGTATTGTACGAGTCTGCTTGGAGTCGACGTAGATGAGACCCGATGGTACGTCACACATGCTGACAGACTACCTAACCAGAGCCGGATTTTGAATCGGTTGAGCTGGCGTCTCAAAACACACATTCTACAGAATTTAACGCGGGGAAAAGGCGCTCGGGTAATTTAGATTTGGTGTCATCGCACAAGTTCGCCCAGCAGAGCATCACTTTGACTTCCATCATTCAGATGTATGGTTCACAAAAAAAAAAAAGAAAAGAAAAAAAGAGCGGTAGTTTTTGAAGCCATAACCACCTCCACAGCTGTCTAGACACAGGAAGGTCATTTCTACCAGAGCCATTATTCTCTGCATTTAAACAGAGGTTACACTCATTTCCTCTCCATTAATCCTCTGTAGCTCAAGTGGGTGAAATGTAAATCATCTCCCTTTGGACCGCTGCCCACTTTCTTCCAGAACGGCCCGCTATAATCTCTTTGCTAGTTTTATATGACGCAAGGGAAATATTACAAAAAATATTAGGATTTTCGTCATTATAGTTTGATGTAAAGTGGAATAAATCCTCCACGTAGATAAATGAACAGGGTAGTAAAACGCCGGTCATGCATCGTACACGACGAAGAGGTCACCTTCGGCTTCTAGGTTGGGTTTAACAACGACAAACCGCTTTAAACCCTCGGTGCTGTGCAGTCGTGTGGATTCATCTTTGACGATATCTTCAGAGCAGTGGAGCTGGTGACCTCTCTCTCTCTCTCTCTCTCTCTCTCTCTCTCTCTCTCTCTCTCTCTCTCTCTCTCTCTCTCTCTCTCTCTCTCTCTCTCTCTCTCTCTCTCTCTCTCTCTCTCTCTCTCTCTCTCTCTCTCTCTCTCTGAAAAGAGACGTTTAGCTCCGACGCAAACGCAGCACTCAATGCTAATCCTAAGACCCACACCTCCCTGTCTGATCAGCCACTTTCACACATTACAGCTGAAACACACGAGATCGTTAATGGAGCACGATGCTGTTCAATAATTCAATAATAGCGAGGTTTCCATCTTCCCACCGATGTGAATCTGTAAGCAGCCAACGTCACACAGTTGGAACATGTGGTTCTCTTACGCGGCGCCAGAAGTGCAACCGATCTTTAAAAAGGAGTGGAAAACCAGCAGCGCTCCCTCTACTGTCGGCCCAGAGTAACGCAACGAGACTCCATCTACGGATCATCTACGCTCACGTCTCGTAAGACGGGCGGGATTTATAAAATATTAGCAGGCTTGCAGTGCTACAGTGAAAAGCCTTGAATGTCCAATATCAGCTCCGCCATCGGTGTCCTCGCTTCTGAGAAACCTGAATCAGTCGCAGCGTCTGGACGCGGTCCACGGGGGACAACGAGACGTAACAACAGCGCGGCGGCAAGCGGACATTTCTAATGTCGGGCAAGTAAAAGATGTAAGGCTGTCCACGAGTCGAGGACCGCGTGGTAATATTCAAAAAAGGTATAGAAATAATATAATGACGCAATTCATCCACTGACATTTTCAAGAGTGACAACTCAATTGCCTACGTGTGATATTAAAATAATGAATGTTTTCAAGGCCAAAACACAACTTTGATATTGATTTGTGTGAAAAATAACAACATTACACGTCACACTTATGAACCAGCTTCACGCCACACCTGTTTTGATAAGCGCGCCGTAATTAATCATAGAATGTAGAACTATATTAATAAGCGGCGCCTCATATTACCCCCTGAAAAGGCCTCATGCTCAATTTATGTGAGGATTTTGATGCTAAAATGACATTAATTAAACTTGAATGTTGTTTTGATCCCCACACAGGAGACCCTCCTCCTTCAGCAGCGGCTCGGTTTTGCTCATTAGGAACGTCACGCTCATTTGGGTTCTAGTTCAGTGTGATGCTGAGCGACAAAACGACAGAGGATCACAATACGGCCATTTTCCTTTTGATGCTAAAAAAAAAAAAAAAAAAAAAAGTCCAAGAAATCTTGATCATTCTTTACAACAATGACATTCGTTCTCCTCTCTATAATGTAGAGACAGTAATCAAGTTGTTCTCTGTACGTAGTTATATGTAATATACTGTATAAGGGTGCAACTTAAAATCTTTATTACATTTTTTTTTCCAATTAATAATAGATTAATCGTCTAGAAAACGTCCAAAAATTGTGAAAAGTTTGTCATATTTTGACATTTGCTGGTTTTGTATGACCAACAATCGTTGGTCATAAATATTCAATGAGATAAAACGTCATTTGTAACAGTTAGAACGAGTGTTCTAGCTTAAAAAAAACAACACACAGGTTCTAGCTGTGTTCATTTGCTTTCTGTGTAATCTCATTCTCGCCGCGCTGCGACGCGATGAACGGGTGTCATTCACTTCCTTTGTCCGACATCAAGCGCGTGAGACAATGACAATACGGGAGAGCGGCGCACAGCGGCCGGCTTGTAAGCATCGAGGGGAAGAAAACAAAAGTGAAGGGGGGGGGGTCTGCAGGTGTCTCTGCTGAAGGAATAGGAGTGTGCAGGCAGCAGCCTGGTAGAGGTGCCACGGGCGGTGAGGACGGCGAGCTGAATGTGACAGACACAGAGGCCTCTTCTGTGCTTTGGAGGCGGATGAGCCTCTGGCTCGGCTCCACGCTTCCTGCTCAGAGTCCCAGCCCAATCAATTCTTTTATGCGCGACCCCCCCTCCCCCCTCAAAACAAACCTCTATCTGTGTGGCCTTCCGGAAATAGTGACCGCGACTAATCTGTGCGTGCGCCGCTCACAAAGCCGCCGAAAACGAGCGGCAATCTCGGACAAACACTGTTTTTTTTGGGGGGGGGGGGGGTTTAAGAGAGAGAGATGGCTGGCAGTCAAAATGAAAGCAGTTCTGTTAATGAATGGGAAAACTATCAAGGAGGGAAAACACAAAACGACTAAAACATAAAAGGACCTGTTTATGTGCTGCGTTTTCAGTCTACCGCAGAATGATGGTGGTTCAGGGGATTGAGGCTGCGTATCCCCCCCGTCTTATAAACAGCCATATTTTTTTCCTGTAACGGCACCAAACCCGTAGGCATTATATCAGACGAGTGCCATCCCCGCTTTACTCACGTTATACGTTTCTAGCTTCACTCTGCTGCGGAAGACAAAAGTGTTGAAGTTGGCTTGTTGGAAAATCTCGTCAAACGCAGCTTCGTTCTGAAACGAGAGAAAAAAAACAAACATTTGATAGGCTCAATTTCAAGAGGTACACATTCTTTTTAATCGAATGTCAGTTTCATCACAGTTTCGATTGCAAAACGCCTGACAGCTGAATACCGAAAAACAACTCAATTACTTCGAAAACTGTGATTTTCTAAGTAATTGTGGCTGGAAGAGACAAAGCACGCCGTCTTTTACACAAATGTGTCCATGCAGGAGTGTGTGAGTGCGCATATCTGGGCTGGAACAAAAGCCTCTTCTCCCCCGAGGCCAGTATTATATTCAGGGAGGAAGAGTCTCACCGAGTCCTTGAGCTGCCCCAGGTAAGCTGCATTCTGGCCCAGGATGGCCTCCGCACTCTCCTGGAAGCAAGTCACCCACTGGTTGTCTGCGTAATCTGCAACGTTGGCCTGTGGGATTATATGGAAAACAAAGAGTTGAATAGGAAGAAACGCTGCATGCATGTACACGAGTATAGATCGACGTGCTTTTCATTTCGAATCATTGTCTTGTCAGAGTGGTTGCTGGATGCTGACATATAGAATGTTAAATCAACATATCCCTCTGCTCTTTGAGAAATTGCTACATCCTCTAATTAGCCGATATCCTGCTGGCAGAACCAGCAGTCGTGAGGCTCTTCTGATACATGCGGGGGGGGGGGGGGAGCGAATTCACAGTCTACGCCGCAGCTTGTGAGGAATAAGACCTCGACCGGCGTGCGGTACCCAACAAAAGCCGCTCTGTTGCCGACTAAGTGAGCTGTTGCACCTGATGTTATTTGTTCTTTCGCAATAATGTCGGTTTGCAAACGAGCCGAGAACAAAAGAGGCCCGCGTTTATCTTCTCCTCCCGTGCAACTTTCTGTAAAAAAAAAAAAATGACTAACGCGGTACGGAAAGCTGCAGAGATTAACCCAAACATAAAAATCGGAAATTAGTAGTCATCACACTGCGGAGTTGGCTTTAAATGTTTCTAAACTTAACTGCGAAAGAGCGGATTGGGCCGATGTTGAACCAGAGGGAGCCGGGGCCGTGAGGGGAGGAAGAGAGAGAGGAGAGAGAGAGTCCCCCGGGAGACAGGAAGGACAGGAAGTGAGGCGAACAGACCGACGAGGGAGCGAGAATACGGAAGAACAGGCCTTTAAGATCTGTGCATTGGCAGAAGTGCTCGTGTGTGTGTGTGTGTGTGTGTGTGTGTGTGTGTGTGTGTGTGTGTGTGTGTGTGTGTGTGTGTGTGTGTGTGTGTGTATTGGGGAAGCCAGTGGTCAGTGACTCACAGAGAGGATGAGGCGGTACTTGAAGTTGGGGAACTCTTTGTCACACTTCTCACAGCGGAACATGCCGTTGTGCTGGTCAACCACTTTTTTGTTGCAGTCCTGGCTGGGACAGGCCTGGTAGAGGCAGTTCTCCTTGCGCAGGTA
This sequence comes from Cebidichthys violaceus, assembly GCF_023349555.1. Taxonomy (NCBI): domain Eukaryota; kingdom Metazoa; phylum Chordata; class Actinopteri; order Perciformes; family Stichaeidae; genus Cebidichthys; species Cebidichthys violaceus. The sequence goes on along the minus strand of NW_027176262.1, from coordinate 22,718,760 downwards.
CACTATGGTAGCTATGCAGGTGTAGTAGTCCGCCTAAAAAAAAAAAACAAACACAAAAAATACAAGCAAAACATTCAGAAACAAAAGTTCAGTGCTGAATAATGTTACCGGAATGTGCTTCTTGCTAGATGTTAAATATGTTGACTGTGGAAAAACTGGGAAATAAAAAAAACTGCATGAAATTAACATTAAGATGGCATTTTAAGGAGCGCGTAACGGAGGACGTGGAGCAACATTTGTGCAGCAGATGCAAGAGTTTTATACTCCCGACCAGAATCCTAATGGCTCTGACACAAATGCAAACTAGTAGCGGTAGCTGCTGCTGCTGCGTTTATGTGGAATCGGCAAAACCTTTTTTTGAAACAGACTGCACACACGCACACACACACACACACACACAAACACACAAACACACAAACACACACACACACAAACACACAAACACACAAACAGCCTTCGGGAAAGATTCTTAGCCTGCATGGAAAACACCCAACCGAGTGACACATGGGATAGAAGCGGGTGAACGCAAGAAGCCGCTCTGGATGTGCCGCGATGACGGGACGACGGGTTTTCTGCGCGTTTGCAGACGAGGCACATTGCTTTTCCTCGCCGGGAAGGTCAGAGCCTCGTGTGCTCGACAGAGAGCTGCCGCACGCTAACGGCTAATTGTTTAGGACAGAGCCGCGCTCTCCTGCTAACCTCAGCATTGGCTGCGACAGGCTTAAAAAAAAAAAGGGCCGGATCGGGGTCAGGGAGCAGGAAAATGGCGCCACTTTACTGTAAAGCGGTGTTAGAAACCATGAACAGAAAACACTTAAATATCAATATCGTAATACAAGAGAAGATATCGTTTTTAGATTTTGGATATTATAATATAGCGTATCGACATATCGTACAGCCCAAGGGAAAACTGGTATATTTTGGAAAGTTAGAAGGCGTAGAAATAAAAATATTTCAGTGATCTGTGCAACCGGATTCATTCCTACAGTCAAGAGCAGCTTTTCTCCAAATGAATACACGATCAGCATACTCTGCTGAGTGCTACATTGAGCTTCAAAAAATTAATGTTTCCAACATTACTAAAGAAATAAAAAAAAAAAAAAAAAAAAAAAAAAAAAGCAATTTATTGACAAATATTTCCCGAAAACAACACTGAAAATCAATTATGTCCTCTCTCTTCTCCAAGCACCGACCATTGTGTTCGTATGAAAAAGGATATTCGACCCCAATTAACTTCCAGAACAGGACAATTGATATTCTGTGTCATTCTGGATCGACACGAAAAGCCCTTAAAATATGGTAAATGACAGCAACAAAATACCATTTATGAAACCCATCCTGTTCCAGCCCCGGAGACGCTGGCAATGCTTCTTCTTTTTTTTTTTTTTTTTAATTATTGTTTTGATTTACCGAAAAAAAAACAACAACCCAGACACCAACCTCTGCTAAACGAGGCGCAATTAATCAAGTAAATCCCTCTTCAATTAGTGTGTGACTGACCAGCGCTGCCACAGAAGAACTCGTTTCCAGCCACTGCAACGGGCCTCCAACAAACGCAGTGTCAGGCCAACAAGAGGAGGGCGACCGCCTGCCGTCACAGAGGGCAAGGGAGCCGCGTGGGAACCTCAGATTGTGACACAAAGGCTTTGTGACAGGCGCAATTAATTGCAACAGACTTTGGTTAGAGGGGGGGGGGGAGGAGGTTGGTTTGAGAGGTCTGACCCCCCCCGCCCCATGCCCCTGTGTATGGGATGTCTCAAAGGAGCTGAACCAAAGGCCGTCCTCGAGCCCTCTGTCAGTACGGGGCCTCGTCACACGCCATGCTGAGGCGGAGCCCCGGGTCAAAGCTTTTCCCCCTCCTGAGCGGCAGGAAGCTAATGCCACGAGAAGACCTTTACCTGACGGGGTTAATCGTTTGTCAGGATTTTGGAGGTGGGTGGGGGGGGGAATAGATGGGTGCTGCTTGAGCTGCATTGTAGGGCTGTAGGTGATAGAACAGCTGAGGTGGCTACACTAAAAGAGGAACGATGGGGAAGCAATAAGCACACTGTGCCTTACTGGAGAATCCTGCAGTCAGAAAGAAGTATGTGTAGGACATCAAGACATATTTACCAAAACATATCCTACACTTACTTTAGACGTATAGATAGCGGCTACTCTGGTTAAAACCATGTATTTTTGCATTTCTCCTCGTCTTCTCAGGAATCACGGACCCTTACATCTCATCACAGCTTCCAAAAAGACAAGGGAGCAAAAGTGTCCCCGCGTCTCTCGCCGCTTTATCGTAATTGCCTCCATCTAATAACGGTCCCAGAGTCTTATTAATGGGATACTTCCATCATACTGTGATGATTACTAATGTGCAGAGCATGTTCAGGTTAAGATCTCTGCACAGGTCACGCTCTACAGAACTTACACACTTCTGCGAGCAACATTTCCCCTCAAAAAGGTGGAAATGGGGGAAAAAAAAAAGGGGAATTAGTGAAACGCATTACTTTACTGATCCGAGGGCAGTAATTGCACTTCAGAGGGCAAAGAATAGAACCTGCGTAATCAATACCAGGGATGAATGTGACTTTCACCATAACAATACACAATACAGGAGGAGTAATGAGGACGGGATGGGATTTTTAAAGCACACGGACCTGGTGCTGCGGGGGGGATTTGTATTGTTTTTACCTTCGCGGAGCCACCAGTGACACGGCCACATTAAACCCCGAACACTCGACTAGCGGGTGGGTACTGCGCTACACTGAGAGTTCTTAATGAATGCAGGTTGGCCGTGAGCACCTTCATATGTATTAGTTTGGGATTTGGTTCGTCCTCGAATATCTTCAAAGAGTCACCGTTGAATAGCAACACGTCCGGGGTTACCGCCGCTTTGGACGTGGGAGAGCCTTCGAGGCGGAGCCGAGCACGCGTCTACCTTGTCTCCGTGTCCCAGGTGCTCTGTCTTCACGTCGGACAGAGTCTTCCAGTTGGTGAGTCCTCCCCCGCCGCCCTTCACCTCCGTCAGAGACTGTCCGTCCATGGCATGGCCCTCCTTGTCATACCTGTTTTTTTTAAAAGAGAGAGAGAGAGAGAGAGAGAGAGAGAGAGAGAGAGAGAGAGAGAGAGAGAGAGAGAGAGAGAGAGAGAGAGAGAGAGAGAGAGAGAGAAAATATGCCAGTCATTGCTGATCTGCATCTGAAACTCATCATTAGATTCTTTACACATTCATCTGTGGATTATTTCCTTGATTGATTGTTTCATAAAATGTTTCATATATATATATATATATATATATTTTTTTTTTACTTTTCCAAACCCAAGCTGGTAGATGACATATTCCCATTTTTTTTAATCTGACAAACTGTCCAAAGCCAAGATTTTAGTTTATTATGATAATATTCATGGTTGAGAAACGGAATATTTTGCCTTTTCGCTTAAAACAAAAATGCCTTAAAGACTTTGATCTTAATAGCTGCCGATGCATTTTGTCAATAGACTAATCCAGAAATAAAGTCATGGCTTCAGCTCCACACAGCAGCGCCTCATATTTACCTCGTTAAAGATGAATTCAAGAAAGCTGCATTTCCACACAGGAGATTCATAGTGTTGGCACATTGAGGCCTACTTCAGACTGCTGCTTTATTCCTTTGAATTCACCCGAACCAAAGCAGGAGACACAATCGTCTGCTGTTCACATGGCTGTCAACAGACTAAAGGCTGTCCGTTTAACAGTTAGCTTTAACAAAAACATGTTCCAGGCAAGAGCAAGAGCATCCATTTGTGTTTGTCAAAGCAAGGGGGGCTCAGCTGAAAGGCCTGAAGTGAATCAACAGCAGAGGGACAGGGTGGCTACAGCAATACCATTCTCACCAATGCTGCCCGGTAACCCAGGGAAGACAAGAGGAGGAGGAGGAGGAAGAAGAAGAAGAGTAGAAGTAGAAGAAGAAGAAGAAGAAGAAGAAGAAGAAGAAGAAGAAGAGTAGAAGACGAAGAAGAAGAAGAGTAGAAGAAGACGAAGAAGAAGAGTAGAAGAAGACGAAGAAGAAGAGTAGAAGACGAAGAAGAAGAGTAGTAGAAGAAGGAGTAGAAGAAGATGAAGAAGAGTAGAAGACGAAGAAGAAGAAGAGTAGTAGAAGAAGAACAATAGAAGAAGAGTAGAAGAAGAAGAAGAAGAAGAAGAGTAGAAGACGAAGAAGAAGAAGAGTAGAAGAAGACGAAGAAGAAGAGTAGAAGAAGACGAAGAAAAAGAGTAGAAGACGAAGAAGAAGAGTAGTAGAAGAAGGAGTAGAAGAAGAAGAAGAGTAGTAGAAGAAGATGAAGAAGAGTAGAAGACGAAGAAGAAGAGTAGTAGAAGAAGAACAATAGAAGAAGAGTAGAAGAAGAAGAGTAGAAGAAGAAGAAGACGAAGAAGAGTAGAAGACGAAGAAGAAGAAGAGTAGAAGAAGACGAAGAAGAAGAGTAGAAGAAGACGAAGAAGAAGAGTAGAAGACGAAGAAGAAGAGTAGTAGAAGAAGGAGTAGAAGAAGAAGAAGAAGAGTAGTAGAAGAAGATGAAGAAGAGTAGAAGACGAAGAAGAAGAAGAGTAGTAGAAGAAGAAGAACAATAGAAGAAGAGTAGAAGAAGAGTAGAAGAAGAAGAGTAGAAGAAGAGTAGTAGTAGAAGAAGAAGAGTAGTAGTAGTAGAAGAAGAAGAGTAGAAGAAGACGAAGAAGAAGAGTAGTAGAAGAAGGAGTAGAAGAAGAAGAAGAGTAGAAGAAGACGAAGAAGAAGAAGAAGAGTAGTAGAAGAAGAAGGAGTAGAAGAAGAAGAAGAGTAGTAGAAGAAGATGAAGAAGAGTAGAAGACGAAGAAGAGTAGTAGAAGAAGAAGAAGAAGAATAGAAGAAGAGAAGAAGAAGAGTAGTAGAAGAAGAAGAAGAGTAGTAGAAGAAGAAGAAGAGTAGTAGTAGTAGTAGTAGTAGAAGAAGAAGAGTAGAAGAGTAGAAGAAGAAGAGTAGAAGAAGAAGAAGAGTAGAAGAAGAAGAGTAGAAGAAGAAGAAGAGTAGAAGAAGAGTAGAAGAAGAAGAAGAGTAGAAGAAGAAGAAGAAGAAGAGTAGAAGAAGAAGAAGAGGAAGAAGAAGAAGAGGAAGAAGAAGAAGAGGAAGAGGAAGAAGAGGAAGAAGAAGAAGAAGAAGAAGAAGAAGAAGAAGAAGAAGAAGAAGAAGAAGAAGAAGAAGAAGAAGAAGAAGAAGAAGGATGGGTGGAGGTAAAATGCAGGTTGGGGGGGGGGGGTAACAGTTTAAAATGGTCCCGGGGATCAATAGAGCTTACTAATCTGTTGGCTACAAGGCAGAGTGGCACACAGTGGGGAGGTCGGGTTGTAAATACAGTGAGAGCATGCTTTGCTCCTGGAGGCATGACTAATTGAAAATATCCCCATTAATGCGTGTGGCCAGAGCGACGCACACAGGCTGCCAATTCCCCACATTGACAAGTGTGAGCGATTCTTTGCGGCGGCAGCAGGTTCCTTACGGGTGTTCCAGCTAGGAACCGGCAGGAAGACATTCTGATAGATCAAAAAAAAAAAGAAAAAAAAAAGGGACAAAATGGAGAAAGTTTTCTGTGGCGGCTGCTCTCCTGAGACAGATGTTCTACAGGGAGAGAGAGAGAGAAGAGTACGGGCGACGTGGACGAGCGGATTAAAAATGCATCGCACTTTAAATGAGGCACGACTGCAGACTAGTAAAGGCTTCACTTCATTTAAATCTACTGAACCTTTCTGACCGAGGGGCGCAGGAAACAGAAACGGCACAAAGTGGACAGCGATCGAAAATGAAGGAAGGACTAAACGAGGACACGTCTCACCCGGCTGAAGGTGGGCAGCAGTCAACTGGAAGCGGGCGGATCCCCGCCGAGAGCAGCAGCGAGGCAAACTATCCGCAGGAACGCCAAGAGAGATGACCGGGAGGCCCGGTGGACACGCGCGTCTGCCGTAGACGTGTCAAATGTCAGCGCGCCGATGAACAAGGACGGGGTGATGAAGAGGGAGACGTGACGTGTCAGAGGAAGAGAAGCGAGGGGAAGTGTCAGTCCGCCGTGTTCTCAGCTCTGGGCAAGCGGATTGGCTAACGCGCTAACACCATTACTCCGTGGTGTGTGTGTGTGTGTGTGTGTGTGTGTGTGTGTGTGTGTGTGTGTGTGTGTGTGTGTGTGTGTGTGTGTGTGTGGCCTCTTACGACCAGCTAACGTTTACGTGGCATTCACACTCCCTGGGACAGCTCTGCATTAAATCAGTGGATTCTCACCACCGTGTCACAAACATTGAATTTTAATGAGCTCATCCTACACAGAGCTCGATGTACAGAGAGCATAAGAGAACGGAACAGGAAGTTACTTTTCTTGGTAAAAATGGGATTTAAATAGTAGCGGTAAGCCAAACCGAACACCCCGGCTAAACTTATTTTGCCGCGTTTTAAATAAATTGAGACGAGATAACGTGCATATAATCTGAGAAACCGCAACCAGCAGACAATTTGCCATTTCTGCTGCATCGACTAAACACTTAATCCAACAAAACAAAAAAAACGCAACTCGGTGCTAATTCAACGATGGAGTAAAGCATCAGGAGGTAAAGCGCCAACAAGAGAAGACTTATTCTGTCTCGTTACCCAATTAGGTCTGAAACATTCAGGAAGTCAGTCACTAACGCGGTTCAGCTAATGACTCAACACCAGTCACTTGGTTGTTTTTTTTTTAATCAACACCGCAAAGGGAAACATGCGCGTGAAGTAACAGTCAATTAAATACCGAGGCGTGACGTTCATTAGAACACCATGTTAAAGCTCGGTGTCGTGATTAGTGTCACTGCCACACGCGGTGAACTGTGCAGGTGGAAACACCGGAGTCACGATAAGGAAGACAGACGCAGTCAGCGTGGACTCCTGTGACTGAATGAGTGCGAGTTGAATGTCGTTGCGTGGAGGAGCGACGGTCTGGGAGGAGAGCAGCAGTGACCGTCTCCAGATGAGCCGTCGCCCCCTAATGGACGACTGCGTCTTCACACTCTTGATTTTTTTTGACTGATAAAAGTTCGCAAAAAAGGAACTTAGTGGAGGTTTAATGTCCAGTTGGCAACCCGTGTCAACAACTGTTAAAAAAAAAAAAAAAGAAAAAAGACACGGGATCAAGACAGTCAGTGCAGCATTCTCACTCATAAGCACAGTGGAAAGTGCTGAGCGGAAGGACTAATACTGCAGTATGAGTTTTGAGTCAACGGCCCGCCAAGGAGAGACGATTCATTTGAGGACGTCCCAAAGGTCTGCGGCAAAACAGAATCAAATTAAGACGCCTCTGCGCCAGTGAAAGGATGTTTTTTCGCCGGCCTCGGCTGCAGCGTTAAAGGCCCATCGCTGCTGTGCTGTGGGAGAACAAACGCTTCGGGTTCCTTCTGCGCAAACTGAAAAACACGGTCGTCACGAGCTTTGATTTAGGGTTTAATTGATTCGCTCCCGTGTTCCGTTCGCCATAATTCAGACATTCAGTTATTAAAAGGGACAGCTACCGACCGCCCTGAGAACCGGACCTATCAGCAGCACGACAAAAAACAAAACACACACACACACACACACACACACACACACACACACACACACACACACACACACACACACACACACACACACACACACACACACACACACACACACACACACACACACAGTGTGTTTAACAGCCGGGAGGCTCGCAGTGAAAACGCACACCAACTTGGTTTGTCATCGTCACTGGATATCGTCGCCGTGACGAAGCCTGAGAATAAAAAGAGAAACGGTCGAGGCCGTTCTCCCCATCGTCCTCGCAGCATGAGACGGGCTGAGCGAGTGAGGTCTGGCCTCCTTCCATCTGTGGCGTTTAAACTGTGGAAGCATTGAGGAACTCTGGAGGAATATCGCAGCGATTCGACGGCGACCCCTTCCGTTCTGGAAACCGCTCAGAAAGCCCCTTATTGTCAATAGAGCTGGGAAAGCCACACGTCTCTGAACGCCCTCCAGGTCTCTAGTTTGTAAATTCTCATGAGGCGTTTTATTATCCTCATTATCCTAGGACAGCGGTCGGCAACCTTTACTAGCCAAAGAGCCATTTTGCCCCATTTTTCACCAAATAAATTCCGTCTGGAGCCGCAAAACAGTTATTTGATATCACAGCGTATAAAGTTTTATTATATATATATATATATACACACACACACACACACACACACACACACACACACACACACACACACACACACACACACACACACACACACACACACACACACACACACACACACACACACACACACACAAAATAGTTTGTTGTATTTATGAAATTATAGAACAAGAATAAAGACAATTCTTGAAATTTTATTGTTATTTCACCTGTTATAATAATATCAAACTCCTATAGAGGAGAACATCGCTCTTTTTCTCTCATCTCCAGTTGTTTGTTGTTTGCTAATTTCTCGCCACATATCAAGCATACAGGTGAGCCGGCATCGTTGGCAGTGAGAGCAAATGAAGACGTCCACGCAGAATTAAACTCTCCATTCTCCACTTATATTTTTGGGGATTTACACATTGATGGTGTAGCCGAGGGTTTATGTTGCGCCAATACTTTATGATAATAATAAAATAAGAAACACGGGGCTCCGTAATCTGCGCCAAGACGCCAGCAACTTTATTCACTTCTCCCACACTTCACCAGAACCTCCTTTTTTCTCCTTCCGTCTCATCCTCCACAATAAAAGCACCAAACAGACACAGGAACACTGCCTCCTGGAGAGCTCTTAACGAGCTCAACACGATAGCTCACGATAGTTTACCGAGGGCGGACAGCGACGTAGGAGGACGTGACGCACATTTTAGTTGACAAACTTTTGGCGGCGTGTCTAGAGGCGTTACCGGCCCTACGGAGCGGACTTCCTGTTTCCACCGGCACCCGTCCGCACGCCCAGTGTACGTGATGTTCGTTTTCAGACGTTTTAGTCCAGACGGAGATCGTTGTGAAAAGGGCGCTGAAACGCCGTGTGGACGGAGACCGTTTTGCCGACCTCTGTCCTATGAGGTCACGTTGCACAGAGACATCGATGTGAAAAGGCTACTATGGGGGACCAACACCACCGCGCATGAACTGGGCTCGTTCGCGACGAAAAGAGCCTCAGCCTTTCCGGCAAGTCGGGACTTAATGGCGCTCAACAAGCAGGAGCGGTTCTGATAACGGAGCACCTTCTATCACCATGCAATGACTTACAGAAGCGGTTCACTGTAGTCGGCATTCTAAGAAATTAAATATAATTTTAAAAAAAAGAGAGATGCTCAGAGAAGCCAGAGGCTGGCGGTAATATCATCATCAAGAAACTACTGAGCCAAGACGTCTGATTAAAGGAGGACGTTGTGAGCATATTTTGCCTCTTTCTCACCTGCAAAGTGGAGTCACATTTCACCGCTCCGATTATGCAGATCAGCTCCTCTGATGATGTATAAATACTCTCCGCCACATTTGTCAAGGCAGAAGAAGGCCGCACTCGACTTGTCACAAATTAAATTTGAATCGTTAAACGTTTTTTTGAGGGGGGGGTTTTTGTATTATTCCTCAGCGCTGGTATTGGGGAGGTAAATACATGAAACTCTTTGGATGGAATCAACGGGATCTGCGGCTCAGGAACACAGAGGGGAGGGGCTGACGTAGGATCTATGAGGACGGATCAGCTGTCACGGCGCCGGAGCGAGATTCAAACCCCCCCGCTGCGACCGCCTCAGCGTCAATCACGAGTCAACCTGTACACCTTCACACCGCCGCCCCAACAACGCGTCGCAACACTCAAGACTAGGTGACGTCTGAGTTTAAAAATAGGTCGGAAAAATGACAAAACACACACATGCACACAATGCGTGATTCTTTTTTTTTTTCCTCGGCCGTGTTGTGCACCAGGGAGCGAGGATCATATAGAACATAAGGAATGAAGGAACTGAGACGGGAACCCAAATTAAAGACGAAAGCTTTGGTCTTAAGATGTTTCCACTGCAAGAAGAGCCGAGAATCTTCAAAAAAAAAAAAGGTAAGAGTCGCATCCCTTAATTGTGTTTAGTGTACAATTCTTCAACTCTGCATTTGGCTGTAGTACTTCTCATAAAAAATAAACTACAGTACAATAGACACGTCTCTATGTACAAAGACTTACTCTGACTTTAAGGACAAAGATGTCTCACCAAGGCAAAATAAACGCTACAATCATAGTCACAGAAATTAGTCTGGAAAAAAATAGATTAAGTATGCTTTCCATTTATACGTAACGCTTCATTGAGCCCCCCCCCCCCCCCCACACACCCACACCCACACACACACACACACACACACACACTGGCTAATGGGGGGAAACTAATCTTGATAGTAAGAATCAAAGCATGCACTCTTGCAACCATTTAAATCCTTTGAGTCCTCCAATTTCAACAGCCATAAGTTGATCTTACAGCGGGTGAAATAAATAAGGAGAAAGCCCTCCGGCGGTTTAACGCGCGCCACGCTTCACACCTGCAATGGAAGCACTTTGTCATCGGCACACAGTTTTTTTTTTTTTCCTGCAGTGCATCATCTATGAATTTCAGGCTCGCTTACCAGCCTCTGAGCTTATAGGCCTCGGGGATGTCCGGGTTGATCATCATGCTGCTGCTGAAGGACGCCGAGAGGGACCGGCCACCGAAGTCCGAAACCTTCGCCCCCTTTATGGCTACAATGGGCTGCGCCGAGCCGTCGAACTTCTCCGCCTACGCAAAAAAACAAAGAGAGATGTGGAAACACTCGTTAAAGCTTGGTTGTTACTTATTACTTGTCTGGGTTGCAGACTCCATTCAAACTATTTTCTGGAGGGCGGCTCATGACGGCAACGCCGACGACGAGCAGGAACAACGTTCACCATGTTCACCACCGTCTCAGTTTAGTCTAACGCGTCATGAGATCCTCCATGTCAAGACGTTTCATTGAACTGGAGGAAAGGGTTTAGGGGTAGCCAAAGGCTTTAGGGTTCATCATCTGGGGACCATGAGTCTCAATCCATGGAATAGGTTATGAAGGGATTCCAGTCTGAACCAAAGAGATCGACAGAACCTCGCCGCTATGAACACATTTCTAATGAGTTTGTTTTCTAAAATGACTTTATTCTTTACTGTAATAACCTGAGGCCCCAACTAATAAAAACACTATAACAGGGAGAGGGGGGGGGGGAATATCTCCAACACTTGCTTCTTCTTGCCATCGTTCTTTGTAAACTGTCCATCTTGTGAACCGCAGCGGGTCCCCGTGGAGAAGTAGGTCCGTGTCGGACGAACGCTGTGCTTCTCGCCGGGAGGAAAGAAAGCGGCGGCAGACTCGACCCGGTCCCTCCGAGCCCATCAAACGGCACCGGCACCGTTACCTCATCGCCCCGTGACAGCCATCAAACACGGCGCGCGTTACCGCGACTCCTCGGCTCTCAAACCGCCGAACAGCGGTCGGCAAATGTTTCTCACCGACGCCGTCTCACCGCAAGACTGACCATCACGAGCTTCACACGGGTGGCTTTTATTGAAGGCTTTTTGTACTGTAGGTGCTCCGGGTCGCCGTGTTCACCCTCCACCCTTTATAGTCCTTTATAGTAAACTGTTGTTCTCAGGTGACGACGAGGGGAAAGCTTAGCCATTACAATAAGCACGTCTATGCATTATGAAAAGGTACTGTATTGATTCCCCCCCCCCCATCATCATCATCATCTACTCCCTGTACTCACTTCCTCTCCCCACAGCGTGACGGTCACCAGCTTCCCAGACATGTCCATCAAGTTGAGCGTCCTCTTGGACACCTCCTTGTTGGACTTGGTGGTGAGTCGGGTCACTTCCTCCACGCTCTTACACACTCCGATCACATCTGGAACAGAAGACATAGACCAGAGCATGAGCAGCAAGCAGACACCGGATCTTTATTTACGACCGAAACGGTTCACAGTTAAAAGTTTGAGTCACATACCGCTGATGATATTCTTGAGAGGCGATGACCATACGGGTTTAATTTCCCCGCAAAAACTTCCCGATTGTTTCCAGATATACATCTCATAAATATTGATCGTGTTTACGCCCACGGGTCAGTCTGGGTCTTATGGTTTCCGTGCACAAATTGGCTCACGGTAAATAAGTGATTCATTCGCTGACCTGTGTACCAGGCTCTTGCATCCATAATGGAGGAGCAAATCCAAGGAAATGGGCTTTAATCGTTTCCACACGATGCACTTTATTGACCGATGCAATCAAGCGCGATAAAAAAAAAAAAAAAAAAAAAAAAACGCAGAGCCACGTATTTGTAAATGCGCAAGAGCGGCATCGCCGACATCACCCGACTATAAACCCGCACAGAGTAGAAGGGTTTGAGACGCATTAACCGTGACGAATAAAAACGCCGGTGAGAAATGACTCAAAACGGCGAGTACAAGCTGCAGTGTCCAATAAAAAGAATTACAAGCAGAAGACTCCTTAATATCGCTTCCTTTTACCTGCGAGGGCCGCTTCTCGCTTCCTCGACCGGCTCTGACATCGGGGCCCAAAGTCAATCTGCACGACAGGCTATTACTGTTCATCAGTAATACTAACACCGCTCGTATCTCTCTGCTCGTGTGCTGTAATTACACCAACCTCGCGTCGTATCCGGCTCTACTTTCAGCTGCACACTCCATCTATCTCTCTGCTTATGATGACTTGTTATTGGGTGCTTGGGAAGCCCCTCAGCAGGAGCGGGGCTCTGCTCCGCGCTCCGGTCGGTCGGTTTTGCTTTTTCGCAACACGCCAGTGCTTAAAAAGAGACTTATGGTACGTTTAGGGCTCAACAGAGCCCCCGAGCACTCCGTGAAAAAAAAGAAAAGAAAAAGAAAGGGAAAACAATGTGCACTTACACACCGGGAATCACAGAACACACTAACACTAACCCCATGTAGTTTAGTGCTAATTAGCTGCTTATATAAAATATTTCACACTGTAAAAATAAGACTTTGTTGAGATGGGAGGGAAAAAAGGGGCTCCAACTGTATATGTTCCTCCACTATCTACTTTAACCCGTCAAGACTGAAGGTTAGATGTAATCATCACCTTACATAAGCTGCCTTTAAGTGGTTTCTTCAGCCGCTCTCTTTGTTATAACATCGTACCCCGACGGGTTAAAGCCGGCGCTTTCACTCATTTATAACGTTCACTTTCTGACTCTGTGAATATCTAGAAACACCTGTGATAATTGCCAAGAGCAAAGAAGAAAAAGAAAGAAAAAAAAAAAAAAACAACTCCTAACCCAACAATACTTCAAATGTCGGTAGGCGTTTTTTCCTAACAAAGACATTGTGTTTGAGCAGAACTCTGTTAAATGTCAGGGCTATGTATAAAGCTCTATGTTGGCATTTTTTTGACCATATGCCATGTTTTTGTAGTTGTAAAAAAAACACAGTCTGGGAACATGAGGGAACAAAACCGACAAGTTGTCTCGGGTTTTAACGACACGTCTGGGTTCAGACACACGCGAGCAGAGCCTCACCGACGATGGCGTCCTTCTCTCGGCTCTCCAGGTCACCGATGGAGACGAAGTCGCACTGCATCACGGGAACGTCGCAGGCGTCCTCGCAGGGGATGATGGACGAGTCTCCGTTGAGAGTCATCTCGTAGTCGTTCTTCACCGACGTGTACTGCTTGTTGGCGATCTTCAGGGAGCCCTTGGAGACGTAGTAGACCTGAACACACACACACACACACACACACACACACACACACACACACACACACACACACACACACACACACACACACACACACACACACACAGCGTGTTATTCAGAGACCCGACTGAACAGTGCAAACGAGATACGACTTCAGGCAGGCAGTCGGTCGGTGGGTGGGGGGGGATCAACAAAGGCTGGCAGATGATCATAAGCTGCTTATTGTACGGGTAACAGTGTAGCCAGATGACTCATTCACAGCCTCTGTAGGTTTTAGCTCACAAAGCGCTGGCAGCCGTTGAGAGAACAGTCTGCGGCCAAATCCGTCAGTTCTGACAGATAATTAGGACGGTTTGCGCTGAATCATCATCATCATCATCATCATCATCATCATCATCATCATCCGGAGAACGTCTCACCTTGCCAACCTCAACCAGGCTGAAGAACTTGTCCACTTCCTGGTTGAAACCAGTCACTCTGATCTCTCCCTGTAATAAAAAAAAAAAATAGATAAGTTGGTTAATATATTAAAGTTGCCAGGGACAGTGCAGGATTTCCTAAAAAAAAAAAAAAAAAAAAAAAAAAAAAAAAAAAAAAAATCGACACTCACGCTCTCATCCACGATCTCCATGGAGAAGAGCTTGCCGTCGCCACGGGAGTTGCTCCATGTTCGGACGCTGCTCTTGTTGGTTATACGGGCGCGGATGGTCCACCTGTGTTTTAAAAGTAGGATTTTTTTTTTTTTTTAAATAATAGTGTTATATAGAACCTCTTGACATGCCCTGACTGGGCAGCGTACTCACTTGGACTGGTAGGGGTTGAGGCTGGCGATGGGCACCACTTTAGAGCTGCCCCCCGGAGTACTGGGCATAGCAGACGGGGTCTTTTTCCCAAAGTCTCGACTGAAACTCTTGTGCGCTGTCGAAGGAACCAAGAGAGAAATAAATGATCAATTAGGAGCAGTGATGGCGAGGAGTCAAGAGAGAGAGAGGCACATGCATTATTCATCAGAGACGAATCCCAATTTCTTGGGATTGCAACTGCTCAATCACTGCGGTGATCTCACTTCACGAGGGAAGTTCTGTCAAAGAAGAACCCGACGACTGGAAGCGACACCACCACCACTGCTGGCTCTCGAGTGGAGCGACAGCAAAGCCTCTAACAGGAAACAAACATCTCGTCACGCCGAGTTAGTGGAGATGTGTGATCCAGCATTTTTAGGTGAGAAGGATGAGTCACATTTCACAGAATCAGGGCAGAGTGTGAAATGCTGTAACAAACTGGATGTGCTCTTCCCCAGGAGAGCCGTGCTGCCTGACTTTGACTTTTTTTTTCTTCCTTCCCCCATTTGAACAAGCGCTGCACATTTGATTTGTGTGCGTCTCACGCGGCGGATTAGAGTTCAAAGTGTCCACTTAAGTCCTCCCACTTTGCCAACCACTGCACTTCTGGTAATTAAGCCTCCAGATCAACCGGCGCACACACAGAGAAATGAACAATGACTGTGCTGATGAGGAGGGTGCTTGCCACAACCCCAATTCCCAGACGGCAGATTAAAAGGGATGAATACCTGCTACGACACGCCAGAAGACGGCAAAAGCTCTCCGACAGCCGGATTGCACATCTCTCCTGATTCAAGTTATTTGCAATGCTGTGATCCCCCCCCCCCCCCCTGCTCATCTCTGACATGAACACATTTGAAAAATAAATCGGTTTGCTCATGGGGTTAACACACTCACACTCACCAGGTTGTCGGTGCTACTAGGTATTTATTTGTGTATTCTACTGTGCTTCCAAAAAACACAACACTGTGCTTGACAGGCAGAGAGAGCTACTCATCAACACAGACTCATGGTTGTTCAGGTTTATGATACCAAGCGTTCACGCGATAAAAGGAGCGGCTCAAAAACCCTCGAGAAAGACTCCAGATAGCTTAAAATGAAAAAGGTTCTCAACGGGCCTTAAAAATGACTGCCGTCATGTAAATCTGCGGACGACCCCCAAATCATAGAAGAGCAGCAGAGGGCCGCTGCCATCTGGTGGACATTTATGAACTGCGCGTGCGCTGTGTTTTCCCCACAAAAATGGAAATTTGTGTGATTTTTTTTTTTTGCCACCCATTTTAATTAACGCTCAAGCGTCAATAACAAACACTTTCACTCACCTTCAGTTCTGTTTTGCTGCTGCTGCAGCGGCTGGCGGTTTTCAGGGACCGGTGCCGACTGCGGGCCTTTGATCAGACCTGCGGGGAAGATTCCACGTCAGCGCCGGCCTGCATTCACGACCCATTAAGACTAATGTACGCGTGCATCCATCTCACTTCACAAACACATTCAGTCACCAGCGCTTCAAGACTAAAAGGGGATTATTAAGCAGCAGACGTTATCATGAGACAGGATGTGGAGGCTTACCCTCGGCTAAAGGAGTAGGGTCACCTATTCTTCCAGCCACTTCTTCGGCGGGCTTGATGACTTCAATTTCTAAAATGATCACCACGCGTCTGTAAGAAGACGTCACCGTGAACCACAGGAAACCAGTGCATCCGCTTATGATCGCCGTCATCGACACAACTATACAGACCGTGTAGTACAAAAAAATTGAACCTGCATACCGTTTATCCTTCAGTATGTTGGTCACATGCTTCTTCAGAATGCAGACGCAGTTCGGGGCCAGAACGTTCTCCTCAGCCATGAAGTTCAGCTGCGTTGAGAGCATGAAGGCTGCAGAGGGTTAGAGGAGAGAGAGAGAGAGAAGAAGAAGAAGAAGAAGAAGAAGATCAGACAGGCGGCCCGGGTTCATTCGACTCAAGGGAGCGAGAAGAGGTCTACAGGTTTCTGTAGAGGATCTGGAATGAATAGAGAAGCTGTTCCAGACATCAGGGGCGGTCTCAAGTACAGTTCAAGTACCAAAGATGCGTTACTGTCTGAATACCGGCAACCCATATTTGTTCATGAACAATCACAAAATAAATCCTGTAAACCCAACGGATAACAATTTGCAATAACATGGTTTACATACGACATCGTCTGTTATGGATCCTAATCTGCTTTTCTGTATCCATGCTCTGTATAAAAAAATAAAATAAAAACGAAAATGGTACAAACTTACAGGAGAGAGTGTGCAGTCCATCACTCATCATCACCCGGAAGCGAGTAGGACCACTTCCACTATCGATCTTGCGAATGTTCTGAGAGGTGAAATGTAAGTAATGCGGTTAAATATATTTAAAAAGGTTAACATGTTGCCTGATGTATGGTTTCCTGAAGTCTCTCCTGTGTGAGACTCCGCCTTAAATAGCTGCCAACCACTGATACTGTAGTATCCTCAGTGATGGGTTGGGAAAGTTTTCCCAACCTTAAAAATCTAACTTTGGGAATGCTTAATGCGTCCCAGTTATGATTTCAAACAGAGTAACACCACAGGTGTGATTTATGCGTATGGTGTTAATCTCTTGGTTAAGTTAGTGATGAAGTGTCTGAACAGTAATGTTAAGGTGAGATTGTGTGTTTTTGATTATTGTGTTACTCACCACCAACTGAAGCACTGCGTCGTTTGCACTATTGCCATTTGATAGAGCCTGGAAGAACAGACGGTACATTTAAGAGGCAATCTCGACTATTTAATATTAAAATATATATATATATATATATATATATATATATATATATATGCATTTGAAGTATTACGAATTGGATGTCTATGGTGACGTTCCCAGTAAAAAATGCTGCATTACAGTTTTTCTCCATGTCACGCACATAAAATAAAAATAGCTTCATAGTATGGAATAGAAATGATGAGAGAGAGATATATATATATATATATATATATATATATATATATATATATATATATATATATATCTCAACCTAAAACCGTAATTATCGCGACTATCGTTTAATTTCTACTGCGTCTGACAACATGAAGCTGCAATTGGTTCCAAACGTTAACGTGACCACTAACGCTACATTAAGCTAACTTAACGTCCGTTAAATGACAGAAAGTAGCAGCGTTTGCTCGGAGTGCAAACATTTAACTGCTAGGTTAACCAGCCGAACAAAGACTGCACTTGACACACTGCGCCAAAACCGTCTTAAACTTCGTCAGTTTATCGTTTCTAAACTCGTGTTTTAACGTCAGTCAGACGGTGACGGTGGACCTTACCTCTATCGCGCCCTCTGAGAGCCTCGTCATGTCTGCGAGAAGGTGATTTAGCAACAAAAAGAAGATAACTTTGGGCTAAATGTTTGCTAAGACAGCCGATGTATCGCTCCTCACACTGGCAGGACTCGGTTCGTTGTATCGTTGGCGCCAACGGCTCGGACAAACGCGCGAAACGGCGTATGAGCGGCTCCAGTTTCCGTTTCCGTTTCCAGATCTCAGTTCAGTTTGCAGTCTGTCAACAACGGTAATCTATCGAACCTGGTAAACACATTGAAACTGACCGGGGACCAGCTGCGTGAATGTCAGCGCCAAACGTAACGTGACGTCAGGCGACGCATTCACGGGCAGAGCAAAATAGGAGATTTTGGTTTTCCACGACAACGCGTACTCTTTTAGAGGGACCTTGCTCAATGAATAGGTTCCTTGACCTCACTGAGTTAATTCATCGTAAACCCGTTTACTGTTTGAATAACATTCTAACATTCTAACAACCCTAACCCTAACCACAGATCACTGGCGTTTGGATAAAAAAGTGCCTCGAAAGTATGTCAAATTGTAAACAGCCCTCGCAGATGTCCTCATTTGTATCACTTCCAAGTTTCGTCAAAGCATCAAGACGACAATAAAAGCCCATGTCATAACCTTGACATGTTGTCATTCAAACAATTCATTTTATTAGATGACATCTTTAAAAAAAAAAATCAACCACATACAAAATGATGCAGCAAAAGTGTCATTGGCTTTACATTTTGATACCTTGGAATTTGGAATCAATTAAAAATGAAAAGAGTTTTTACTATAGGCGTAAACCATTTCTTGTATTTGACTATTATTTTGAGAGTTGCTTGACCAGGACACGTCATATAATGCAGCAAAACTGTTCACAGTATTTAGTTTGTACATGCGATACACGGCACCTTAGTGTGTTTATTCTTCAATGAAACAGAGACACACATGAAGGATCTGTTTTCACACACACATGAAGGATCCAGTTTATTGACATTGTACATTTAATCTATACAATCATGACAGATCTTGTTCTGGGTTTTCCCCTGGGACAGCAGTATAAGTATTAGTCCCTACTTAGGTGGGCCTCTAAATGAGCCAACATGATCCTTATCAATTGGGAATCCCACTTTATCCTTGCTTCCAAACACTCCTCTCTCCAAAATAGGAGCGCCAGGATTTGGGTTGTTAATGACGCCCATGAAAATGGGCACTTGAGTCATATCATCCATGAGGGCAAAGAAGAAAGGTTGGCTGAGGTGGAAAACAGGGTTCGATGCCCGTGAGATAACTACAGTGGTGGCTGCAGCAGCCTCCGCACCCTCTTCATTTATCTCCATGATGGACTTATGCATCACACTGGAGACCAGCAGGGGGCCGTCGGCCATGCCGGCCAAGTTGGGACCGGAGAACATATCTCCGAGGCCTAACAGAGAGCAGAGGGGACAGGCTCAATCCCAAAAAATAAATGCCATTAAAGCCATAACAATTTGTATGTGTGGTGAAAGTGCATACAATGACAAAGACCCTAACAACCTCTTACCCAATTTGGTAAAAACGTCCTGCAGGTCTTGAGCATACTCCAGTTTGAATTTCGGGACTTTAACTTGAACGGCCCTCTCCTTGGGCAGACGACGGTACAAGTCCGAGATATTCAGCTTTGCAGAAAGGGAAGACACGTTCACCTGGCCGGACACGGGCATGACCACCAACAGGCTCGTCAGCTTCAGGAACGGGAAGCTCGCTACCTGCACAGGAAGAAGGAATGGTGTCGGAAATAAATGGAGGTTATGTTCGGGAATTTATATGCCTTACCAAATTGT
Organism: Cebidichthys violaceus; assembly: GCF_023349555.1. NCBI lineage: Eukaryota > Metazoa > Chordata > Actinopteri > Perciformes > Stichaeidae > Cebidichthys > Cebidichthys violaceus. Next base: position 22,699,044 of record NW_027176262.1, on the reverse strand, counting down.
GTGAAAAGAGGCAAGAGTATTTTGGGCGATTAAAACGTAGATAACTTTACCTGAGCCTCCAGTTCATTATCAATAAATAAACTCAAGGGGTGTTTGGCATCCTCCATCACTTCAACATCAACCATGCTCTTGTTGTCAAGGTAGAACACACCTCTGGAGGTAAAGCGCGGGTCAAATTGAGCTTTCCACTCGCCTGTGGGTGACATGAGTCTCAGCTTTCAGTCAGCGGCATAAATCGAAGATACAGTAGCGCATGAAAAGGAAAACTTACAGACTTTGGGAGATTTCATCGGTTATTTCCTCTGGTATTTTGGGAAATGACTATTCTCAACAAGGATGATTTTTTATTTTTTTTTTAAAGAAAAGAAGCTAATGACATGAACATGGTGACATTTCACCTTTGAAGTGGACGGCATTGATGAGCATGAGGAGCAGATTTGGCGGTAAGGCAGACAGGAAGTCGGTCATCTTTCCGTTTGTTGCGTTCTCTACCCAGTCGTTTATCTGCTGCAGGCTCTCCAAAACTGCTGGTTCCGAGTCATATAACCTCTGGGATTCATGGACAAAGTCTGGCTTCGGCTCGAACCCTACGGCGCATAACAAACGAAAAATAAATGAATGTTTTCTGCAAACAGAAAGCTGTTGTAGTCTCAATTTTTGAAATTATTTCCAGGAAAGTAACCTTGGCGCAGGAAGATGCGTGTGGCAATTTGCAGTTCATTTTGTCTGAGCAGCTCTAAGACATTATGCAGAGACTGGTGGTAGCAGGGGAGAGTGTTTTCATGGAGATGATGCATCAGCAGCTCCTCCGTCTCGTTCGCTGCGCCTGTAAAGAAGAAGGGTGGCAACATTTGGACGAGAACGGCAGCGACTGTCTCCGGACCACTTTAAACTTGGGGCGAGTCGCCGACACAATTCGTCGCATGTAGTGATCGCTTATACGAAGAGAGCAAGCCGTTTTTTGGGGTCCGGTGCGTCATGTAAATGCTGCAGCAGGACATGCATACCCAAAGCCAGTTGGGAGAGCGCTAATGATATGCTCAGAGGAGATATGATGACATTCGGCTGCTCTGGCGTTGTCTCCAGGTTCTGCAGCAGCTGCACGCCCAGTTTCTGAATGGCTGCGGCGATGGCCTCCCTCGACTGTTGGCTCCGGCCGACGGACGGACAATCTTCACCATGTCCCTCCTCTGACGGGCTCTCATTGGGCCTACTAGTTATGGTTGTTGCAAGTAGAGGCTCTTCCGTGGTATGCACATTTCCTGGCTGTGCTGTACTTTCATTTTCTACTTTCTGAAGGCAGGAATAGTACAACATGTTAAATACAAGTTGAATACCCTTTTTTTTTTTTTCCAAAACTGTGAAATGACACAAGCACAATGAGAGGAAAAAAAAAAAATTGCGTTCTGTTTTGCCTCTAACCTCTATGGGGTGGCTGGGCATCAAGGGAATAAGAGGCACCAGAGGGATTGAGTCATTTTCTGCCACATCAGCATTCTGTTGAGAAGGAAGTTAGCATAAGACAGCAATTCATACAACCGTTATATAATCAGCAAATGTTGTGATCGTCTTCAGAGTTGAAATTAAGTAATTACAGTGACTCCTTGGCTGCAGAGACAGATCAACAGGAGTGTCAGACGAAGGTCCATGTCCTTACAAAGTAACTGTGAGAGAGAGAAAATAAGTTGGCTGAAAAAAAAGTCACTTTTGAAAAAAAAAAACAACAACTATAGGGTTCATGTTTAATCCTCTTGAACGCAACACTCTCTGCCTTCTGTGCATTAGCTGTACGGTCTGCAGGTTTTCTAACACTTCTACTTAGGAACCCAGATCATCTGGAAATAAGACCTCAAGCATGAAAGCCACACACCAAGACTTCCACACGGAAAGTGCAAAAATGCTTCCGTCTCCAACCACATCTTAACACTGCAGATTTATTGTTGTATTGTTATGGGCTGTATACTTTGAGGGACAGAAAATGTCCTCGTCGTGGCAGAAGCAATCTCCAGTATCAATGCATTGTGGCGTCTGCAGACATCCGGTATTCATATCAACTCAACACGTCTAAATGTGAAAAAATGTAATAAAAAAAAGTCAAAAGTATTAAGTGGTGAAGCGCCATATCCCCCTTTGCAGACCTTACACAAGCATAAAAATCCATTAACAACTGAGCAGTATTTAGGGTATTTCAACAGGTCATCAAATGCACAATAGTATCACGATAAGTTCAGTGAAATAAGTTTGATCTTACCTTAAATTTAAATTAGAAAAAAAACGTGCTGCCTTGTCCAAAAAAGGAGCGACTAAGTGACTGCGGATGGCAGAATTCCTGACAGTCAAAGATTGGCACTTGCTCAGCAAACAGTTAAACATCAACTTGCATTGATTGGGGCCTCATTTAAGCCACTATTTGTTTGTAAATGGAGCTACCGAGACTCATCCAGGGTTAAATATTGAAGACCAGAGACGCTTAGCTACTTTGCATATCAATGGGCAGGTGACAAAGTCACGACACCTTCATTTTCTGGACAGAGAACATGTCAGATTATTTGCAAAAGTGTGGTAAATCCAACACCAGTGTGAGCAAACAAACACAGCTTGATGACTCCAGAGTTACACTTCTGACGTCGGGGGGGAAACACAAGCTCACATTTCCCAGAAAACCTCTGGCTTTGATAGATTACCAACTTCACAGAACAGACATGATTGTTATGATGAGTCTATAAACTGACGGTACATGTGGAACAAAATTACTCAAGAGAGGGGGGGGGGGGATTAAGACAAGAAACAACTTTTTCAGGGTATTTGGTCACATTTCACCACTAAGCAAAAGTGATATCTCCTTGATCACATGACAGCCGTCTGCAAACACAAGAGGGGACTTTGTCCAATCTGAGCTCTGGTGACTCAACCAAAGAACGGCGAGCAAAGGCTGGGAGTCATAACGAATCCAGGGAAACCACACACACACACACACACACACACACACACACACACACACACACACACACACACACACACACACACACACACACACACACACACACACACACACACACACACACACACACACACACACACACACACACACACACACACACCTGGAACACAAACACAAAAAACATGGAAGCAATTATTTTATTAATCCAGTTAATAAATAAGCGTTTTCAAGGACTTTTCTCAAAATGTTCAAAGAGATGCTGGAGCTATCGTAAACCAATTATCAATACGCAGCTACAAAGTATTATGATCATTGAGCTTTCACTTACAAAAAACACAAAATATCAAAAAAAAAAAAAAAAAGTGTAGTATCAGAGCGTTTTGAGCTTTGGGCGAAATTTAGGCAAACTGTGTTTTACAACATGAAAGTGATGAAATCATACAACGGGGAGAGCTTTGATCGTGAGATGCTAATCGCCTTTTTAAGACTTTGATAGATGCATGAAGAGTTGTGTGGGCATACATCTCCACTCCATGTTCATGTGCGTTACGCACCGAGGAGCCAATGAAACCACATTTTTTTTATTGAACTACAACATATTCATATGCAGTTACATATAAATGATTAAATACAAAAACGGTTTCTATTGGCATCGACTGTTCTTGCGTTAGCTTTTGTAATGAGTCTAGTAACTGGCTGCAGTCAAAGTGGCACCTGCTTAGATACACTCCCACTGTGATGTTGCTACAGGTTCTGAACCTCTAAACATGGTTTCTCAAAAAAAAAAAAAAAAAAAAAAAAGAAATCCCAAAAGCAACTTCAAGTAATTTATTAGTGGATAAAAACATTCAATCTTTAAAATCGGAGTGAGACTCGAACACTTTTGGCCAGACTTGTGCAGTAGGATAAAGGCTGTGCGTCGGCGCGTGACTTTTGTGAGCGACGCTGAGAAGATGCAGCGAGACCGCCGCCAAAACCAGCGGATGTACTTTTTTTTAATTGTTCGTGGCGTATATAAACAATCTACTGTGAGACAACTCTTACGAAACACAGAGCGACGCTAACGCAAACACATCATTCTGATCTACAAATACTGCATAGTTTTAAATCAGTGCATTTGGGTACTCGTGTATTCTAACAGTGAGGGAAATGAGAGTTGAGGTCAATGTTTTTGTTTTTTTTGGTGTTTTTATGCATCTATTTGGAAAGTGTAAACACTACATAAGAACCGTGTTTTGGTCCCACCTTCCTGAGCGCTGACCTAGTCAAAAGAATACATGTCAAAATATGAAGTTCCCATTATATACTTTCTATACATCTATAGGCTTTTATTAAAAAAAAAAAGGGATTTACTGTACAGGATGAACGTTAACTGTGCGACACGCGTCTCGATTGTCAAATTCGGTGCCGACAGCCAGAGAGGCGAGATTGGGTAGACATGACGCTTATCCGTACGTACAATGCCTTTACTTGTGCTGCTTCATTCAAAAAGCGATTTAGAGAAAAGTGCCCCGCCAACACAGCTGACCTCAAGCACAGGACAGGGGACAGAGACAACTCAAGACAGCCGGTGTCTTCGCGCAGTAGCTTTAGCGTGGCTGCGAGCCATCGGGTTATCCCTAAGCCAGTAACCGGATGGCCCCGTTCTCAGAGCCCAGCAGCAGCAGCCTCTTGGTGGGCAGCACCGCCAGGCTGGTCAGAGTGCCGCGGAAGTTCTCCGAGCTCAGCCTGGTGCTGCTGACGGGACTCGAGGAGATGTCCGCCATGGAGTACACCCCGATCTTGTTCGCCACGGTTCCGGTGACGATCTCCGAACCGTAGAGGTCGAAGGCGTGGATGGGGTCGGACTGAGACTTGTACTGGCGGAGAGGCTTGTGCTCCAGATCTTTCCACACGGCGATGGTGTAGTCGGTGGAGGAGCTGACCACCAGGTTTCCTTCTGCAGCCTGAAACGTAAGACACAAGACAGGAAGTCATGTTGATGTCAAATTCCTGTAAAAAAAAAAAAAAAAAAAAAAAAAAAAAAAAAAACGACAATCTACGTTTTTTCCAACATCCTTTTTCAAGATTGGAAATCATTTACCAGGACATTGCAATTACAATGTCCTGGTAAATCCACTGAAATTAAAGAAAATATGTGAAAAGAATAATTGAACTAAATAGGATAAAGTAGAGACAGTTGAAACAGGTAACAGACTACTTATTAGTGATATTATACTCACAATAAGTTGATTGTGACGAATTTTCATTTTTGGGATAATCACGAATATCCCCACGAGTAACTTGAAAAAAAAAACTGTGTCGCTCTTATGATTTACTATCACCTTATTTATGATTGTTTGCTTCTCATTAAATAAAGGAAGTTCACAAAAAAAAAAGAAGTTGTGTTCCATCTGTGAAGCAATACAAATATTTGTTTCTGAACTAAAACGATTCCAGAGTTGTTTTAGTGACGTTTCAAGAGCTTGAAGCATATTTTGACGATTATCTGTTTAACGTCTTAAATCACAATTATTTCGGGCAAAATAATCCTGACAATTTCCAAAACTACTTGCATCCATTTGTTACTCCTATTGTCTACAGTAACTGACTCGCTACCATTAAAATGACTAACTAGCAGCGTTCCTGTAGCCACAAACATAGAACCTAGAATTTGGGAGTAAATTACATTTTTTGGGGGGGGATTTTATTTATTTACTACAAAATGTATTTAAAAAAAAGATTTAAAAGCGTATCTGTTTTCAATTTCCCAGACAGACACACGCACACATTGAGGGGGACGTCTGAGTAAGAAGAATGTGCCAATGAGAAGCACTGTGGTCTTTCTAATGACTAACCTGTGTCCATATTTGCCTAAAACTAGAGATACAATCCTTGACCTAATTTGGGGTTAAATAAAGTTTGCTCATCCTTGCGCACTGTTGACAACAGACCCGCTGGGTACAACTTTCACCATCTGTGCTCCACTTAGTATCACTACTTTTGGGGAATGTCACAATAGACGTCTCTTCTTCATGTTCTTGAATATTTATCATCCGAGGGTACAGCCACACCTTCTGGCTCGAGTGGGTGATGTGGTCAAAGAAGACAACATGGGAAAGTACTGATGTCATGCAATAGTTCACATTTTCACATACTGTAAAGGTACTAAATTAAGACTGACTTTACTCGACCTATTAAAGTACAGAGTGACCGCGCATCAAACAGCAGGATTCCTACAACTGCAAACCCATTGCCTTTAATAAAACGCTTGTTTTCGGTTTTTATCAGGGACAGGTAAAAGCGTGGTTTGCTCACTATCAGTGATGCCCCTCTTACACCAAGCTCTCAACCTGCATACAAACAAACAAACAAACAAATACAACAAACAAACAGAAAGAAATGACCTTCCTCACAGTAAAAGCCTACAGGTCTGTTGTATTTTTGACGGTATAGCGATCATCCCACCCCCCCTCCTTTAAAGCCACACAACCCTTCTCTTATGTCATATCACACCATGCTGACATCTCCACTACAGTAAGGTAAAGTCACCGCATAGAGAAGCTGTTCGCTTGCGTTTGGCTACTAGTTTAGCTGGCGGAAAACAAAAAGTTGGACTACAGCATAGAGAGCGACCACCCATTTATGCGACACACTGAATCAACTGTGTGTGTGTGTGTGTGTGTGTGTGTGTGTGTGTGTGTGTGTGTGTGTGTGTGTGTGTGTGTGTGTGTGTGTGTGTGTGTGTGTGTGTGTGTGTGTGTGTGTGTGTGTGTCCAGCCCACGTCTCGAGTCAACAACTTGACCGTTAATCCTACACATCGGCCCGTTGGGTGGAAACACAAAGTGGTGTAACAAGGGTTCAAGTTATAGTGTGTGGCTGTTATTTGATCAAAGTATCATTTTGTTCCTCCTAACGATCAGGAAATCACTGATATTGCTGTTTCCCTCCCGAGCTGAACGATCATACAAGTATTTAGTTTTACACATTTTACTCCTTTCCTTCCTCCCCTTTTTCTCTGTTGGGAATCCAACACTGTTAAATACTATTCTGAAAGCTCTCATTTTTCTTATGCATTGAACACATATATTGGAACATTTGCATAATGTCTTGAAATCGTGGAAATAACTGTTTCAAATGAATCCTGTAATATGAAATGCTCTTGAGGGAGCCCTGCGGCTCACAGGTTTGTCCATGTAGTTGCAACCTTCCTGCTTCAGGTCTTGCCAGCTTGTTGTATGTCAGCCTTCCTCTCTCTCTCTCTCTCTCTCTCTCTCTCTCTCTCTCTCTCTCTCTCTCTCTCTCTCTCTCTCTCTCTCTCTCTCTCTCTCTCTCTCTCTCTCCCCCCCCCCCATTCCTTGTCTCCTATTTACTATCTGCCATTTAAATAAAAAGGCAACGAAGAACTGCACTTGTTCATCGCATGCATAACTGTCGCTGTCGACGGCCAAAACCTTCATGGACTCTCTAGGTCATCTTCTGGTCCTTCACTGACTACTGACAAAGACCCAGAGGCGGCCCTGTTCAGTTAAACAGACGAATGGTTAAGAACCAGCATACCTTCATTTGGAGGATATCTCCCTCATGAGCCGGCCAGCCCTTCAGAATGAGTCCGGTGCGAGCATCGAGCAGAACAATGAAGCCCGATGAGAAACCTGCAGCCACCGTGCGCCCTGAAGGGCTCACTGCCAGGTAGCGGATGAGCCCGGCACTCACATTGTTGTATGCCAGACGAAATTCATGCTGTGGGGGGGGGGGGGGGGGGGGAAGAGAGACACGGGAGGATTTGTCACTGTCAAGTCTGGAATAACTCTGCAGCGGAGACATCTCACCGTGTTGAAAGCACACTGATCATATTTGGTGGATGTTGTATGGCAGATTGCTACCTGCAGTCCAGGTTTGCGAGGATCGATGAAGCGGAGGATAGAATCCGCACTGCCAAACACGACGCTGCAGTGTGGCGCTGGCATGGTGGTGACGGCTGTGATGGGATTCTTCCCATCCACGGCTTCATACGAGCGGATCTGTTTGCCTAAGGACAACAGATGGAGTGCAGTTACACAGGATAGAGGCAGAGTTATTTCACGTCTCACGCCCTCTAACTAACCACTAAAAGTTTATGATGCATAGTTGTAATCATGAGCAGAAGATGCATGGTGTCTCCTACCTGTGTACTGGTCCCACAGGTGCACAGTTCCATCGCAGCTGACTACCTCCTGCGAAGCCTCCAGCTGTCCAACATAGAAGATCGACTTTCGATGGTCGCTATACGTCACCTTGGGCTCCACCTCCTGTGTCCCATCGCCGTGGTTATAGAGGGGCCAAAGCTTCACCGTCTTGTCTTTACTTCCCGAGAGGAAGTAATCCTCTCCTGCCAGAGGGGCCAAACACTTTGTGGTGCCCGAGTGACCCAGGAAGCTCTGCAGTCGTATCTGGTGGAAGTGAAAATGTGGATCCTGCTGGTTGAGGCCAATCTCGTACTGCCAGTAGGCCAGCCAGTTGCCCTGCAGGGAGCGGCCACTGCGAGGGAGCTCCTGCTTCAGCGCGCTGTCCTCCGGGGCGGGGCCCGTCACCCAGGAAGCCGTGCCGAAGGATGGAGCGGTGAAGCTGGAGGCGGTGGTGACGGCGGGGGTGGCGTGGCTGGAGCGGCTGGAGCGTCCCCACGAGCTGGCCAAGCCCAGGTTCCGGCTACCGTCGTAATCGGTGTCCCGGGACACTTGGATGCGGTTTCCTACCAGGTGGCTCCCGAACGTGCCCGACTCCGGCAGGGAGTCTCCCAGCGAGGCGGAGCTAGGCGAAGGTGCAGGGAATGGGCTGCAGCCGACGCGCTTGGCGAAACCAGAGGAGACCCCCGTGGAGGACGGGGGTAGCTCCACCTTCGACGTCTCTGAACCCCCCTGATGCAAACTCTGGTGGTAGGACTGGGCCAACTGCCAGACCAGCTCGTGGTTGGGAACCAGTTTCCGTATCGCCATGTCACCTACAGAAAGGACAATACAGAACGGATTCATACCACTTGAAGTGTAGAAATGTATGTGATTATAGCACAGAATATACTGCCTCCTTCCTGCTGGATATGGCATTTTGAATTTGGCACAAGCTGAGGCGTTTCCTACCTATGAGGCAGTAGAAGGGGATGTAGGAGGCATGGGCCATCTCGGGGTTAAATACAGTCTGCAGCTCCTCCAACACCCCCAACTCGTATGTCACGCTCGTCTCTTCAGGTGTGCAGACGTCCACCACCGTGACTTCTCCCACGACTCTGCAAGGGGCGCTGTCCAGCTACATGATAAAATGATACAAAATCGCCACGTGTGTGAATTTCAAAATTCCGTTTACAGAAGACATAACTACATGAAGAAACCTCTACATGATCTGATGAAAAGAGGACCATCCTGCCATGCTCACAAATGCATAAAGTCTCTCTTTCTCTCCCTCTGACTGTCAGACAGTTTGTATTCAAATTTTCTGTCTCATTTGTATCTGCCTTTCTGTCCTTTTCTTTTTTTTTGTAAAGCTCTTTCGGATAGATGAAAGCATTCTAGAAAAAAAATAAATAACTTGACATTACAGTTGTCAGTCTTGTCACTCTTGATGCGTGTGTGTGCGCGTGTGTGTGTGTGTGTGTGTGTGTGTGTGTGTATGTGCGTGCATACCTGGGGCTGCAGAAAATGCAGCAGAGAGAAAACGGCAAAGAACCGACGCAGAGTGTCAGCCATATGCTGTTGCACCATCTCCCTCCCGATGCGCAGACAGATGAGAGCCATCAGGCTGAGCGTCTTGAGACAGACGGCAGTGCGCGTCTGCACCCCGCTGGGGAACCTGAGTACAGCAGAAGCAGAGGACTATAATGACAGATCTATTGCAGCACTATGCTCTAATTTAAACGTTAAAAGTTTCAGTTCATTCAATGAAAGGGAAAACAATGTTTGCAATGTGTCTTCTGTTTGACACGTTCAAGTATTTGAACACGAGTCACGAGTTCTACCTCAACACACATCTAGAGTATGTTGCGTGGTTGGATGCGTGTTATTTACCCCATGCGGGGGGTGGTGAGCAAGTCCAGCAGTGGGAGGAGCACATCCTGGTTGATCTTCATAAGCATGTCCATGAGCGTGGTGTCAGAGAGAAAGACAATGATCTTCTGCGTCAGTGCAACCGCTCCAAGCAGACTTGCCTCCTTGCGGGTGTTCAGACGCTGCGAAGAAGGTGGAGAAACCTGGGAAGGATACGTATTAGTTACCTTACCTAGAAAAAGTCCTTTGGTACAAATGTCTTTTTCCCACAAAAAAAAAAGAAAGAAAAGCAAAACAATCCAAGCTTAATGGGCCAAATTGTACATTTGCCTTACCAGATATCCTATATAAGGCAGGTACTGGTAAGTCAGCACAGGCTCTCCGTAAAGTTGAGCTATGTAGATGAGACAGTCCAACACAGGTTCAGCTGTCTGGTCACCAACGACAGGTTTCTTCTCATACACGCTGCCCATTCCCACGCTCTCCAGACTGCTCTCCTCAGACGCAACGGCCACAAACTGGTGTTTCTCCAGCCCTACAGGCAGAGGACAGAGCTTTTGTTAATATTGCTAAATATATTAAAAAAAAAAGTGTTCATGAGGCAATTAAACTGCATTTACGTACCAATGTAACAATTTGTTAGCAATCGCAGCAAGTTTCTGGCGACGTATCGAGAAGTCACCGTTGGTCCAAGCTTTGCCGACAGCCACCGAACGGTTTTGCAGACTGTGTCTGCGAGTGGAGGAATGATTCAAAGTCATTAGAAGTTATAAAGTTAATAAACAAAATCATTTACATAAACCTCAAATCACTCCCTCACCGAGAAGAATCTTTTGCTCTTTCTCCCCAGACTCGTCCGAAGCATCATGGTCGTCCTCCTCCTGCTCTCCCACGATGCCTTTCTCAGTCTCTTCCAGAGCCATTCCGTTCACAAACTCACCCTCCAGAGTGGCAGCTGTAGCTGCGGAAGCTTCCGTGCAACCAGTTGGCTGCAGGTTGGCAGCAGCAGCAGCGGGGTCGCCCGTCCCCTCTTGACCCTCATTAGTGTCGGTCACCTCCTCTTCCTCCAGCTCTCCTCCCTCCTCTCCCTCACTAGCCTGTTTCAGGTCCTGGCTGCTGTCCGCCGATTTGAGACTGGCTCGATCCCGCATCGAGTCTCCGTCACCCAGCGAGAGCTCACTTGTGCTGCTTTTGTCGCTTAGTTTCCCCACACTTAGAGACTCCTGGTCCTGATCCTTGGCTGCGGAGTTCTGGCTCTGCTGCTTCCCAGCAGCCACCCCTGCTCCGCTGTTGACATAGAACCCGTTCTGAAAGTCCTCCGCCTCCGACAGAAACACTTGGTCATTGAGACTGATGCCAGAGGAGTAATCGACCATCCCCGTCTCTCCAACCCCCCCGACTCCTCCGCTGGCACCGCCGCCACCTCCCATATTCCCGCTAACGGACCCAGAAGCCGGCCGAGCCTCGCCGCACTGAAAGTCCTCTTCCTCTTCCTCTCCGAGGTCACACGTGCCGCCCCTCAGCCCTTTGCCGGCCTCCCCGCTGGAGCCTGAGATGCCGCTCTCAAAGCCGGTGATGACCTGCAGCACGTGGGGGAGCAGGCTGGACAAAAAGGCCTGCAGGCCGAGCCTCACTATCAGCTGCAGGATGAAGCAGTCTGTGTAGAGATAGAAACGTCCACGCAGGCAGTGAGGGTTTTCATAAACGTCGATCAGCGGCTTCAGCAAGAACTTGCTTGCGTTTCGGGGACCCAGCACTCGAGAGATGGGCTCGAAAAGGTACCAGGCGGCGTAGACGGCGGTGGACTCCTCAAGCATGAGGGACAGAATGAAGGGCAGGAGGATCTCCAGACCCTCGGCGGTGACGTTACCCCGCAGCAGTGTCTCAAGCTGCTGCCACAGGTGAAACACAACATCTCTGCCTTGAAGACTACACGTGGTCTCCATCTTGGCGTGGTAGGAGAAGATAAAACGATGAAGTGCTGCGAAATAGGGAGGGAAGGGAAAGGGCGAGATGATGGAGTTCAATAACTGGCAGGGGTTTGGGGGAGGGAGACCATCGCGGATGGGTTCATATTTGAAAAGGAGCGGACGGGGGCAGTCTGGTTCTTCTCTTTGTGCTATTCCAGATTGCTTCTCTATTAGCAGCAGTGTCTTGAGAGCATAATGCAGAGACAGTGGCACATCGCGGAGGCTGGCGGAGCAGAGCTTCATAACGGCTTGGAAACGCTGCCTCAGGGGGGCGCCTGCTTTCAGTCCTCTCAGTTTAGAGGGGTAGAATATCTCAGCGATGAGGACGCCGAGGGCCTGCATGTCCCTCTGACAGAGCTGTGCGAGGGAGGGCAGCGATTCCATAACGACGCCGTCTCTCGTGCGGTCAGGATGCCCCACTTCAGCGTGCAGACTCTTCACCAGGAAGTTGTCCAACTTCTCCAGCTCATCCAAAGGCTGCAGCGGACTGAAGCCTTCAGGGAGGAGGATCTTGATTTCCTCCGCGTTGGCGGCGGTCACGGTCCCCTCCGAGTGTTTCTTGTTCGTCGGCGCACCTCTTTGTAACATGGCACTGCGTAAACCGGGGCCTAAGCCGCTTGTGAATTCACATGGGAATGAACTTGGGGACTGCGATACAATAAGTGCCGTGTGCTCTCCTCCCATCTTTCCTCCTGCCGCGCCAACGCTTGGCATCGGCACGGAGCAGGAGGCGGAGCTGGATGAGCCAGCGGATGCCAACGAGTCCAGAGCTTCCATGCCCTGTTCGAGCTCTTCGTCTCTGTCTACCATGGTCCAGCCACTGGACTCGCACCCCGTCGACTCCGGCACCAGTCCGTCCATAGCGTCGGCCACGGTGTCGACCTGAGGGACGTGTAGCGAAGGCACATTAAGAGCAGCAAGGCCCAGGAGAGGAGGTTCTGCCGGGGCGTACTGGGAGGGAGACAAGCGTGGCGGGTGGGGCTGGTCAAACAGCTGAACCACACCGTAGGTAGTCAGATTGGTGTGGTTGTCCACCAGGTGCAGGCACACGTTCTTGGCCTTGACGGCGTCTTTACCGGACAGCTTAAAGCCAAATGTGAGATCGATCCAGTGATGCAAGTGTTGGGACACGTCTCTGCTCTCCAGGAGGCGCCGATGGACCTCAATGAACTCCTCGCACGACTTGCACCAGGAAGGCACGTCCAGGTCTGGCATGTCGGAGTGGATCGAGCGGAAAATGGAGGGATCTGTGTAGAACTCTGGGATGCACTCGTCGGGGGTCCAGCTCTGCATGCGCTCCATGCTGGCTGGGTATTCGTTCGGCTCCCACTGGGATCTGACGTGGCTGCACAGCACCGACTTGGCCGTCTGTCGCGCTTTGTAGACGTAGTAGGTGATGTCCGAGAGCACGTCGGATATGTGATGCGGCACGTGGAGATGGTCAGACGGTCCAGCGCCGCCAGCACCTACGGAGCCGCCGAGGTCCCCGCCTACACCACCTCCACCGACCCCGTTCCCCACTGCAGCCGCCAAAGCCTCTTTGGTCATCTCGTAAGTGAAGTCCAGCTGCTTGTCCCCTTTGTTGAGCCTGAACTTTGACCTCCTGAGGTCTCGGAATTTTCCAAGCGGCACAGTGAAATCAACCACCCATGGCAGCACTGGGTGGTAATTAGGGTCTCCTTCTCGCCGTCCCGCTAACCTGTTCAGTTCCATCAAGTAGCGGAAGTTGCTGACTCGCCCGTGGACCCAGTCCAGAACCAACTTCTTAAGCTCATCAAAACAGTCTTTGCAAAGTCTTTTGTTTTCTGGGCTCACGCACGAGTTGTTCCTTGGCAGGACACTTTTTGGCACTTGTCTGCCGGTAACATCGCTGTTTGCGGCGTCCCCTTCGGGCCCCAGTTCCTCATAATGGGCTAGGTTGAGCTTGAGACGGCTGCAGAGCTGCTCGTCTACGGCTATGTCCTGCAGGGAGAGCTCTCCACAAGACAGACCTGCTGCATGACATCCCTGCAGCGCTATTAGCAGCTGGTAGAGAATGAACAACACTTTGGCATGGCTGTTGGCGAGCTTGGCTGGGCTGAAGGAGACGATATCGTGGAGCGAATACTGAGTATAAGGTAGAATAACGTAGAGCATCTCCGCCGTCTCCAGCAGACAATCCGCTGGCAGAACGTTGGGACACAGACGGTCGGACTGAGACTTGGAAAAGCAAGATGAGCTGGATGGCAAGTAGCTTTCTTTCTCCTTCTCTCTGGCTGGAGAGAGAGACGGTGACATTCTGTCAGCTGAGATGAATGTGGAATTGAAGAGCTTCTGTAAGGCCTGACGCACTGCATCTACAGCTGCAACATGCACCTGCCCATTGGCCCCCGAGTATGCTTGCACAAGTTTGGAATGAGCGTCACGCCACAGATTCCTGAAAAGAGGAAAAGACAAAAGGCGTTTGAGTTTAACATCTCAAATATATTCAACTCAATGGCTGCATTTATTATTCACCTTCTAGGTATCCTGATATTGGGGTTGCAACTTGTGATTAACATCACCATTATTATTTTTTTACTATAAATTGTAAAAAAAAAAAAAAGTAAATTGATACATTTTGTACAAATATAAATAAACGAATGCTAAATAAATGACTTAAAACAATGAATCACTTATCAAAATGATTGATTAACGATCTGCCAATCAACTTATCAATGAAGTAATTGTTTCAGCTCTACTTAATATCATTAAGGAAAAGCTTCTTTAAGCTCTTTGGACCAGGGAAATTAATGTTCACAAATTACAGTCAATTGTCATGGGAATGAAATCTTCTTTAAAGGAATATTTTTACTTTGAGTTTCGGAAAAACAAACGTATGCGGACATGCACAGCCACATTCCACAAACTAGCTGGAATAAAAGAAGATCAAAGGGTGCACTGTACCTGACGTTATGTTGCGACACATACTGCATGGTTTTCACGTAAGAGTCTTGCGACGTGAACTCCATTTGTTGATGGCACGGGTCTCTGGCCAATCGGTAGCCCAGCTTGCTTTTCCTCAGACCCTGAACGCACACTCGTGTCCAGCCGGGGGGCAACTTGGCCTGGGAACACTGAAGGTAGGTGCGGATTTCCGGCTCACTGATGCTGTCGAAGCGGGCGCAGCGCATGAGCCTCCTCTCCCTCAGGCCCGTCACCCAGCGCGTAGGGACAAGGGCAATGAGCTCCCTGGGACGGGGACCCGGGCCTTGCTGCCGCCGGTCGACCCCCAAGTCTTTCTCAACGGCACGCATCAGCCAATCCATGGTGAGTGTCTGACGCTCGTTAAGAGTCGAATGGTGTCCCGACGCATACGCCTCGCTGTCTCCCACAAGGACGTCTTTCAGACATTCATGAAGGGTGATATCAGGGCCATCGAGGGCAGACCTAATCTCCTCTTCCACCAGTCCCTCTGTGGAAGTAATCGAAAAGCAGAAATGGACAATTAGTTCAGCTTCTTTTATAGTGCTTTTAGCAGTAATATTGCTGCGCAACGCTGGGATGACAGATTGTTTTCGCCAGAAGAGAGAAGTAGGTTTGCTTGCTGCAATAAAGGATGTGATGTTGGTGATAACACACGACTTCTGCAAGTTCCTTAAGTTCAGCTCCACTCACGTGACTGCCTCCTGCTTTCCGCCCCTTCGACACATTTAACGTTATGACAACTTTTACAAGTCTCAAGTATAGCGAGTTAAACTGTGTACCAATCAAACTTACTTAGTGTCGTACTAGCCAGTACCAGAAGTTAATAGTTTGAAATAATTTCGTTAACTGTCTGGAAAGGGTACCATCCAAAAAAACAACAACCAATAAAGCCCAATTTAAACCGAAACTAATTACGCTAAATATTATAAGCGTCAAACGACACATCTACATGTTATTTAGCTTCTTCTTTCGCGTCAGATATCGAAACGGCAAAAGTGAGTTCGGAGCGTTGAGAAGACTATTAGGGAAGTAACGTCAACTTAACGCTAACCGTTAGCTTAACACAGAGGCTAACGTTACGATACCTCACTCGAGCAAACAATTAGCCCTCATGTAGCGCTAGGTTAGTGCCCGACACCATTGACACGAAGCTAAACAAGAGCGTCAATGCTGGTCACGTCAATGTCGTCACAGGACAACAGCATTTACCGCTGAATATTTCACATCTTACCACTTGTAGCAGTTGACAGCTAGCTAGCGTTAAGCTAACGGTCCGGTTTCGCGCGTGCTGAGTTTGTACCACAGTGACGTTATGAAGCGAGGACATACAGCGGGGCGACGTTTACTTCCACCATGTTGTCCGATGTCTAATGATGCGCGTCAGCGGACGGACGACGGGTCAATCAGATGGTGTTTTGTTCTGTGCTAGCCGGGGCCATGTTTAAGAAGAGACACCTCACGTGACACAACACTGGCCCCCATCTCATGTGATCGCTGCTGCTGCTGCTGCTGCTGCTGAAGCTGCGCGATAGCGCCTCTTCTTCGGTGACGCGTAAAGGCAGCTGGCACCCTCGGTGTTGCATTACTGCCATCTCCTGGAGTTATTTAACTCCTGCAGTGTTCAGTTCGTCAGTATGCTCCTCTTTTCTTTTCATTTCTTCCGTCGTGTCCCTTTTCTCTGAACTTTGCAACTAGTAAGAAACATGCTCGATAGTTTCCTCTCCTCTTTCCCACAATGGTACCCGCTCTATTTTGAATTAAGTCTGTATTGTGTTCAATTGAAATAAATATTTGCTTCTAATACCTGACTGAGATGTAGTCAGAGTCATCTCCACAAGGTGGCGTTATGTCTGTAATTCCATAGATAAATCCTTCGGAAGCGTTTGTCCAGACACATACAGTTTGTAGATTTGTTTTCCTTTCCTGTCTTCATTAATTCAAAGGAGTAGAAATGAGTGATCTCTGTGTCCTATAGGAAGACATACAGTCACTCACTAGATAGATGTATTATATATTGGCCATTGTGTGATTAAAGTCTGTTTGTTGCCAACAATAAACCAGTTCACTGAATATATTTCCTCCCTGAGGTTTCCTGTCCAAAGCACCACAACCTTGAACTAAATATCATGAAAGATGCAGCTTCCAGCTGCTTATTCCCTCTTTGAGAAAAAAAAATGAATCCTGATTTCATGACAATAAATATTATTGCATATTTTCCAATGTTTACATTGCGGATCTCTTTTAATTGTGGTCTCTCTTATCTTTTAAAAGTTAATCTGACTCAGATATCGACCCAGTAAACTGATTAAACGAGCCTCTCACTCAATCCTTGTAAAGAATGACTTTGAATATTGTGATAAAAAAATGTAGTTGCGCTAATACATTTCTACTGTGACTTAGTTTATGTGCCTACGCACTAACAAAACTATATATATGACATATGATTGTGTAGATTAGAGGAAGTAACCAAATGGGCCAAATTGAGGTGTGAAGATTCTCAGAGCTAGACAAGGGTAATAAAGAGTGATGTCTTTGTGTGACGAGGCTCAGATGACTGGAGGGGTCAATGGGGAGCTTGAAACTGTTGATCAATTGTATCTAATGTAAATACCTGAGGTTCCCCCCTACTGTGTGCTGAGAGGCTTAAGAGCAGGAGACAAACTGAACTCTTGACTCATCCTCTGCAGACCGTGCTGCAGTCTGTATGACGGTGAGGCCTTCTCTGGCCAGAGAATAAATACTTTAAAGACAAACTTCTTTCCTCAATGTTTCAGTATTCGGTATTATAGGACTCACTCGGTACTATTGAATCGGGTTTTTTTCCCCACCAAAATATGTTGTTACACGGCATCAACGTTTTTATTCAGGACTTGGAATTATATCATAAAACATCTTCTTCAAGAAGTGAGGAAGCGTCAAGTTGAGAAAAAGTTATATTTGTATGATGTCATCACCGTTATTATCGTCATTGTTTCCGTATGAGTCCAATCTTACTTTTTTTTTTTAATAATTTTGATATGAACGTTTAAAACAGCATCTAAGTGTGCATATATTTTAATGCACGGGTGTTTTGAAAGCTTATTTTTGCGGGGCACCTTGAGCAAGAAGTCCAAAAATAGCAGGCAGAACGGATTAAAAAGAACAAACAACTGATGAGGCAAAAGGACAGAATCAAGGCATGTAGTGTCCAGTCCAGAAGGATTACAACACAAATGTTCTTTAAAATCAGTTCAAAAATCAGTCTATAGGCATGAATTGTGAAATCAGACACTGTGATGTATGTAGACTCCCAATTACAGGGACCCGAAGTAAATGCTTCTCTCATCTCAGCATAATTACTGTCAGCACTTTGACAGAAAAGATACAGCCAAAGAACATGACATTCCTTGGCTCCACACCATGTTCTGCTCTTAGTTCTGCTTAGTTTTATAGTACTGCCAGGCACAATGGGTTTCATGTCCCAAAGCACGCTGTTGGTTTCGGATTAAAGCGGTCCTGGACTTACATGAAAAGAGGGTAGACACAAAGAAGCGTGGTGCGTTACATTTCAATGCACAACAGTGCGCTTGCAACACTCTAGAGAGATACAAGTTGCTTCTTCTGCCAACAGGGTTGTATTTTCTGTAGGGTTGTTCTTTTAGTTCGTTGGATATCTAGAAAAACAGATTTCAGTCAAATTTGGAGGAAAGTTAGGAAGGATTTTTTTATGTAATTCCTCATAACACAGCTAGCTTTTCCTCCTCTCCTCATACACATTTTAGTGGCACAAACACATTCAGAAGACCCTCAAACATGTCCTATAATAACGTTAGTATTCTTGCAGGCATGGCCAATTTGACATAATACAGCAGCACTGTAGCCGCATCTCAGTTTTTTCTGAAAAAAAAATGTAAAAAAAATTGGTAAGATGACACAAGTTGCAAGAAAATGTATGTTCTACCAGAGTTCACCAGCAGCGAGCACACAAGCACAATACTTTGTCCAATTCCCTGTTCTCCTCTATACTTTTTTTCCCAGTTGTGTAACAGAAGGCATCTGACCCACTGGTTAGTAATTACAGAAATGTTAACCAAAGAGAAAGATGCATCTTTTGCCAAGAAATGAAAACCAACCAACACAGCAAAGGGTTTTTATTCATAGCCCTGTGACTTACACAATACAGAAATCCACATCATGTCATGTCGAAATACGAAGACTGCTGAAAAATAAATAATTTATATGTCATTTATTGGAATACATTTGAGGAAGCCAGTCTTTCTTCTGGCATCATGAGGGGGGTGGGGGGGGGATTTCTTATAGAATTTTTTAAACTATGATGCAAACAAAGTGCTGAATTAATTGATTAACACACAAAAAAAAAGTCAGTCTAGTCTGCTGAAAGTGATATTTTTTGTGGAAGTGGTGCATTTTGCAGACATGCCCGTAAAAGTTCTCACAATTTCCCATTTATTATTATTGAGACAATCCCTTTGAACGTTTATATCGGCCTGTTCTCCACTGATTGAAACGGAGAAACACACCGTGATAGTTTACGTGTTTCTGGGAGATACAGGCATGTGAAAGGCTTTAGAGAGGAGGTTTTTTTTTTTTTTTCTTTGGTGAAGGGTAGATGTGCTAAAGTATTCAGGTCAGCAGAAACACACAGAAGAACGTGTAATTACTTAATTTAGTGCACAGACTACAAGCAATTTGGCTTGGCAGCAACTTGGTTGCAAGACATTTTTAAGGTGTGTGCTCTTGACTCTCAGGCAACAACATGCTGCAGAGAGGAGACATTGTCAGCTCACCTCTCAGTGCATTGATTTGTACTCTGGTTGTGCCTTTGCGTGTTTAGGTTACATAATGGAGAGCTGATATTTACACCTGGGCCATATAGCCTACAATGCTTGACACCAACCGACCGATGATGAAATGTTTAGTCCAATACTTTTTTTGTATGTATTTAAATTTCAAATAAATGTGTTATTTTTTTACACCACAATCGCATATATATACTGTACCATAGGAGAGATTGAATGTACAGGAAAGTTAAGTTCATTCATTGCATGTTCATTTATAGTGAAGCGTTTCTCAGCTGTGCAGGGTGTCACTGTAAGACTCTCTACTCATTACCTCAGAATTGATCCCATGCTGAGCTAATACCGCCCTGCCTATTCTTTAGAATTTTCTGACAGAAAAGCAGCGATGAATGTCCAACATAACGAGGCGAGGCAGCAATGAATCAAACAACCGTCCCTGTGCGGTCACGTGATTCACCTGTGGAGTTCCTTCGCATTAAGTCCCTCTGGAGAAACGTGCGAGACGCAGCTCCTGACACGAGGATCTGCATGTCTCGTACTCTGCTCCGATGTGAGCTCCACAAGTTATTCATCTTATCTCCCTCAAAGCATGCATAATAAACTATAACTCAATTACTGGCCTGCAGAGGCTCTTTAACAGACACGACTTCCAAAATCCCCTTCACTTCGCCAGAAGAAGTTTCTGAGGTAATAATGGCCTCGGCTGATAATAAGCACCTGTCAAATTCCTCGACTTTTCATCAAGTTCTCTCAGTGAAGCCAGTATTTGTCCATTTCACGTGATTTTTTATTTTTTTGGAGGTTTGCTGATGATCTGGATGAACCTTTGTGTTAATTCGGAGAATAATCAATCAGTAAGAGCTCTTTTGACTCTCTCTCTCTCTCTCTCTCTCTCTCTCTCTCTCTCTCTCTCTCTCTCTCTCTCTCTCTCTCTCTCTCTCTCTCTCTCTCTCTCTCTCTCACACACACACACACACACACACACACACACACACACACACACACTCTCTCTCTCTCCCTCTCCTTTATGTGATGTGGGACTCTCCCCCCCCCTCTCCTCTGCTAGTCAAAAGCGCGATCCACGGTGCGAAAGCCTCCTTTTCTCCGTTTTCCTTCAGGATGGCATTCTTCAAATATCTCCGCTCTGTTAAGAATGAGCTGATCCTCTTCACGGCACCGTTTCTTTTTCTTCCACTGCCTTTAGTGATCGGGACATCGGTATGTAACTAACTCATTTAAATGCAACTTTACCAAATTATCAAAAGTGGATACACGCGACAACTCCTGGTCATTTTGGCGTGAAATAACGCGTGTTGGATAACATTTGGCAAAACACCGGCTACTCCACTCAGTTCTTTAATCTAGTTTAATTAGGGAGACATTTCACTTTGCGTGCGCGCAGTTTTAACACGCTGAACTAAATTCATCCGCAAACTTCAGTGCGACAGAGACATTCCTATGCCTTCAAATGCCGTTTAAATAAATCTGATGTGCACTGGTTCTCTCTCTCTCTCTCTCTCTCTCTCTCTCTCTCTCTCTCTCTCTCTTGCACCTGTTGATGCACTTGCGAGCAAATCGCATGAGAACTGTCCGCTGTTGCGTGAGCCCGGAGCGCTCTGAGGTCTTGTTATTTTAACTCCTTGTTGTGAACATGAAGGGTCATGTCCAGCGTGGGAACACAGAGTCAGATCTGTCCACGTTGCCTCCGCTGCACGGGACAACGGAGACGTGCACACGGGCTGTGGGGCCGAGCATGTTGTGATAGACGTAAAGGCTTCGATGCAAACGCTGCAACGAACAATGGCGCAGAGGAGGGTGGCAGAGATGGCCTGTATGAGCTCTCAATCTGATAGAAGAAGAACGATTAGGAATATTACCTCACTTGCAAAAACAAAGTGCAACCAAGGCTGCAAAACAATGTTTTATTACTGCAGAGTAAAACTAATTGGAGGGGTGTTAATCTTAGAAGTGTCCTTGCAGGTGATCAGAAACAATAGAACTAAAAGCACACTTATCTTTAATCTTTGAAACATAATATCGCCCCATTCAAAATGATGTAACACTCTTGAGTTTGTGCATTTTACCGCTATGTGATCACATGTCTTCATGCAGGAGGCAGAATGCGCCTATGTGATCATCCTGATGGCGGTGTTCTGGTGCACAGAAGTCCTACCGCTGGCCATAACAGCTCTGCTCCCGGCCATCCTATTCCCCGCGTTTGGCATCATGCAATCCAAAGATGTAAGTAAAAAAAAAAAAAGAGAGACTGCAAGCGGTGTGTCGAGTTGACTCCGTCGGGGATGTATTTCTGTTCACGCACACGTCTCACTCTGTGTGACCCAGGTGTGTATGCAGTACCTGAAGGACACAAACATGCTGTTTGTGGGGGGACTGTTGGTCGCGGTAGCCGTGGAGCACTGGAACCTGCACAAGCGCATCGCCTTGAGGGTGCTGCTCCTCGTTGGTGTGCGACCAGCGCTGTGAGTGGCTCAGATGCTCGCCTCCACAGCAGATCCTCTGTTTGGCTTATCACCTTTTTAAGAACATTTCCGAAGCATATCTAATCAACTACGATGTTATCTTAGCTTATCTTATCAAAACACCTGATATAGATAAGGGAACTATGTTCAAGTTGCTTATTGTCATCATAAAAGTCTTTTACTCTCTCTCTCTTTATTATTGATTGTTGTAATACACTCTGGGCGACCTCTTCAAATCCGAGACCACTAACAGTGTTTTTGTTTCGTCTCCCTGGCAGTTTGATGTTGGGTTTCATGGGTGTGACGGCCTTCTTGTCCATGTGGATCAGTAACACAGCTACCACAGCCATGATGGTGCCCATTGTCCAAGCAGTGCTGCAGCAGCTCAACAACAGCGAGGCAGAGACACCTCAGATCCTCAGCTCAGAGGAGCAGGTCCAGACGTCAGAGACGGACGGTAAACAGGCTCCACGGACAATCGAGGGCCCAGGTGAGCCGCGGTCGTCTTCACCGTGCGCTGCTCTTGTAAAACTAGGTTGGTCTGTGGCTCTTTTCATAAACTTGCTCTTTGTGTGAAGCCCCTGTGGTGGTGACTTTCTTGGACGCGGCGGTGGAGGCTGCCGTGCAAAAAGACGCTGCAGAAAAGCGGAAAATGTGCAAAGGGATGACCCTGTGCGTTTGTTACGCTGCCAGCATCGGGGGCACCGCCACGCTGACAGGAACCGGTCCCAATCTGGTGCTCATGGGCCAGATGAACCAGTGAGTGTTTTCTCAAAGCGTTGTGAAGTCATGATCTATGAGCTTCAACCGTGTTCTCTCAAATGTTTGAATTAAATAAATCCGTTGTTGTTTCCGTCAGACTCTTTCCTGAAAACGGGGACGTGATTAACTTTGCCTCCTGGTTCGGCTTTGCCTTCCCTAACATGATCATCATGCTCACACTGGCCTGGCTGTGGCTGCAGTTTGTCTTCATGGGATTCAAGTGAGTTTGGTGACGGTTAAAGCTTAATTGCAGTGACATAGACTTGAATTCACATCAAGAAACGTGTTACCGCACCGGGAGTGTGGTTGAGTGTGAGGGTGACACAAAGGCTCTCTTTCCCCTGTGAATCCCTCCAGCTTTAAGAAGACGTGGGGCTGTGGGGCTGTGAAGACAGAGAAGGAGATTGCTGCCTACAATGTGATCCGTGAGGAGCATCGCCGTCTGGGGCCCATGTCCTTCGGAGAGATCAGTGTCCTGGGTCTCTTCGTTCTGCTGGTGGTGATGTGGTTCTCAAGGGACCCAGGCTTTGTCGACGGCTGGTCGACCAATATCTTCAACTCCAAAGCAGAGTTTGTATACAATAATAAACCTCATGTTTCACTCATGCGGTCATCTAGTTGAGGACTTTTGTGTTATTTGCTTTAAAGACACTTTCTAAGTTTGTTCGTTCCCTCATCGCTCCACTCCTCAGGTATGTGACAGATGCCACGGTGGCGATCTTCGTTGCCGTCCTTCTCTTTGTTCTGCCCTCTCGACCCCCACGCTTCTGTTTGTGGAGGACTCACAGTTTCGACACAGGTGAGCGATCATTCGGGAAGTATATATATTACGTATCATATAGCTATATCCAAGTCTTGAGAGCTGGAGACTGTGCAATGATTCCATACTGACGGTGGATTGATTGGATCTGTAGCACCCCATCAACCTGTTGGCCCAACTCCACCTCTGCTCACCTGGAAAGTCGCCCAAAAGAAGTTACCGTGGGGCATCGTGCTTCTTCTTGGCGGAGGTTTTGCTCTGGCCAAGGGCAGTGAAGTAAGTGTCGGCTGTGTTTCACAGTTGTAAATGAATTTTCGTGAAATCAAAACCCCTTTTGTTACGCTATTGATTGTTGCGATTTTTCTTCAGCAATAGTCATTCAGTGTATTTACATTATGTAAAACCCTCTCTGAATAGTGCTTTTTTTATTGTAGGTGGCAAAGTGCGCCATCCTCACACTGAATCTGATTTGAATTTGCATCCAAATCAGCCTCGTTATTCACGGTGTTCTCTCCTAATGCTGTTTTAGGTTGCAGCCGTGCAAACGGAAAAATGTCCTACTGCTGCTAGATCAAATGTTTCCCCTGGAATGTGTTGCTTTAGTTTGATTTATTTTGCGTAATTTGTGCCGCAAATACCCCTGAGAAATATTTCAAAGGATGCTGAATATGATGCACAAACCCGAATTAGAGTTTAATCACGGTAAACAAGCAAATTGTTGACTCTTAACTATTTTCATTTCCAGAAAAGATGTTTGGTTTGATATCTGTCTCTCTTTAGGAATCAGGGCTCTCAAAGTGGTTGGGAGATCAAATGGCTCCCCTGCAAAGCATCCCTCCCTGGGCAATTGCTATCATCTTATGCCTGCTGATTGCTACCTTCACAGAGTGCACCAGTAATGTGGCCACTGCGACGCTCTTCCTACCTGTCTTAGCCTCAATGGTAAGTTCTCAGGGGAGAAAGTGACATGTGTTGAAAGAAAAAAAAAGCAGAGGCAGAAGCAGAGGCATGATCTCAGACTGCAGGAGACAGACGATTATGTCTGGCGGCAGCGGTTCTGTAAGGTGAAGTGCGATAGTGTCATTTCTTTTGAACCGATTTCCCCAATTGGAGTCCAGCATATAAACTACTCCCAGTGGTAGCCGGCCTATTTATCCTTGTTTGGTCACCCATCTAGTCGTTCATTCAGGCTGAATGTGTTTGGTCCCCCTTCCCCAGGCCCCTCCCTCTCGTTAATACCCTCCGCCAAACACACCAATGCAGCCCAGCGCCTTGTAATACGGCCCACCCCGCTGCTGCTGAAGAATGGCACCACTGTGCCCGCCAGTCCGGCACTCGAGAGAACGCCGAGGCTGGGGTTTTGCGAAAGCCAGTGCCAAGCAGGGGTATTCAGATAGATCTGTATTGAGGGCGAAGCCCAGTAGGGTGCACTGAGGGGGGGGGGGGGGGGTCCAACCGTCGTGTGAAAAACAGAGAGAGAAAGAAAACAACATGTGATCAGCTGAAAGTGAGGAGATTGACACATGTCACTTAATGTGTCATCCTGTCAAGTGAATATTTAATATTTGATTCAAACATAAAACCATCAGACGGGACAAAACGCTGTGGTGACCCGACATACAGCCTGTAGTTTAGAGAAGACGAACTACAACTTTGGTTTTTTTTTCACCCTTTGTTTATTTTGGATGTCAGAAATGACTGTGCACTTGTAAGCTACACATGCGACTCAGGGTGATGTTTGCCGCATCTTAGTAGTGTGCCATTATCGTTGCGCGCGTACAGCGTTTCTATTCTAAATATCATGACTCAGCTCCGAGTTTGCAGGACTTACATCCTAATTACACCCACCTAATGAGAGTTCTCTCTGCACACATTTCCCTCGGACTTTCGCTCGAGGCAGTGATTACGGTTGCAGAAAAATAGCCAGACGGAGGAGTGTAGGATTTCGTGATGAAGGCTCTTTTAATCCCTGCCTTTTTGATTATTGCAGTCTCAGTCCATTGGAATCAATCCGCTGTACATCATGGTGCCTTGTACTCTGAGTGCCTCTTTTGCCTTCATGCTGCCTGTCGCCACGCCTCCCAACGCCATCGTCTTCTCCTACGGATACCTCAAGGTTGCTGACATGGTGAGTACGGCAGCAGTTTGTTGCGTTCGAACGTTTGTACAGTCCCTTGCTGCTGTGACCTGAAACTGTTAAAAGGAATAACTCTCCATTTTGGTGAAAAATGCTTCTTCGCTTTCTTGCCAAAGGTCAGATGAGTTTGACCGCTGGACCGTTAGCTCAGTCTACGTCGCTGTGTGTGTGTGTGTGTGTGTGTGTGTGTGTGTGTGTGTGTGTGTGTGTTTGTATGGCAGCTCATGCTCGACCTGATCTCAGAACTCACCAGACACTCCCACTGCGTTGGTCATTTCTGTGTGGTCTCGCTCCCTTTTTTTTCCCTCCCATCTCTGTACATTTGTAAAGAACACTCATCATAAGTCCCCAGATGGATACATTTTTTTTTTTTTTGCTGAAGGCTGAAATGATGACACGTCTTCATGTCAGTTTGCAATTTCCAAAAGGTGCCTTTCTGTTGATTTTGTATAGAACCGCTCTGCTTTGCGTTTGTGTCTTAATGGTAAATATGAAGACGCAGCAGGTTAGCTTAGCTTAGCTTACTCCACTTGCCATTGTAAGAATAAAACAGAGTTATCATAACCCCTGGATAAATGACTGCTACTTGGCGTCTTTACACTTGACGAGATATAGCGTGTTAAGTAGTGCGGTGAATTCTGTTACCTTTAAATGGAGCAAGGCTAGCTGTCTGCCCCTACTTCCAGTCTTTAAGCTAAGCTAACCAGCTTCTGGCTCCATAGCTTCCTATTTAACGGAATGACACAAAGAGTGGTATCAATTTCACCTGACTCTCAGCAACAACGCGAACAAGCGTATTTCTCAAAATGTCCAACAACTGCTTTAATAACCCTACATGATCTTCTCGTCCATCAGGCCAGGACAGGAATAGTCATGAACATCATTGGCATCCTTTGTATCACGCTGGCCATCAACAGCTGGGGCAAGGCCATGTTTGACCTGGACTCCTTCCCTGCCTGGGCCAACGTCACCGGGGTGTGAGCCTGGTACTGCCACAGCAGAGGATCCACGCGCACAACCCTGCCCTCCCGATCCACAGGTACCAGACAAAGACCTCTGGTCAGAGAGACAGCACAGGACCACACGGCGGACCGCCTGCGTCCGACTGCTGTCAGAATACGAGGCCCTCAAGACTTGTTTTCAAAGACGCCCGAGTCTTGCTTGTGAAAGAAAGTGGTGAAGAATACGACTGAAGAAAGAAAGAAAGAAAGAAAGAAAGAGTGGTTGAGGAATGAATTTAAAAACGTGTCTTTATTTACATTGAATCATAATTAAGTGACAGCTACACTCATAAAACAGTATCGCATAAATCATACTGTCAGTATTTACACTCTCGAATATGGAGATTTGATAATACTCTAAAGCAGCTAAGGAAAGGCTCTTCATGAGGCAAGGCAAGTTTATTAGCACATTTCAGCAATAAGGCTATTCAAAGCTCTTTTCATGAATCATTAACCATTAAAAGCATCGAGACAAAGTGCAAAATAATCACGTTATATAAGATGTAATAAACTGAAAAAAGAGTAAATAGAAGCGATATAATAAGACATAAGATGGAAAATAAAACCCACTGAAAAAATATTTTTCTTACATATTCACATGTAGCTATATCTAAATATTAATTAGCCATATGGTAAAATATAACAAGGTAACTTTGCACATTTACTCAAGTACCGCACTTAACTACAATTTTGAGGTACTTGTACTTTATTTAAGGATTTACATTTTGTGCTGCTTCTGCTTTTTCCTTGTTCACTCTAGTACATTTATCTGACAGCTGTAGTTTTTAGTCACTTTTCATGTCAATGCAATATGAAATATTATTATAGATTAAAGTAGATATTGAATAGCCCCATCTCAACCAGACGCAGCATTATTTATTTATACATTAGCATAATCCAATAACATCAATAGAACACTGACTGAAGGGCAATTCAGCTGCCTAATCAGTACTTTTACTATTGGATACAGTTTTGTGTCAAAAATCTGTACTTTCAGTGACGTAGAATAAAAACAGTTTTTACATTATGGTGAAGCTACTTTTACTAGTAATAGTTTACCAAGTACTTTTCCCCCTTACTGCTACCAAGAACGGAGCGGATTCAAGGTAACAAACGCTGTCGGTTACTTTTTGGTATTTTGGTATTTATAGATAATGGGCTAATATGAACAGTGCATCAGAAACGTGACAATAAGTAAGCGTGTACTTTGGACCGCTATGTTGACCAACAGGCTGTATCAGGATGTAGCGTATCATCATCACTGCAACGCAAGGAACCTATGTGCCTTGTACAAACACACTGACTTATTGTACTGTAAACGTATTTTCAATATTTTGATCAATGACGACATGTCTCACTGCAATAATGAATTCTGACCCGAATTGCAATAAAGACGATATTTTCATCGCTTCAATTTCGAGACTTTTGTAACTGGGAAATGAATAATGAAGTATATTCTCTGCCTAAGTAGCCAATGGAATGAAGTATTTCATTGGTCTGTGACGAACTCTAAAAATAAAAGACACAAGTTTTAATATAGTGACTTTTTAATGTGTCTTTCTTGCGATGCCTCCACACACACACACACACACACACACACACACACACACACACACACATTCCTTTTCCATGTAGAAAGTTATTTCAATCAGCAGAGACAAGTCAGATGAAGAAGAGATAATAGTTTATTATAAACAGATGACCTGTGATGATGAAGTCTTCACAGAGTCTCTGGCGCTTGGACTATTGGATAGAAGAGACCAGCTGATCTAAACAGCTGATATCGTGATCGACAGCCCGAAACAATGACAGCAAGGAAATAAAGAGTGAGCATGCGTGAGGAGTGATTGGCAGATGTGTGAGAAATAAACTACGGGCTTATTAGACATGCAAGAGTATCGTCTACCTGACTGAAGTAATGCTAGAGCTATAAATTAGTCAGTTGGTCGTGCACACACTATTTTCTAAACTCTACAGAAGTACTTGGTTTAAATGTTAAGCCACCGACTTCACAGCAAGCTCTTGACAGTTTCCACTAATGGCAGAGTATTGGCTTTTAAGCAACTAAGAGGATTTAATAAAGCCTGTGGAAATAAAACAGCATTGTCATCCCTCAGAGTCATCCAAAAGAAAAATGATTCCACTTCATCACCGGTCGTCTCTTTCTCAACTGCACATGACTATTAGCCGCGTTCCTCCGCCTCTCGCTCAGTGACCTCTTGTCTCGTGCATAAAGCTGATATAATCCCGTAAACACAGAGTGGAAAGCCACAGTAATCCGGCACTGAAAGGCCACACCTAATATATGTGTAGGCAAGAGCTCTGTGTCATTGTTCTCTCGCCGAGACGTTGCGTGAGCCAAGGGTCAAGGCGGTGATATTGTCCGACGTCATAAACATTATGAGCTCAAAGAAGACATTTCACATGTCTCCATTTAAATGCCGCAAAGCGCTTTATTACAACCCTACCTCTATCCCCGGCAGGAGAGCTGTGTTTTACAGCGAGACAAAAGATCATAAATCCTGTGACTCTACATATATATATGGCAGCAGGAAACCATGTTGGTGGTATCTTGTCACAGAGGAAAACATGTCGTACTGCAGCAAAGGTAGCAAGGGGGGGGGGGGAATAAATGAAAGGATCACGACAACGTTTTAAACCTCAGTTCTGTTGGGACGATTAAAATGTTTGAAAGTGGTTAACAAGCGGTCGGGTGCATAGAGAAGCTCAGATCACTATGATCACGGGTCCCAATGGGGAAAAAAAAAAAAAAAAAGCGTATGTAATTACAGTGCCTTTCTCTCCCTTTGCTGCCTCTCAGCCACCCACTCATTATCCAATTGAAACACATCCTCACGTATCATAGCCTCCATTATTGGCTATATATACATGTAAGGCTTCAGTCCGGAAATTTAACCTGCAAGTTGTTCTTTTTGCCGGGGTTTCCTGCACATACACAAGACTTCTAGTAACCCCCCCAAAAAAACCATCTCTATTAGGTCATATAGAGGCGTCCGTTCCCGACCAGTTAACAGTAACTTTAAAAGGTGCTACATTTGATACTCAGAGAGCAGCAAACAACTACTTGCTGTGTAAAGCTATTGTAGAGTAATGTCTACATGAGCAGAGAATGAAATCGCTCTCACTGTGTGTTGTTGCTGCCTAGCTAGCCGACGCGACGCCACGCTCCGACGCCACGCGCTGAAGGCCCAGGTCGTACCGTTGGGCCCGCTGGAGGGAAGGGAGGTCCGAGGAGAACCACAACCAGGACCAAGTGGGGCAGGCTATTTATCGAAGGTTTCCTAAAGGGACTTTGGTGCACAGAAAAACTTCAACTTCTACCGTGTGCCAAGCGTGGAGGAGAACTACAATGGCCCGACGCCAAAAAGTGAAACCGTGAATGGCCCTATCTAGAGCCAGAGTTTGTCCGTTCTACATACGAAGGACTCGCTCATTCCGAGGTAACCAAAACACGATTCTTATTTTCAGCTGATTATCCACTATAGAATAGATTAATATCATATTCTATTTCTGCCAAAAAGATTCCCCCTAAACGCTGCACACCGTTCCTTTAACTTGTCATAAACTAAGACTTCTGGTTGCACAGAAAGGAAGTAGGATTTGATAAATTACTGAGGTCAAAAAGCAGATTTTGTGACTCGTCCACCTGATGGATTAGAGAGTATTTTGCGGATGGGAAGTCTTTTTAAAGCCACACTGGCCTTCCACCTTTTCTGTATCAGTTACACATGAGGACAATATGCAGCCTGTTTGATACAATCAATCCTTCCTGGCACATAAAGACTCGTGTGTAGAGATGGTTTCAGTTAGCAATGTATCCGATTAACTTGTGGACAAGAGGCCAGGCCAAAAGCTAGAAGATCCAGAAGAGGACAGAGGGCCTTTCTTTGTACTCTTTGGGACAAAGTACATTCATGCTGACCAGGCTACACAGTGCCCTTCACAATCAATACATTATTTCAGTTCACACTGTGCTTAAAACGTTCATATTCCTGAATTAATTCAGTCCAATCACTGCAACACCACACAAAATGGAGAAGCAATAGGAGGTGGGTCGGCCCAAACAGCAGATTCTAAGTCCGGGGCCCTAAACAGGTCAATCCGGCCATGCGTATTAACTCATGCCTATTAGATCACTCGGTGACCCCTGTAGATGGAGGCACTGTCATTACATAATCTTACAGAGTCGCTTCATGTTTACTGGTTTCTGTTTCTTCTATGGGATTCTTGACAGGAAGTGCACCGAGAACCCTTCACCTTACAGGGAACGTTCTCCTTTTAGACACTTGTTTTACGCCTACCACACATGTTCAAAAACAGGGCGAAGGGTTGACTCATCGGACTGTATGACCACAGTTCCTGCGTTCTATGTGTAACCTCGGTAAGATGTCTCCTGGCTAAATGAATCTCATGGAGCTGGTCAGGCTTGCGGTAACAGCAGGTTTATTCCACATCTGCATTTATGAAAAGGGACAACAGGAGAATGGTCATCCCTTGCGGACAACAGCGCGTGTCTCGTAACGAATCCTCCGTCACTTTGAGGATTACACATTTTGAAATACACTGATACAGTGGTATAATGATACAGTGATCGTATAGTGGGTTTAAATTCATGTAAATAAAATAGCTGAAATAGAACAGAAACTGTCTCTCAAATGTATGAGGAGAAATACAAAAAAATATATAACCAAAAATATATTTATACAGATTTCTCACACTAGACTGTTACCTTTTTTTTTTAACGTATTTTTCATTTTATAACAACAATTGTGTAACTGAGTAAACATGCAGACTATAGAAAATACTCCATCTGCATGTTTAAAATATTACCACACTCTATAGAACAACGTGTAACATACCTGCATTTATGAAAAAGGACAACAGAAGGATGGTCATCTCGTGCGGACAACAGCGCGTGCTCCGTCTAGAAAGGCGGCATCACGATAGCGTTAGCTAGCTAAACCGGAGACATTTTTACTGGTAATACAACACATAAAAAAACGTATAGTTAACTTAATGAAAACATGGCGAATATAATCTAAGACAATTAATATTCAAACAAATAAAGCCAGCTCAACTCTTAAGTACTTTTTTTTACCTCGTAACCAATCCTCCGTCGCATTGAGGATTACCCATAGTCCTTTGCGGCTACTATTCAGTGCAGGTACACATTTTCAACAGCAGGTGACGTAGTTTTCCCATTTAGCGGGATTTAACCTGAACCTTTTCAACTATGTTACATATGCACCGCTTTACTCGCAAATTGGGAATTTTTAGCTTTAATAGGAGGCTAAAGCAGTGCAACCCTACTATTGTGTGATTCTCTGAAGTTGTCAATAAACTGTTTTGATGAAACTGTCTCGAACTGACATTAACAGTTAACTGATTCGAGGTTGTCTGTCTGTTTTGGTGACCAAAGAGCATGCGCCTCCATCCCAAAGTGCCCCGATGTGATGTCTTTCCTTCGGACCGAGGACAGAATCACCTGATGCTGAGATCGTTTGATTGTTCGATGTCTCCTCTTAAAGAGACATTGATCTCCCCGTAGCTTAATTCCAAACTGTCCTGCAATTAGATAATGGGGTTTTACATGGTAAAGGAGTATTACATTCATTGGATTCTACTTTTTTGAGACCACCTTAAACAACCCCTGAATGATTGCTAATATAATTAAACCATTCAGGTAACTCAATAACTCAATACCCATTTATTTCTCAAATTAATAAGGGGACTTGTATTTGCAAAAAGTAATTGAATATGTCTTTAATTTAAAATGAATAATATGACAAAAGACTTTGTACTTTAAATTGTCAACTTAAGTACAATATTAGGTGATTATTATGGGTCATTTGATGGACCTTGTTCATAGTTGGTCTATTCATGCTGACTCATTATTCACCTTGTAAATCATTAAAGCAAGATGTACAAAAATCCAACAATTTAAATTCTACTAAAACTGTGGATTTAAAAGAGTGTTTTAGTGGCATTTGAATCAATAATTATCTAGTAATGATTTGATAGTGACAATTAGGAGATTTAGAGATAAACAACATGCTTTAGTGTGGACCAACATATCTCTTCAGTATAAAGGTTTAGTGCTCAACAATTCATGTTTTATCATGTGATATGTTAATATAAAGACCTTGGAAATGGCTCCATCTGTTGGTGGGATTTAGCACTAACAACAACGTCTCAGGAATTTATTCTAGGGATTATTGAAGGACAGTTTGTTTCGCTGTGCGGGATGACTTGCATATGAAAGCCCGTTTCCACTATAAAAAAAAAAAGAAAAGTAAAAAGAAATCAAAAAAAAAAAAAATGTATACAACACATATCATAACGCCCAGCAAAGTGTTTCACAGGCAGACATAAAAAGAACAAAGGATAACATAAAATGCCAGATACATTATTATATATTTACAAACATATGAATAAATCCGAACGAGGTCTGCAAACTACAAGTTGCCTACAGGATCTAACAGGAAGTCGTTTCTTTGACTACCTGTTATATTCTGTGAAGGCAGCTGAAAACTGTCCCAATTAACCGCAGCTGCTTTTTTTTCTTCTTTCAACGCCCCCTGCTGCTGCCCCCTGCTGCTGCGTCGTGCTACTGCACCCTGCTCTCGTCCACTTCCCATGCGAGGCGCAGCTCATCACGAGCTTAGTGTCACCGTCGACTGACTCACAGGAAGTGAATATTTATATTATGTTATAACAGTCGCTGTAAATTCACGTGCCTCACGCGAAAAGCAGAGTTTACAGCCTCTGGCATCACTCCTCACACTGACAGAGAGACGCCCTACACAAACACACACACACACACACACACACACATGTGAATGGAGCAGTAACTGCCACTACTGAATCATGGAGAGCAACACGCAGAGCTCACCGCTCATCTCTTCGTGGAGTGAGTGTTTTGTAAGGGAGCGGATTCGCTCCTTGGTCCCTGTTGGTTTCAAGACCGAAATCTTAGAGTTGTCTAAACTGTCCGGACCAGTGGTGAGTATTTAATTTACTCTCAAGAGTCCAATCATTGCTGCTTGCGTACTAATGACGCTTGTACCGTTTAGTGTACAGGCCAGGGTTGAAGTAGAATAAACAGTTCCACACCAAATAATTGTCATTTACCTGTAAAGTAATGACCATCTTTCCATTCATTTTGGTTTGCTCTCATCAGATTGTGGCCCAGCTCATGGTGTTTGCAGTGAGTTTTGTCAGCACTGTTTTCTGTGGCCATCTGGGGAAGACGGAGCTGGCAGCTGTGTCTTTGGCGATAGCGGTGAGTCCACGGACAGGAGCGTTGTTCCACTGAAAGTCACACCAATAAAGCAACAGTGCGTCATCCATCAATGTTTGTGTTGTGTCCTCAGGTGATTAATGTCACAGGTATATCTGTTGGAGCGGGTTTGGCTTCCGCGTGTGATACTCTCATTTCTCAGGTATGAGCCTTACACACTATTTTTCATTAGGTAAGACATGTATTGACAAAATAAGAAAAATGCTCGTTGGTTCCAGACTTTTGGGGGCAATAACCTCCTGAGAGTTGGGGTCATCATCCAGCGGGCGATCCTCATCTTGTTGCTGGCGTGTTTCCCCTGTTGGGCGATCCTCGTCAACACAGAGCCCATCCTGCTGGCTGTCAGACAGGAGCCAGAGGTGGCCAGGTAAGCTGTGTCACAACTCACACGGCTTCTTTTCCCGCTTTATTTGTTCATTAAAATATATGTATGTATTGTTTAAAAAGTGTGTATTTCTGGTTGATGTTTGATGGAAAAAAATCTCTTTTTAGTTTGTCTCAGATGTACGTGAATATCTTTATGCCAGCACTTCCTGTAAGTATTTCAAAATAAGAATAAGCAGTTATGTAAAAAAAAAAAAAAACTAAATTGATATATTTGTGTTGTTCTTTTTTCTTTGTTGTTGTTGTTGTTGTTTAGGCTACATTCATGTATTCATTACAAACAAGATATCTGCAAAATCAGGTAAGGTTCATTATTATAAGTAACTCTGATAAGCTGAAATAAGGACAGCACAGGATGATTACATGAAAGATGTCATATAGCCTGTGAATTCTTTCCTTGTATCCACAAAAAGTATAATAATACAGTGCAACGCTCATATATAGACTTCTATTTATTTGTTTACAGTGTTGCTGTTGATGTGACTTCTGTCCGAATTCAGTCAGGGCAAATTAATGCGATTGGAAAAACCACAAACCTCCATTTGGACCAAATGTTTTGATTCTTTTTTTTTTTTTTTTTTTTTTTTGCATTTGTAAATCAATCAGTTTGCAAAAAACATGCACATATTTCTAAAAACAGTACAGTAAATTCTGCATCCCCAAGGATCAACGCTTGATTTTTATTATATCTAGAAAAAGTACAAAGGCCCTTTATTGGATACAGAGGTATCTAATCACATGTCTTCTGTCTGTCGATGTCCTCCTGTAGTTTTCACGTTGCCCGTTTCTAATTATGAATAATACGTGGCTCTCTTTCAGGGCATCATATGGCCACAGGTAATCACAGGCGTCCTGGTCAATGTTCTCAACACTCTCATCAACTACATCCTCCTTTACGTTTTGAATCTGGGAGTAGCGTGAGTTTTGCCTGTTGCCTCTTTCAGTAACACAACTACCTGCTTGCGTCACATTAACCGATGTCATGCGACGACATACTCTTTTACAGAGGTTCTGCTGTGGCCAACACCATTTCCCAGTTCTCCATGGCTGCAGTTCTCCATTCTTATATCATGTGGAAAGGGCTTCACAAGGCCACCTGGGGAGGTGAGAACCACATTTGCATTGGAGGACCGTGAGCCTGCATAAACTAATAGGCTCCAGTTGCTTCTTTCAAGCCGGCGTTTGATGAGTTATCGCAGTGACGAAGGAAGCTCAGAGGGAGATGGTTGCGGTTTTAATTAATAAGGCTGTAGCTCAGGAGAAACTCAACGTTTTCTAATGGTTATTATTCCTTTTATGATTATGATTTGTAATGCTGCTGCCGCAAGACGTGCTCGGTTGGAAAACAAACATCTAATTAATTGTGTTAAAGGAGTTTCAAGAGCATTTTACACCCGTCTTCAGAGAGAAACTAATATTCATTCAAGGCTGGGTGTGCAATTTGTCAGCAATGCCTGGAGCAACCACAATACAGTGAAGGTTTCGTGTGGCTAAGATCTTAAACTCATGGAGGAAAGTTTCCATTTCTCCCTCCACGGCGGTATAAAACGTCTTCCATATTTGATATGCCGAGGGCACAAACTATGGTTTAGTTCAGAACCTGAAGGCTTGTGCCACTGCAAACTCGTAAATGAGCTCTTTCCTTATTCTCTTCCTTGCTTCCCTGTTTGTTTATTAAGACATTTAAGAATGTAGATTTCAAATCAAATGAGCATTGATCTGCTTATGATGAATCTGATTGTTGAGACGAGGTGCTGATATCTGAACTGATGTTTCATGCGTGCGAGGGATATAATGATGCATTGCTTTATTATTTGACCATGCAGGCTGGTCTAAAGAGTGCCTGCAGGACTGGGGCTCATACTTCAACTTGGCCATCCCCAGCATGGTCATGATGTGCGTCGAGTGGTGGACGTATGAGATCGGAGGCTTTCTGGCAGGTAATGTCGTGGGGCCACTTTGTTGTTTATGAAAGCGTTTCTGCTGTGAAGTCTGAGTGCCGTTGTTGTTTTCCATTGACAGGTCTAGTAAGTGAGGTGGAGCTCGGAGCTCAATCGGTCGTCTATGGACTTGCTACTATTGCATACATGGTAATCATTCCGCTACCAAAATGAATATACAACAAATTGTTATTGTTTCATATGAATCCCCTATTTTGTACAGCATATTAATATTGCGTTTTTTTTTGTTCTTAGTTCCCTTCTGGTTTCAGTATAGCGGGTAATGTAAGAGTTGGAAATGCCTTGGGAGCCGGAGACATAGAGCAGGCTAAGCTGTCTGCTAAACTGACTATGTTCTGTGCAGGTCAGTAAACAGCATTTCTATGCTATCTGTTAATATCTTATCAGAAGCAGGTATTTGAAGGTAAGTTAATACTTTTAGTAATTGTTAAATAATTCTAATTTCACTCAAGAAGCTAATTCAGCGGTAGCTTAGAGCTGAAAAGTTCTAGAGCTCGTTGGCCGACGTTAGGAGACTGTGGTTGTCCTCTGTGTGAATATAAGTCATAAGTTACAAAAAAAAAAAAAAGTGAACTAATTCAGAACCTTTTGCATGATGTAACCTGTGGAAAATGAAGTGACCGTGGCCAAGTGGAGAGCAGGGCCGTCCTTCAATCAGAAGGATCGGCGGTTCGATACCCCGGCTCCGCTAGTCTCACGTCAATGTGTCCTTGAGCAAGACACTTAACCCCAAAATTGCTCCCGTAGCTGCGCCTGCGGTGCATAGATAGATATGAATTGTATGTCGCTTTGGATAAAAGCGTCTGCCAAATGACTGTAATGTAATGTAAAGTGTGTTACTCTTTACCACAGTGTCAGTCTCTCTATGTTTGTCCATTCTCATTGGGAGCCTGAAGGACCATATCTCCTATGTCTTTACATATGACAAGTGAGTATATTAACATACATATATATATATATATATATATATATATATATATATATAAAACTGTGACTATACTCACTACCTCTGGTGTATTAACATCTACAGAGACAGTGTCAAGTCTGCAAGAGATAGTCTGCCTCTCCAGCGACCTTTCACCATGACGTGCATCACAGTGAACTTTGCCGACAAATTCTTTTAAACATTAACTTGAAGGAAATCAGTCGGCATCACTGTGGCACTTTTTTTTTTTGGCAATTTACTGATACGATAATATAACATGTCACAATATATAACACACAAATCTCATGGTAATGTAACTCTTCAGTGTAAAAACTGTTAATTTTGAGTCTCTTTACCGTCAGAGAAATAATGGAAAGGGTTGCTGATGTCATGCTTTTATATGCACCATTCATCTTCGTGGAAGCAATATCAGTAAGCATCTCCGCAATTCACATCCACACGAGATCCCTTGACACGCCAACATATTATTGCATTTGCAAAATACATGTCTAACCACCTCTTTGTGTTTGCATGACTAGACAGCCTCGGGAGGCATAATAAGAGGAGTTGGTAAACAGAGGATTGGGGCTATTTGCAACATTTTGGGGTATTATGGTGTTGGTTTCCCCATTGGAGTGCCACTGATGTTTGCAGCCAAAATGGGAATCAAGGGTAAGATTTACAGCATGTTTTTTTTTTTTTTAGCCTTAATCTGTTTGTTTTTGCCACATTTCTGTCTAACTGGTCATTTTTATGTTTTGTCCCCAGAATCTATTTTTAGTAAGAGATCTGACTCGGCATCACTTGCTACACTTAAAAGCTAAAGCTATAAAACTCTTTATTTCCCTTAGGTCTGTGGACAGGCTTGTTTATCTGTGTGGTTCTGCAATCTTCAGTCTTCATTTTCTACCTGGTAAGATTGGACTGGAGGACAGCTAAAGTCGAGGTTAGTATTCGGAGGTACATCTTCCCTTTCTAAATGGACGAAAGGCTACTTCCCTATGATTAAACCTTCACGCATCGTTTGTCTTCCAGGCTCAAATCAGAGCGGGAGTGTATGAGAGCATCACAGACACAAGTAAGTTAAACATTTTATACGGCTACTGCTAGACTATAAGACATGCAGTTTAATAGTGGTATATTGCTTCTAATGATACTCTAGCACCTTTTAAGTCAATGCAAAAGCTCAATATCCTTGTAGACCTATGGAGTGTGGTTGTGTCTATATATATATATATATATATATATATATATATATATATATATATAAATATATATATATTTTATGTATCCAGGTCCCCAACCAGATGATTCAGATGATCCAGGGAACTCACCAGGGCAAAAAGACACCACTGACCTGGCTCACACGGAGGCGGAACCATCAGCACAAACGGTGGTGAAGTTCCCTTACAGGACTGTGGTTCTGCGTAGAGGCCTGACTCTGGCTGTCATGCTTCTCATCCTGGCTGCTGGAATCATTCTTAACCTGCTGCTCACTAACTTGTTTAAATGCCCATGAGCAAAGGCAGCTGTTTGCATTGCAGGATGTCAAAGCAGGGCGTGCAGGAGGAAGGCACACATGCAGATGGACAGTGCACACACACACACACACACACACACACACACACACACACACACACACACACAGAGAGAGTGAAATTGTGTATGGTCAATGAATTACTGTCAAATAATGATTCACAAGATTTCCCAGTGAATCTGCATCGTTTGTCTCACAGCCACAATCTGTCAAAGAGAATGAGTCAAACTAAAGACAGTTTGACAACCTTTGTATTTAATGCATTAAATAGAAACATTGTGGTTGTCTTGAATTCTGAAAAGGAACAATATATTTGCTGTATTAAATCATAAAAAAGACCATTTCCATAAATACTGGAAATGCATTCGAGAGGCGGAGACAGCTCAGAGGATTCTAAGACGCTAGCTTAAAATAAGGTTGGCTAACTAACTCTAGTGGTCGCAATACTCTACAGATGTTCATTCAACCGGCTCTGTGTCATCACATTGTGTCATCCCTGTGTTGCGAGCGGCTCAACCTCCCCGCTCATTTGCCGGTGAAAGTCGCGTCACAAAGTAGCTCTTCCATTGGGGGCCTGGAAAGCAGTGAGGCCAACAGCCACTGAAGTCCAACTCTGGAATGTATATTTTCGAAGCACTTGGCTTTTGTTTTTGGGGATAACAGGCTGAGCTTTGGCCA
Source organism: Cebidichthys violaceus (assembly GCF_023349555.1). Lineage (NCBI taxonomy): Eukaryota > Metazoa > Chordata > Actinopteri > Perciformes > Stichaeidae > Cebidichthys > Cebidichthys violaceus. The sequence continues at coordinate 22,659,446 of NW_027176262.1, read as the reverse complement.
CCGTAAACATATCCAGCCACACATCTAGCGAAATAAAAGATAATGAAAAAACAAAAAAAACATGAGCTGGTTTATAATTTGCAGACAATAAATACGTTGCAAATGTATACATTAGCGGATCAATTTACGGTGTAAGACTTGTACTTTTCAGTGTCAAAGTACAATGTTGCGCTCATGACGGTTTAGTGTCCTCAACCCGGCAAACCGCATGAACTTGGAATCTGGGTGACGGGGACGAATTTGGCTTTGCAGTACTCAATTTAAACGATAGTCGTCAGTGTGCCATATTGTTACTTTAAGGTCAATCTGACTCTTAATTTGGGACCAGTGCAGTGGAGAAAACTTGATCGGGAGTATAAGTCGTGTTGATCCAGTCCAAAGTAAAGTTGGCCTCTGAAGGCCGGCTCTCTGGCAAAGGCACAAGGAAGTGCACAGTCGCTCCCACAGCCAGAAGTGCAACGGCTGCAAACACAGTGAGGCCTCGCCTGAGGACCAGCTGGGTAGTGGAGAGATGGACACCCTTCAGCTGGACATGTCCATCCTGTGTCTCCGTGTCCCCGTCGTGGCACTCAGTGCTCACAGACATGTAGCCATCCACCGGCTTGGGAGACAGACGTTGACCATTATTTTGTTAAGTCATATGGAAAACGAACAATGTCAAAAGGACTAAATAATAGAATGATAGAAATGCCAACTGACGAGATAAAAACGAGCTGTGAAAATAGATTTAGATGTTTTGTTGTTGCAGGCCGCTTACGTTCCCACGGCTCGCTGTCTGCTCAACGGGGCTGTTACCCGCAGCGTCTGACAGGGCAGTCATGGGAGTGTTCCTCTGTGCTCGCTGTACGGCCTGCAAACAAACACAAAACAAAAAGTAAACCGATTTCTCAGATCCTTACAAGTAGCTTTTTTTGAAAGTCCAGATTCTGAGGCCCTGCTGAGCATACCTCCTCTGTGATTCTCTCCCAGTTCAGCTTAAAGATGACAGCGATGTAGACGACGCAGAGTAAAATGATACCAACGAGCAGTCCCAGCCAAAAACCTGCAATTATTCAGTTAAGTGCGGAGCAGGCTTTCCGAGAAAATAAAAACCCTTCTCTTTGGAGATGAAAAAGCAACACATCACTTCATACGATTACCTAAAATTCTCAGTTTTGTAACGAACGTTAAGGTAACGCTCAGTGGAAGTCCTATGCAGTAGTACCCAATAAAATTGCCCACGGCCGGTATCTTCTGTTTGCCCGTGCCCAAGAAGATGCCAGAGCACACGCACTAGGACGTAAAGAGACAGATCTCTTATTGTTATGCAGTCTCACTCCACTGGCCACCCTTTACTAACTGCTGTCGAGTTAAACATTCATATATTTGGCTCATTCAACATGCAAATATATTGCTGTGCTGTGCAAATATATATATATTGCTGTGCTGACAAGGAGAACTGTTATACTCACCATAAGAGCATCAAAGAACTGAAGGAAACAGTACGCGTTCATCAAGTGTGAAACCAGACCTATGATCTTCCTGTAATAGGATTTTATAATTGGCATTTATTTTATTTTTTTTCAATCTTTGCAATCATAGAGTTACTGAAAGAAAAGTGCAGCTGCAGAGACTCACTCATCAGAGGTGAAGATGAAGCCAATCATTGTTTTAGTAGAGCCAAGCACAATGCCTTCAACAACTGCAAAGCTACCTGGGAAAAAAAGGGGACGGAAAGAAATCAAACATCAAATCCTGATTTATTGATTTCGGCTACATCAACAGAACATGTTGAGCACTGACCTGCGAGAGCGAGAGACATCTTGCAGGTGAGGATGGCCCTGGCAGTGTCTCCGGCACCGAGAGCATTACCCACACGGGCGCATGCTGCTGCTTGAATACCAAGAGGGAACTGTGGAGTCATCGTTTTTTTTTTTTTTTTGAAAAAGTATGAAAAAGAATCGTCTTCTGAGAGTGTTCAGAAGTAAACTAACTCAAGGTGAACAAACCTCGAGTTTAATATGTTTAGAGAAAGGTTTTATACAGGAGAATATCACGCTCTGACTTGTTGTTAGTACCATGAAGGTTAAGAAAGCCACCATCATCACAACATGTTGGGCGGCCAGCTCGTCTTCACTCAGCATTCCTGATCGTCAGACACAAAGAAGAAGGTCGTGACTCAAAGTTTGTATCTGGTATGTTCAAAACAAATGTCTTAACTTTGTGTAATACTCGGATTACCTGCAAAGAATCCCCCAAACTCATAAACCCACCACTCGAAGCACTTCATCAACGTACTGGGAAAGGCCAGTTTCATGTAGGAGCCCCACTCCTGCAGTGATTCCACAGACCAGCCTGCAGGGGGGGGGGGGAAGAGAAACTTATTCAAGTGAAGATCAACAAAGTGGTCCAGGAGATCATAAAGTCTCCATAAACATCTACTAAATATAGCTGTCCCTCACCTCCCCATGTTTTTACATGGAGCTTCTTCCACCAAATGTAAGCAAACAGAAAAGCGCAGATGTAAATCTGAGACAGAGCGTTGGCTGCTGCAGATCCGCTGTAAGACATGGACACAGACGAGTTGATATCAGAGTGTGTGTGTGTGTGTGTGTGTGTGTGTGTGTGTGTGTGTGTTTTAATCAGATTCAAAATGGTGTGTGAGTACACCTACCCAACACCCAGATCCAGCCAGTAAAGAAAGATGTAGTTCGTCACAACATTCGCTATGTTTGCCATGGCAGCGGTGTACATTTGTGGCAGTATTATACCCTGAGTACACAAACCCGCGACGTTTTAACGTTAGACTGAATACGATTTATAACAAATACTGAAATAAGATGATACAGAGGGCCGACACAGAGAACTTGACTTGGGGTTTAAGGCAGCAATGCACCTGGTTCTGCAGGTAAGACACCTGGAGATACTGTAGAAACATTGCCTACAGAGAAAGAGGATTGAAGTTAGGCGTGTTTCATGTACTGAGCAGGAATAATACAAAACAGGATTAGAAAAACATGTTGAATTGTTGCTGAAAGGCAAAAGAAAAAAAAGGGTAGGACTCACTGGTACCGCCGGAAGGAAGCCTGTGATATACAGCTGGGCTATTCTGAAATCAAGAAAAAGAAGCACTCTCTCAAGCTAAGATAATACATAATGTTCAATTCAGTCTCATTCATTTTCACTGCCATTTAGAGGCAGTAAAAAAAATTAATTCTGACCAAAGTTGTCATAATTCATGCTTGAAAGGGATAGTTAAAAATACTGGAGCAGAATAGATGCAATAAAGAGAATCTGTGGGGACCAGATTTTTTTATTTTTAATTTTTTTACGTAGGGAGGATAAGGTCTCAACCTCCCGAGTTTAAACCCACCCGCATCCCTTGTGCAACAGCATCACGACATACTAGGCGCTGTACCTGGCCACCTCAGGGCTCTGGCCCAGGCATAGCAGGACGGCCTGGGCGTTGATGAGCAGACCCCAGCAGGGCAGACAGAACAGCATCAGGATGACGACGCCCCGCTGAAGGATCACTCCCACCCGCAGCAGGTTCTTACCGCCAAATGTCTGCACACCATAATTCACATTTTAGAGAAGGGGTGCAGTAAATAAACAGGAGGGACAATAAACAATTGAAATGTATCGCATCATCTTTTTTTAAAAGAGCTTTCCAAACCTGAGACACCAAAGTGTTGCATGCCAGTCCCAGACCATATCCTGTAGCTGCAGTGGTAATATTAATGGCCTGGAATGAATATAAAACAAACGTCAGTCCCTCTGATGTAACCAATATTTCTATGAGTGTTAACAGTAAATATGCTACATATTAAATAAATCATCAGAGACAATTGTGAAATCTCGAAGAAGTTGAGTTTATAGCGTTAATATTTCATTTTCTCCCTTGGAATTACATTTCCACCTTTCCTTCCGTCACGCTAGCCTCCACAAGTGTCTACGGAGCATACAGATGACCACTTACAGCAGAAGCTAATCCATAGCCAGCCATCACTTCATTTCCCAGACGCCCACAGAACATCGTGACCACAAATGGGAGCAGGTAATTGAGGATTCGAGAGAGCAGCTAGAAAGACAAACATTCGACAACGGAGCAGTTGATACGGTTACCAGCTCACAGAGGATACGCTGCAAATGACCAGAAACACAAGTCGCAATTAATAAAGCAGGGCTCTCTTTGCAAATGAGCCATCACAGTGTCATCACTACCTGCCTACACGGTCTCAGGTCTAATGATTTCTGCTGTCACGTCACAGACACAAAGGTGTGTTTAGCTGACATCCTAACCTTTTTCATCAATCATCTGTTGTGTAAATCAAGTTTTCAGCCAGGACAGCCTCAGCCCACACACTCGGTGTGAGGAACAGACAGAGGAAGGTGTGTAAACAGTGTCCATCCTTACCAGAGGGCCGGTCATCCTCAGGATGTGGTACAGTTCCTCTCTGTGGGCCAGGGGAACTCTGTGGCGCAGCCACCTGCAGCAGAAAAGCTTGTCGCTGGAACCCTCCATGTCTGCAGGTCCAGAACGTTAAAGCAGATCCCTCTGATGGCGCGTCGGTCTTTTATCTCACGGTCTCGGAGATAATGTCGGACCGGATACAAATATTTTCTCAGCTGCCCTGGAATGAAGCCAAAGCCAGCTGAAACAACGAAGATTGTGGAAACACAAGAGGGGGAGAAAAAAAAAGAAGAAAAAAAAAGCTTGCAATCACAACAAAGACTGAAACGGATGACTTAAAAGCAAGAATGTCTTGATCTTCAGCGGTTTAATATTGAAAGAAAATCACCACAAAAAAAATCACAAGCTATAGATCTGTATAAGGACAGACGGCGTGTCAGGCTGCCCATGCAGTGGCTGGACTTTGGAAGCAGGAGGACAGACACACACACACACACACACACACACACACACACACACACACACACACACACACACACACACAGAGAGATTAGGCGCAAACCAACTAAGTGTTCATTTCACTGACAATAATATCAAATACATGACGCAGCTCATTACATGGCAGACCGTGTTGTCCTAGAAGCGCCGGACTAGATTTAATACGGCAGCCTTATACAGCCAGCCACTGACGAGGACCTCCAGCCCACTACAATGTAGGCAGCTGTGCCCCTTACCTGGCAACGCAATGACCTAAAACGATATTAAAATGGATTCCTAACATCCTAATGTCAATTATCTGTATGCTCTCTATTGTGGTTACACATCACAATGGAGCTCAGACAGGTAAATCAGTTGCACTACCACCCCTCTGCTCATAAATACATGGTACCGCCTGGACCTGTAAAATGGCGCTCATGTAGCCTGGGGTCTCTTTTAGGCCAAACAGCCTGGAGGGTGGAGACGCAGCAGAGCCAAGTGATTTGACTATACATGTTATTTGAGCAACAGGTTACACTCGATCCTTTTGGTAAATATAACCAAACAAATATGTTTGTATCTACAGGCCCGACCTTCGATAACTCCACCTGAGAACAGAAAGACAACAGCACAATAAAACATGGAGCCCTCAGTGTGTGTCTCTTATTTCCTTGAAACGGAGAGGGTCTTCATTACACTGTGCCTCCATCGCATTCATGGAGGACGCAATGATTCACCTTTTTTCACATCGTGTGGAACATTCAACCCATTTGCTGGAAATGGCAACATAACAACTGCACTAATGAGCTCATATCAAACACCGTGCGCTTGGGCGCATGTGTCCCTGGTTGCCATGGTGATTGGAGCACCTGCGTGTTAGAGGCTAATTGTGTGCACAGGGATTTTCAACAAAACTACCTGTAAAACCTCTGCCCTCTGCACCACAACCACGAGTCCAACCAACAGAAGGGGACCATGAGAAAGAGACGACTCTGTCCAACGGGCTGATGTGGTTTTTGTGTTCGCGGTGTTAAAAAGGGGGGCGACTAGCTCCCTGGGCTCACTGGGCTAAGAGGGTTGTCTGCTTAACTGGAGGGGTTGACGGTTCGCTCCTTGGCTAGGACGTGTTCTGAGTCGAGGTGTCCTTGAGCAAGACACTGTCCCGCTAGAGGCTCCCTGAGACAGGGATGGGTCAAATGCAGAGACGAATTTCCCCCTTAACGGGATAAATATAGCATAATAAAATAAAACATACAAAACTGGTACCGTCTGCTTTCTTTGAGAAATTAGTGGTCAGATTTAACATGGAGCAGTTGGTTGGAGTTCATGTTGCTCTGCGGCTCTTTGAGCCAAATGTGTAAGTCTGTAGGATTCCATAGACACCTGCGTGTGACCAGCACAACATTTCCTATCTTTCTGACCAAAAATGGTGTGTAAAGAGTAACGATTGTGGGACCGGGAGCAATTTGTTTGGAAAAATCACAGAATACTTTTCACGCTCCGCTCCGCTCCGCTCCGCTCCGACCGTGATGTCATCACTCTAGCGCTGTACATTCCGTGCAATACACACCCATTATGAAATCTGAAACGGATCAAAGTTTTCCTGGCTTGATCCGTGACTTTATGAAAACTGTGCTAGCTTTCAAAATGCCCATTTGGCTCAAAGTCCAGCGCTTTGCCTAAGTTTTAATTTTCAAATCGTTTTTTCTACGTTGAAGTATGGCTAATCAATACGGGCCTAAAGTTAAGCATTTTTTTTAGCTTTCTTCACGCCGAAACCCCCCATTCAAGTGAATGGAGCGATTTGCTACGTTTTTTTTTGCACACGGGCCGTAACTTTTGTGCCACACTGAATAAAGTTTGGGTTTAGTGATTGAAGACAGTTTCACTACAATATATTTAATGTATCGATCAAACTCATTGCTCAAGAAAAGAGGCAGAAGGAGAGCGGATAGCGATTGTGAAAAACATTTACGGAAACATGAACTTTGAGGCCGTGCATTGATGGATTTAAGTATCGGACCAACAGGGACCATTGGGAAAGTAACCAACGTACAGTAAACCCATCCTTATATGAACTTGAGTGGAAGCGTTCAAGGATTCATTGTTGAAGCGACATAGTTAATCAGTTCAGTGATGAAATGGAGACGATACATAAGCTCATGCAGTAACAAAGCAGGCAAAAAGGTCAAGACCAAAGGCAGCCCAACCGGCCGGTGCCGGGTAACAGCATGACAGGAGGAGTAATGGCAAACAGGTGTGAGTGAAAAAGGGCTGATTTAACTGTGGAGGAGTCATGTGGAAGAACAGGGAGAGTAGGTGTGCAGGAGACAGGGGAGAACGGTCAGAGGGCACCTGGTGGACAAAACGAGTATGACAACGAATGAGTTTGAGGAGATGGGACATTTATAATTTCAATAAACAAATGTGTTTGTGGGAGACCTTTACAATCAATTAATTTTTTTAAAATACAAAAGCACATATTCTGACTATTCTGTTTATGTTGATGACTAATAATCTGCATTATACTTTGGGTTTGAATTAGAGATGCACCGATCCGATATCAATATCTGTATCGGTCCCGATATAGGAAAAAATTCTAGATCGGGTATCGGTGACAATGTGACCGATCCATAAAGGCAAATCTATTCAGTCCAATTATATGCGTTGTGCTCTGCGTAACGTCATGCGCTAGCGAACTGGCCGCGTAGATTGTTTTCAAAATGGAGCGAGCGAAAGGATCAGCCATCTGGAACTTTTTCACACGACCTCAGCCAACACATTCGACAGCTACCTGCAATACGTGCGCAGCGATGGTTCCAAGGGGTGGCACTAAAACTTCAAGCTATAACACAACCAATTTAACCACCTGGAACCACGCTACGACATGATAAGCCGAAAATATTTGTCGGAGACGGCGCTACCTGAACTGCACGGTAAAGTGTGCAAACACATATTGAAGGAGATAAAAGATGTCAAATCGATAAGTTTCACAACAGACATCTGGAGCTCCTACGTTTCCCCCGTGTCACTTTTAAGTTTAACAGCACACTGGCTGGATGAAACTTTTGTGCCACACAGTGCAATGTTAAATGCAACAAACTTTCGTGGGTCACACACCAGCGAAGCGATAGCAGCTAGCCTGAAGGAAATGTTTGACAAGTGGCAAATTCCGTTGAGCAAAATCCACGTGATTCTGAGGGACAACGCCAGCAACATGAGAAAAGCGATGGACAACCTGGGGGCGCGTAGCGTCGGCTGCGTTGCACATACAATGCAGCTGGTTGTCAACGAGGGACTTCTGTCACAGCGTGCGGTCAGAATTTTTTTTTTTTTTAAATCGATTCAGCACTGTTTTTCTCTATTAGATCGGTATCAGATCGGTATCGGCCGATACTAAACCTCAGATATCTGTATCGGTATCGGAAGTGAAAAACGTGGATCGGTGCATCCCTAGTTTGAATGCAGTAAAGTGAATGTGCACTCTTTGTAGTGTGTGAGCGCTATTTTTCTGCTAAATCCTAAGCTGTTTGCATTGCATACAAGTATTTACAGCCACTGTGAGTAGCATTTAACGTGACAATGTGAACCCTTACATGCTAGATAAGAAAAGATAGTGTACTCTTAATATTCTTATTCAGCTAAATAGAACTTCTACGCACATTTCTACAAACACCATTGTTTATTTTGCCATCAGACGAGGGCTACGCTTACAAATGCTCTAAAGATTCAGGGGGAAAGAAAATGATCTCTTGCAGTGACGTGCGGTGAGGCTCGTGTCTGGTGAGGCGCTGACGCTACACGAGTCAGATTTACAAATATATGAACCCAATAGAGAAGCTTAAATCACCATTCAACTGGCAGTTTGCACGTTGACTACTGGTTGTTTTTCATATCAGCATTATTTACACACACACACACACACACACACACACACACACACACACACACAGGTAAAGTACATATTTGGTTACACCGGGAGCGATTCAGAAGCGGAGCGCATAAAGGTTACTTTATGTGCTTTTTCACTGCAGTTTAATGTCAGATCAGCAACACTAAATATGTTCTACACAGACGTGAAATACATTATTCTATGTAAAGAAAGGACATATAATACAAGTGTCTACAAATATTACAGTGGTGACAAACAATGAGAAAGCAAAAGGCACGCCCTCGACCCAGTTAGTGAGGAATTGCGCAATCTGAGGTGAGGCACAGCTCGTCGCTGCCTCACCTCACGTGTCTCCTCTGTTTGAACAGGACATGCGCTAATTCAGCGATTTTGATCTTAAAAATGCTTGAAATGATTGGAATCATACATAAATTACATTTATAGCACAGATCAGTAGAGACATATTAATACTTATTTTATTTTAGCATTATTTGTTTTTTACTTGTCATGATGACTCCTCCCCTGAACCGCACGTCCCTGATCTCTGAAGCATTTATCATGCATCACATGTTGACATGAAACAAGTGCAGATGAGAGAAAAAGCAGAAGGACCATTAAAAATGTAATTGTTTATGATCAAACAAAGAATGAATCTCGTATAACTAAATGTTAGTTCAACCATTAATTCACTTAATTTTGCATCAAACCTGCTGATGTTTTAGCCACTTCCTCTCAAAGATAACAAGTCCATGAGCACAAACAACAACTAAATGATCAAGGAGCTCATCCTTTAATCGGGACTAGTGCAGTGGAGAAAACTTGATCGGGAGTATAAGTCGTGTTGATCCAGTCCAAAGTAAAGTTGGCCTCTGAAGGCCGGCTCTCTGGCAAAGGCACAAGGAAGTGCACAGTCGCTCCCACAGCCAGAAGTGCAACGGCTGCAAACACAGTGAGGCCTCGCCTGAGGACCAGCTGGGTAGTGGAGAGATGGACACCCTTCAGCTGGACATGTCCATCCTGTGTCTCCGTGTCCCCGTCGTGGCACTCAGTGCTCACAGACATGTAGCCATCCACCGGCTTGAAGGAGAAAGTATCATATTCATTTATTTTGTTGAGTCATATGGAGAACAAGTGCAGTAAAACTTAAAAGAAAAGTCGTCAGATATTTGGTTTCTTGGACTGATGTAGAATATTACATTTAAAACAAAAGAGAAAAGTCCATTGATAACAGTGTCAAACTAGCTATGAAAAGCCATCTAGGTTGTTCGTGTTAAGAATAACAAGCCACTTACGTTCCCATTACTTGCTGTCTGGTCGTCTGACAGGGAGGCTGTGCGTAATAATGTCACGTGTGTCTTTTTCTGAGCTCGTTTCACAGCCTGCAAACAAGCAGGTACAAAAACACAACAAATAGGTACAGAAATTTGCCGAATTTGCCTGATAAATAATGTATAAATGAAGCAGATTTTGCCGGTATATCGAAACAGCTGAGGCCCCGAATGATCCAAATGATTGTTTGATTGGGCAGCACCATACCTCTTCCGTCATTCTCCTCCAGTTGAGCTTGAAGATGACAATGATGTAGAAGATGGATTGCAAGATGACACAAATGAGCAGCGCCAGCCAAAAACCTGCGGAGAAAAAAAAAAGACAAATTAGTCTGTCAAAGCCACAGCAGGCCTCGCTTAGAAGAACTCGCTTCGTCCTGCGCAGTCATTTATTTGTCTCGAATGTCTACGGAAGTAGCAAAACATGGTCACTTTGTGTAATTACCCAAAATTCTCAGTTTGACAACAAACGTTAACACCACGCTCAGTGAAAGTCCTATGCAGTAGTATCCAATGAAATTGGCCACGGCCGGTATCTTCTGTTTGCCCGTGCCCAAGAAGACGCCTGTGCACACACACTAGAATGGGGAAAACATTTATTTTTTTTGACATATATGTCTTGATTTTGACTGCAAATATATGTTGCATTCTACTGCAAATATATTTTTGCTAGACTTTGTTAGACTCACCACAAGACCATCAAAGAATTGGAGGAAACAGTAAGCGTTCATCAAATGGGAAACCAGACCGATGATCTTCCTGAAGGGAGAGTTAAGATTGTGTCTTTGTGTGTAGCAGTTGTACTGTAACAACTTTAACAATGTTAACGTTCAATAAGTCAAATGTAAGTGCAGCTGCAGAGACTCACTCATCAGAGGTGAAGATGAAGCCAATCACAGTTTTAGTAGAGCCAAGCACGATGCCTTCAACAACTGCAAAGCTACCTGGGAAAAAAAGGGGACGGAAAGAAATCAAACATCAAATCCTGATTTATTGATTCACGTCAACAGAACATGTTGAGCACTGACCTGCGAGAGCGAATGACATCTTGCAGGTGAGGATGGCCCTGGCAGTGTCTCCGGCACCGAGAGCATTACCCACACGGGCGCATGCTGCTGCTTGAATACCAAGAGGGAACTGAAAATACATTCAGGAATCGGAAAGAATGAACACTGATTTACAAAAGAGCTTGCTCCTGAAAGTGTTTCAACTTTTTTTGAAATAATCTAAATCTGACTTTTAAAGTGGGAATATCACGCTCTGACTTATTGTTAGTACCATGTAGGTTATGAAAGCCACCATTATCACAACATGTTGGGCGGCCAGCTCGTCTTCACTCAGCATTCCTGATCGTCAGACACAAAGAAGAAGTTTGTATCGCATGCTGTTTTGATTAAATCAATGAGCTAAGAGATAGGCTTAAATAACATGGGTCTGTATTAATGTAATCATGAAAATACTTGGATTACCTGCAAAGAATCCCCCAAACTCATAAACCCACCACTCGAAGCACGTCATTAATGTACTGGGAAAGGCCAGTTTCATGTAGGAGCCCCACTCCTGCAGTGATTCCACAGACCAGCCTGCAGGGGGGGAGAGAAACTCATGTATGCAGACTTAAAAAAAAAGATGGAGGCTGAAGAGAGCGATGCATGAAAGCAAAGGGAAACTATAAATGTGAAATCTCTCACCTCCCCATGTTTTTACATGGAGCTTCTTCCACCAAATGTAAGCAAACAGAAAAGTGCAGATGTAAATCTGAGACAGAGCGTTGGCTGCTGCAGATCCGCTGTAAGACATGGACACAGACAAGTTGACATCAGAGTGTGTGTGTGTGTGTGTGTGTGTGTGTGTGTGTGTGTGTGTGTGTGTTTTAATCAGATTCAAAATGGTGTGTGAGTACACCTACCCAACACCCAGATCCAGCCAGTAAAGAAAGATGTAGTTCGTCACAACATTCGCTATGTTTGCCATGGCAGCGGTGTACATTTGTGGCAGTATTATACCCTGAGTACACAAACACCAGATGAAGCGATGATGAGCACCACTTTACATTAATTAAGACAACATGTTTTGATTCTCTGAAAATAATTGTGTACAGGATATTAATGCACCTGGTTCTGCAGATAAGACACCTGAAGCTGATGTAGAAACATTGCCTACAAGACATAGAAATAGATTTAAAAACACACATTTGAGATGATGTGGTTTCTCTGTACGTCACTGAAAAATGATTGAATTTGCTTAAAAAAGTGAGAGAAAAGTCACAACTCACTGGTACGGCTGGAAGGAAGGCTGTCATATACAGCTGGGCTATTCTAAAATCAGAATTCAGATCCAAGGAAATGATCATTTCATGGTATACACTGTTCATTTATGTCCACTTCCACTTAAAATGAGAACATTTAGATTTTCAGGAGAAATAATATGAAGATATGATTCTATACAGTGTATGCTTAGCCCTGGAGAACACACATCAAACAACACAGAAGAGGCGTGAGTGTGCACCACAGAACTGTAAAGAGGTCATGCGATCAATATTTGGAACACAGATAATCTGTTTATGCTGAATCTGCTCAAAAATCGGTGGTGACCAGATTTGATTTGAAGGTAGAGGCGTTTGAGAGGATGAAGTGCTCTGACTGGACACCATTCATGGACACATTCACGTAGTTACCTGGCCACCTCAGGGCTCTGGCCCAGGCATAGCAGGATGGCCTGGGCATTGATGAGCAGACCCCAGCAGGGCAGACAGAACAACAACAGGATGATGACGCCCCGCTGAAGGATCACTCCCACCCGCAGCAGGTTCTTACCGCCAAATGTCTGCGCACAACAGCACAGAATGTGTTTATCATTATAGAACAGGGTGTAGAGAATGAACAATGGGGATGTCGAGTTTGTGAAATTGAGGGGGGGGGGGCAAAATTGCATATAGGGCTAACCTGAGACACCAAAGTGTCGCATGCCAGTCCCAGACCACATCCTGTTGCTGCAGTGGTAATATTAATGGCCTGGAATGAATATGAAACAAACGTCAGTCCCTCTGATGTAACCAATATTTCTATGACTCTTAACAGTAAATATGCTACATATTAAATAAATCATCAGAGACAATTGTAAAATCTCAAAGAAGTTGAGTTTATAGCGTTAATATTTCATTTTCTCCCTTGGAATTACATTTCCACCTTTCCTTCCCTCACGCTAGCCTCCACAAGTGTCTACGGAGCATACAGATGACCACTTACAGCAGAAGCTAATCCATAGCCAGCCATCACTTCATTTCCCAGACGCCCACAGAACATCGTGACCACAAATGGGAGCAGGTAATTGAGGATTCGAGAGAGCAGCTAGAAAGACAAACATTCGACAACGGAGCAGTTGATACGGTTACCAGCTCACAGAGGATACGCTGCAAATGACCAGAAACACAAGTCGCAATTAATAAAGCAGGGCTCTCTTTGCAAATGAGCCATCACAGTGTCATCACTTTGTCGGGTTGCAGCCACCAATTGAAACAAGGCAAGCGCTGCCTTTGGTAGACTGATGTGTGCTTCTAAATATCAGACACAGGTTGCTTTTCACCTGACATTACCAACCAAAACACTCAATCTTCTGTTGTGCAAATCAGGTTCTCAGCCAGGACAGCCTCAACCCCTGACAGACAGAGGAAGGTGTGTAAACAGTGTCCATCCTTACCAGAGGGCCGGTCATCCTCAGGATGTGGTACAGTTCCTCTCTGTGGGCCAGGGGAACTCTGTGGCGAAGCCACCTGCAGCAGAAAAGCTTGTCGCTGGAACCCTCCATGTCTGCAGGTCCAGATACTAATGCAGGTTTTTCCAGCGCAGCGTTGGCCCGTTCTGTCATTTACTTATCTTTGATGATCTCCAGGGACAGAATTTCCCACTACTGTGCCAAGTATTTCAACCCCTTAAAAGGTAAATTATTAATTCAGTCCAAAAAAAAAAAAAAAAGACAAAAATGATGTAAACCAACTAACTATATTATTTTGTTCTGGTAACATGGTACAAAGTACATATCATGAGTAACTACATAATAATGTAGACTAAGTGGAAGCAAAGATGCACAAAAATGTTCATTTAGAATTTTATTTAAAATTCAAATGCAGTTAAAATTTAATTTTGCGTCTCATTGCGTTCACTGAGTGAATGATTATATGGCCGTAGTGCCTTTGTGGGAAGAATATTAAATAACAATAACCTGCCTTCGTTCCACCTCTGCGTTGTCAGGTGTGATATGTGAACAGACAGAAGGTGTGAAGTCATTATTATTTATGAACATCTCTTGCATATTAACGCCTGGCACATGTTTCCTTTTAAAGAAGTGAAATCAGTCCAATCAGCCTCCATCAGTTCAGGTAGACATGTTCGTCAAAGTGTTTATGGGTATGAAACATAGACATCATGATGCGGTTCTTTGTCCTACTGGGGAGCACCGAAGGTTAACCGGTCAGCGCTCTGGCAACATCTAAAATGAGATGCAGCCATTCAGCTGTCAGAGAGACAGCGTGCATCACTGCAAGATTCAGAGATAGAAAACACATGTTTTGCACTTGAGGCAGAGCTGGTGTATAAATGTGTGTAGCGATGAGATTACGCACTCCGATTTCGGATGATTTATGAGGTTTTAAAAAAAAAATCATACTTTCTAGAAGTGCTGCCTCATCTGGACCAAATCTGATTATTGCACTAAGCTCTCAGTGATTGTGTTTTTGGTTGAATTCAGCTTTCCTCATAGACAGGGAAACGATGAGTCGGTGCATCCGTGGGGCGCATATATTCGTTCCATTGGAGGGAGCAGGAGTTTAAGACGCACAAAATAGCTTCCAGAAAACTCAAGTGTGCCGCTGTGATTGCTTCTCTCATTGACAATCTGACTTAAGGGTGAAGCCTTCCACTTAGTGTAGAGGCAGAGACTGCGGCAATACACACAGTGTGCTTGTGTGTCAAAAAAGTGATGATTCGGGTGAGAAATAATGTGACTATAACCTCCCCATCTTTTTCATCAACCAGCGTGGGCTTTTGGCAAAGTGATGGCACTAGGTTTCATAGAAAGAAACATTTTGTGTGAATGTTGAAATCCATGGTAAGCAGTGACATCTCACAGCGAGACGACACAACCAGTGTGTGTATTTTCCGTGTGCAAGTTTCTCTCACAACTTAAGCATGAATGGGAGTTCTCGCTTTATAATCGAGAGCAAGATGTGCAAGGTTTCTCCTCGCACTTCACTCAGAAGTTGCTTTGGATGGTGTTCAGCCGACCCTGACACGGTATGTCAGCACAGACGTGTTCCTCAATGCTGCACGGCAAAAAGAAACACAGCGTGGTGTCATAGAAATGAATGCTCTAAAGTAAGGGCGTTATACGCACAATAACGCGGCATTGATATTGTGTTAGACAGCACAATAAAATGCAAGTATACGCACACACACGAGCTCATGCACTGGTCTTCTCTTACTATGCTCCTGCAAAAACTAAATAAAAAAAAGCCAGATTATTATTTTTTTTGCTAGACAGGGACAAGTGTCTCAATAACCCCAGAATTATTTATTCATTTATTATTTTCATCGGATCGATTGATCTCACCAGATCAGAAAAGACGTTCGAGTTCCAGCCGTACATACATCTCTGATAACAGGGAAGGGCGAAGGAAAACGTGGCATTTCTGTTCATTCGGAGTGTCCTCTGCAATGAGCTCCCCTTAGTGAGACAACCCAAAGGCCTCGAGGCTTCGTGTTGGCTAAATCAATCAGCCTGTTGGAATGACTGCCACGGACACCATGTGCTGCAGCGCCACTGATTTGTTTCTGTCACTTGTTATTTTCCCTAACACTGCTCTTGCCTTTGTGTTTTCTAAGTCCATTGTACGGCTCTTCATATATATATATATATATATATATAAAAAGAAAGATATATATATATATATATATATTTGTCCTCTCAGCCATCTGCCGATAGGACAAAGTCATTTATGTTAAAAGTTAGACGTCCATGAGCTGAACCCCTTTGCTTATCACTAAGCAAAGTTATACAGTACTAACCTGTACCAGCTCATTTACGAGTCAAACATTAATCTGCAGAGTTTATAGACGCGTCTTGGTTTAACATTACTAGAGCGACAGCATCTCATTGTAATCCTGCTTCTTCCTAAAGAAGACGAAGAACCGTGCACAGCTACACCGCCTGTGGTTTTTCAGGTGGATAAAAAGACCCAAGAGGCAAATATCTCTTTACAACAATTTATTCCCCTGATGATACATTTTTAAATGAATTATACCTGACACACACCGTTTATTCATTCGGTTCTTCTTTAACCTCTTTAACAGGCTCAGAGAGGATCCAGGCTCTCAACATGATGCCAAACTGCTGCATATGGATAGATTGAACACTATTAGTGATAAAAGAAGTGAAATATATAATTATATAGTATATAAAATTACAATGAAACAGCTGGAACAAAATGACATTTTGGTTGACCTCGTCTGACCTCTCCGTACTAGATCAAGATGTACTAGATAAAGCTTCACTTTATCAAAGTAAACATTTGTTTAGAGGCCCTCAACATATAGTTCTATGATCTGGGAGAGCTGGAAAGCTTGTAGCTACATGATTTCTAATAAAGAAATATCCTGAAATTGCTTTTTTTTCTCCATTCGAAAATTAGAATTTTCAATTTGTGCTGTGTGCCATCTTAACTTACTCTTAACCAGTAACATATATACTGATATTTACACATATCAACACATCTCACAAGTGCTAGGGTTATTTTACTACCAAAAGTATTAAAATAGCCCTTACAGTTGCAACGCTACACTCATTATTGTATGGGTATGCTATTTTCGAGTTGAGGGCCTAAAAATCGGTCTAGGCTGCAAAAGGTTAATCATTCACTTTCATTTTGTCTTTCACAACGCTGCGAGTGAAACAGATCTTGCGTTAATGAGCTACTAAGTTGACAACGCCGGCTGGACAGCCACACGTGAAACAAACACGTTAAAACTAACCTGAACATGCAGCAGAATCCTGCGTTTTAGAATTGTGAGACATCTCGTTTGCACGTACCAAACAGACAAAAACAAATGGTGCTGCTTGTTTAGCTTCTGCCTCCACTCTGTCACATAGGACCAGTCCGACCATTAGCTTCCGTTAAATATTGATGACTTTGGTTCATGATGGAAGCGAAAGGTTTGATCTCTGCTCTGAGGGGACACAGCCTGTCACATCTGATGCCTCGGTGAGCAGTGATATGGGGCTCTGGGCATCTGACCCTCTCCTCTGGAGGGCAATTTGGATAATTGCTTTCTCAAATGCAATCTAGAGATTGTTTTTTTTTTTTTTTTTTACCCACCCTGAAAATATTCTAAGGCAGCAGGTTTCCAAATTCTATAAAAATGTCTTGTGACCCAGAACTTAATTCAGAAGCTGGGTTGTCGGCTGCTATAACAGGATTTTGTACGCATCCAAGCGACCGAGCTTCCAGCCACTGCTGCGCCCTCCCGAATAATTTGGAGACCTATTTTTAATCTTGCTGCAGTGCATCCTTTTGGTCATTTCCCAGACTACCACCAAAACAGCTAAACCATTTATTCCAACGTCAACTAAGGTCAACTACAGTAAGCCTCGTAACCAGTATCACGACATACATTTCGCTTAAAGCTGTGAAATGAGTTCAGATGTACAGAATGTAAAATAAGACAGATTCCAATATAATAACATGTTAAACCAGACCTAAACAGCAGAGTGTTGCCATGCCGACTTGCCAGAGGGACACATCATTATCTCTGCCTCTCCTTGCTGACCTCAGGAATGTGCTTTGGTTAAGAATGAGTGGACTGTTATTTACACCATCTGAGGCTATTCTTGCTGTGTAGAAACCAGGAATCCTGGCCCGGAGAAATGTCCCTCTATATCTCTGTCTCTCTGTCTCTGGTGTCTTGAGCTGTTCAGATTTTAATGCATTCCTCGTCGCTGTCCTGGCATCCATTTATCACCTGCCAGATCACAGAACAAATTAAATCCACTCTGCTGTTTTGGAATAACAATCGGGGTGATTCAGTGGGTGCTGTTGTCAAGCAGAGCTGGAGGTCACGGTGAGTGTTAAGTTGCTGCTAGGTAACTAACTAGTTTTATATTGCAGAGCGTAAACTGGATGACCTCAGGTACATAAGGCTGATGGTTTCTTTCTTATGCAAGCATTACTTTGTGCCCTTCGAACGGCCAATACGGAGATTACGGTTGTTACGACGGAGGGCGTCTGACGTTGCTCGTCTTATGACAAAAGTTGTTGTCAGAGATCATCAGAATATCCTTAAGAAACACAGCACTGTAGCGACAACAGCGCACATTGATTCACAAGATAGGTCCATTGATCTTTAACAAGATTCAGACTCAGTGACCTGAAAAAGCCTCAGATATCCAGGAGTATGACATAAAAGGGAAGCGCCAATCAAGTCCCTGGGATCAGTGATTCACAGGATCTTAGTGGAGAAAGCCTCGGTTACACAGGAAGAAACAATCCATCACGTGTGTACGAGTCTAGTCTAGTGTCTAGTTGAGCTTTTTACATCGAGGTTAAAACAACGAAACAAAACCACCACAACAGATTCAGGAAGACAGACAAACTGCAGCGCTCATGTGCCTGTATTGCATATAGATGCCAGAGTGTAAGTAGACGCACAGTTATGTAAGCATACATGTACAGTATGTGACAGTGTTTCTCTGTTTCACATACATTTCTGTAAGGATTACAGGTACTAGAACCCAAAAAGCACAACTCGGAGACAAAACACAAGTAAAGTTCTTTGACTTAGTTCAGGCAGGGTCAAAACCGGGAGGACCGTCAAACAGGCGAACGAAGCCAATAAGGGGCAGGCAAAAATCCAAGGTCGAATAACAGGCAGACAGGGTCGGAACAGACCGATCGGGAATGATAGCTAAGGTACGCTGGAGAGCTCGGCAACAGAGCACGAGACAATCCGGCAGGGAACAAGTGCAAGTGAGGGGACCTAAATAGTGAAGGGCTAACGAGGGAACGGGCTGCAGGTGAGATGGGGCGTGGAGGACCAGGTGAGGGGAGTGAGAGGTGATCGGGTGTGAATTAAACAAGCAGACAGGATGAAAACAAACGAATATGAAGGGGAATTCGTGACGCATTTCTAACATTCTGATTCTGTTTTTAATAAATGTGTTCCTATACTTCCTATACTGCTTCCTATGTTATATTTCGGGCCAGATGTGACAATCCACATTAAATATAGTTTCTTCATCAATGCCGTTGTGAAATTCAGCGATCGGTTTCGTTGGCTCAGTCGCAGCGCAGAGTGCCACAACAAAACCCTGCAATGTGCTCGGAGGCTGAGAACAGCCACTAAATGGATTGTTTGCACGGTCAGGATTCTGGTCCAAGAGACAGTTTTGTGAAGTGCTACTATCAACACAAGTGACGCAGACTTTTAAAATCCCTGATGAAGGCCTTGTACTCAATCACACGCACTAAATAAAGAGCACACTATCCGAGGAGTGGAAGCAGTTACTTGAGCACCTGGTTGATTAGTGAAGTAGCGACAGTACAGTCTTACTAACGAGGAAAATGACCTTGATTCAAGATATTGATCAGCTGTGATAAGTGAATTATAGAAAGAAAAAAATACAGATTTCTTCTGCGCAAACGAACGTGACAACAGGGAGAATAGGGACACAAATGAAGTGAGCCAGAAACGGTTGCTAAGTTTTAAATCACAGCTTCCACTGTGGCTGACTTTCAACCTTTCATGTGAATCATAAAGTGTAAGAAGCCAGCAGTGCTTCCCTTCGCAGGGGAGCAATTTCTTTGCCTGTTTTCCCAGACCATATGTTACTAATGATGCGGCTTGGAGAATCACAGCTCCAGCTCATTATGCCACATGCCTGGCGTAGAATAAAACAGACTCGTAAAAAACAGGCCATTTTCCTTGTCACCTTCACCGTGATCCAGACAAATCCTCAGTTTGATGAAATCCCTGTTCGTCATGCTCTCCTCACTGACATATCTCGAGAAAAGTTTAGACAATTTAAACAGCTAAATAGTCGACGCGCTTCTGGCTCGTGTATTTTACATAGTGATCGATCTCAACGCATCCTTTGGACAATGCTGGCAGACATTTCATTTGAACAGCTTAAGCTTGTTGTCATAGACATGAGTAGTGAACAATTACTTGGTTGGGTTATTGTTTTATATAACATATAGACAGTCATGCCCTGGGTTGAATTGTATAACTTGAGAGATCCCATATAGAACACTGTCAAATCTATTCCGTAATCTACTTCATCTTTTGACTAACTATCTAAACTAAACTAATGACATTCCCAACAAACTCTGCTGTATTTTATGTGAGGTCCTAATTTGCAAATTTTTGTATGCTAAAACTTAGATGGCAACCATGGTAAACATTATACCTGCTAATCATCAGCATGTTAGCATCGCCATTGTGACGTTCTGACGACCTCAAGCAGCCCTGTCTCCTAAAAATAACATTCCCATACAAGGAAAACTGCATTGTGAATTATGTTTTGAGGGAAACGTGTTATGTTGTGGATTACATTTGCCTTTTGACGTGTCACAAGTGAGCTTCAAATGAGTCGAAAGTGTGTGCGGGGATACATTGAGGTATCTCTGAATGAAATGGGTTTCATGGTTACCCAGAAGTCCCCCCCTTTCACAGACATGCCCATTCAATGCTAATCCAATGCAGTTGTTTTTGCGTGCATGCATTTGAATATGTCTGTCAACTGGGATCCCTAAACCGTTTTGCAATAACATAAATTGGGTATGAGTGTAACGCTGAGACTCTTGTGGATTCAATGAGCTCATTTGTATTCATTTTTCTAGTCCACATAGGGGGTTTCTTGACATTTCCCTGAGCAGGAGCTCCAATGCCCTTCTTGCAGAAGTTGCCAAATGTCTTTTTTTTTTTTTTTTTTTAATACCAAAGCACAGCATGAGGTTTTTTTTTAAAGAGTTCATCAAGGTCTTGGTGTCTTAATGTGGTATTGGAGGGATTATTGACATTTCTTTTTGAACAATCAACCCTGCAGTCTGTGGCGAAACCACTGGAGAGCGAATGGATGAACGCTTTTATTTCGCGCAATCAACACAGGCTTGAATCCATTTATTGGTTAAGCAGAAGCGCTGCTCTGATGAGGGCGTGGGACAGCATAAGACCACTGCCACTGTAAAAGCCACGCGTCCCTAATGTCTGTACTCAATGCTAAATCAAATCGGCTGGACTGATTCAGCCACTAATTCAGCTCAGAGAATGGTGATAAAACAAGGTAAGCTGGAGGCAGGTTTCTAATACTGACTTTACAACACAGTAAGCCTTTACGAAATCCAAATAAGAGGATATCCCCAGTCATGTCCGATGCCCCCACACTCAAACTCTGAAGTAACATAAAGCGCATCAGAGGGGATTCAGCTTCTCTGTAGATGGAAAGCATGTGGAGGTAATTCTTCGAATGTGAAATATCTTTATTTCTGCAATAATGAAAGACGGACTGAGTCCAATAAACACAACAGCATGTTCATCATTACAGGAGATCTGTACAAAACAATACACTTTGTAGCAATGAAACCAGGTGTTTTGTCCACATTGGTCAAAAGGCCAGTGTCAAATACTCATAAGACCACAAAACAAACAAAATCAACGTTTTTCACACCATGTTAGTTAACTTACCAAAGCCTACTTAATAAGTCATACGAATTGTTAATAAATGGCAAACTAGGTCAATACCCAATAGTTAAGTCATGATTGGGTAAATACTAATCATTTGAAAACATCAATTAGTACTTAGTGAGAGGATAATTATATTAATTCAATACTAATTGTAAAAACACTCACGTCTCCAAACAAATGCAATCATTTTACATTGTACAATATATCCTTTTTTTTCTGTGAATATTGGGATTCTGATTTGCATTTCACCCAACATGTGGTGTTTGAATGTATGACCATTAATTCTTATCCTCCCCTTATTTACAAATAACTACTCGTATCACTAGTTCAGAGTATGACAAAGATGACACTTGATATCCATTCCTCAACAATATGAAATAATGAACATGCACAGAACAATCACCATTTAACCATTAGATCATCATTTGCCATTTACTAACATCGTACTAAAATGCTGCCCAGCATACATATTTCACTCCCCCGGTGTATCGTCATGGAGACAAATATCACCATGTGTTCTACGAACTCGATTATTGTGTAGCTTATGCGTTGATGGGGATGATCATTTTGTTGCTTGGCAAAACAATGTTTCAGTATTTCACAATCTTAATGCAAAACGAAATGGAGTTCGGCATTTAAGTATTGGTTCTACATTATTATACATTTACCAAAGTTAATGCTATTCAGTGCACTGCAATTACAGGGGCGGCACTACAGAGAGTCATATGTACTTAGTAGTGGTAATCAAACAGCTAATTACTGGACCACCTATTGTGTACAGGCGGGGAAAGAAAGGGACTAGACTGCTCCCTCCTGGCTGACACGGTCCGCTCTGCTACGCGGGTTTTCAGTTAAACCAAGACCCTCCGAGAACTCGTAAGCCTTATTTTCTTTCATAGCAGGTTTAAAAACCTCGACTAAGTAATCCTCTGACACAGTGCTTCAATCCAAACCTATAAAATAGATGCTCAGTGAGAACATGACGGTGTGTTAACGCGCTGACGTGTCCTCGTCACAGCTGTCTTCGTGTTCACGGTAAATACAACTCTACGACAAATACCTAGACGCTCACTCACACACACACACACACACACGCACACACACACACACACACACACACACACACACACACACACACACACATACTGTGTACAGTATCTAAAACGTGTCAAAGCAAAAATATCAACTTGATAAAATGCACTTTGTCATAAACTCAACACTTTGGTCAAACAAATCAAATAACTGTCTCTACACAACATCAAATACAATTTAAGGCAAAAAATCAACGATTCAACAAGTCAAACAACAAAAGGTTCAAAAACGTACGTTGAAAATATTTCTATTTACAATATTTCCTCATAGAAAAATATGTTTGACTTGCACAGTTTTAAACATGGATTCAATTCGACCCCGAGTGCACAAGACAGCATCAGATTTATTCACACATTTATTGGTTCCGGTGCAGCTATACTCAAATGGATGCAAGGGCATCCTGGTGGAAATCCAACTGGCATGGGGTGTACTGCACAGTACAATATCCTGCAAGCAACTGCAACTACCGAGCAACTAAACTAATGTCGCCAATGATGATAATTACACTGTCATTTTAATTACCTAGATGAACAAGTTCTGATCACTTTTTACATCCGTGTCTGTCAATCTGTAAACATTTTTTTTGGTCAAACCAACAAACCATTTTGTGTTTAATCTTCCAGGAGTCACACTAACCAACAAGCAGCGAACAGTGCAGGAAAAACAAAAACTACAAATACAATGAAACACAACTCTTTGATTCTGAAGCGAGCGCCGAAGCTGAATTGAGAACCACTGCGGTGTTCTTCCATAGTGCAAGTGCGCATGTGGACCCGATCTGAGGCGGCCGTCGAAACGCCTGTTCTGCCAGACAAAGTCCAGAAGCCACAATGCGAGCGAGACGTCTTACGGCGGGAGTGAAATGGAGGCCGGCGGAGCTCGCGTGCAGCGTGAACCTAAATGTCACAGTGCTTCTGTGTCCACAGGCCCAAACAGGGACGACGTGCGTCGAGTATTTACACCAGCGGACGGTTACGGTCACTGTCACTGTCAGCACAGCGGTCTGATTGCATCGGGTAATCTGTTGCAAGGTCTCAACAGGTTCCAAGTCACCGCCGTCGCCGCATCCTTCATCCTCTGAAGCCTGTGTGCATGAATACGCGCATATATCTACTATCTGAAGTACATTTTCTTTAAATTTTTTTTTACAATTAGACACAATTTTTAGCGCAACAGGGACATTCGCAAATATCCTTGCCATCCCTCTGCAACTGCTCACAATTTTAGGCACAAAGACTAATAATCCACTGAGCAGGTCATGAGAAAAAGGGCCGAAAACAGGAGGAGAAGTGTAGAGGGCCAAGCAGGAGGTAAAGCTGAGCTGCGAGGGATACCAGCCGAGGATCCGATGTACATGTATCTGCATGGTGGTAGAGGTGACACTGTCAAAAGAGAGAGGGAACTTAGTGACGTCTCTCACATTCGATAAGCGTCAACATATTTTGTTCATATACAGGCTCTCACAGTGACACAGCTTTAATTTCCATATTTGCACAAACAAAATTTCCAAATATGGAAATAAGTGGATTTCAAGTTTGGAAGGGCAGTTTTAGCTCAGCAGTAGGCCTACTTGCATAATCATCACCATTGGGAAATTTAAATTCAGTACTCCAAAGGGAGCTGCTGCTAATAATAGCTTCTCTTACTCCACAGGAATATTAAGTATCCAGAAAAACGATTCATTGTTTGTTACTTTCCTGCGTTGCTGATCTGTTTTCTTTCTCTCCTTGCGCTCTTAGACTTCACGTTATTCATAAAAGATACTAATGCATCTGTGACTGAAAGCGTGAGGACCGTAATGTATCGTGCACATCACAGAACATAATGTAATCAGGGCGGACGTTTATTGACTTTGTCGGAACTCAACAGTAGCGAACAAAATCAATCTGTGTTTGCGTCAAAGCTTTGTTGAGCCTCGAGCTCTTAAAGGCTTAACAGACGATGCAGCGAAAAAATAAAAAGGTGAAAGGCTGCATTATTCAACGGCGCAACAGCGACGGTTATCCTTAAATGGGAAACAATAAAAACACAACTTCACAGGTGGTGCAGCAATCCCAGGAGTTGGATTCTGACAATCTTTACCGCTTTTGTTGCTCTTACCTAACGCCTGATCACAGGCTGTCTGAGAAAAAAAGATGGGGGCTTTGCACGGCATTAGAACTTTTGTTTTCCGCTGTGAAAAGTGATAGGCGGCACAGTCAACCATCACCACATCGTTTGATGTTTCCACATTTAATTTGTATTTTTGTTATCTGCTTAAAAAACTCCACCAATTCTATGGATGCAGTTCATTTCATTTGTTTTGAGACGTACTGCTCTGTCGAATGTATTTTGTGGCTCTGGGGGAAGCTTTCTGAAGTCTGAAATCACCTTGATGGTGTCAAAACATTGCATCTGTTTTGTGCAGATTATCTATTTTGTGCTGAAGACTAAGATGTAGAACAGACAGATTGTGTTACAAACTGACGGTGGGGATTTGTTAAAAGTGGGCTTGGACAGTCAGAGGCCGTGTGCGGATGTCTTATCAAAGACACCGCCAGCCTGGAGCTTGTATATGATCATCTGACTGCCTCTGTTTACCGCTAGAAAAGTACAACGGTATTCCTTCTTACAAGAATAAGACAGATGTTGTTATAACCAAAACATATTCTTTAAAGGAGCAGTGTGTAACATTTGGAGGGATCTACTGAAATGGACTAGGTTTTAGCTTAGAATGAGCCCATTATATCTATATATAATAGGGCGTGGGTCCTCTTCCGAAGAGTCCGCCACGTTGCAGCAACATGCTTCTACGGTAGCCCAGAACGGACAAACCAAGCACATCTGAAGGCCGCCGTAACTCTCCAACCCACTTGGAAAGGGAGGGCTGAGCAGAGAGGTGTTTAGTTGGTTGAAATCTGCAACCTCACTGACAGATGCCAGTACATCCTACACACTGGTCCTTTAAAACACCCATTTTAAAAACATAAGATGTCACCTTGGCCCTGGACACTAAGACAACTTTGTTCTCCTCCTCTTCTTTAGTCCTGCAATCCTTCCATCTCTTTTTTGACGTCAGGGAGTGGTGTCTCCACGGTGAATGGAGGGCCGTCCCCACGCGCCTTGTCCTCCTCCTCCTCCGTGGTCCTTATCCGACTCCGGCTGGCTCTGAGCTCGCTCAGGCTTGGGGTTGGGTGTGCACGGCGGGTCGGGTTGTTGCACAGACATGGTCCTGCGCAGGTGGGTGCGCTTACACAGGAAGTCAGGCTTCGCCGAGAGACCAAAAGAGCCCTTCCTTAGGACCATACGAACTGATGTGGATTTCTTGGGTCTGGCTCTGTGCCCAAACTGAAGGGTTGAGAGGTGCGCTGCATATCCCTCGCTCAGGAACTACACATACCACACAGAGCAAGGGTTAACAAAAAAAGAATGAAAGAGAGTAGTTCAAAAAATTCAAGTAAATGGGAAAAACCAAGAGGAAAACCAAAACCTTTCAAGTAAAAAAGGCAAACAGAAACACTATGAAATACTTCTAACGAGAGAGATGAAAGACAATGAAAATCAAACTACCTGGCACTGATTTTGGTACTTCTTCGAAGGTCTGCCAACAATATAAATCTGTGAGGGGCAGAGGCCGAGCATGTTGTAAACAGAGATGTCCTTCATGGAGCCATAAGCAGAGTTGATCTTAATGTGACACTGGTAAGAGAGAGAACAGTCAGTCAGAGATGTTTGTGACATTTCAATGCAGCACAACTCAAGGCTACAACGCTGTGAGCTCGCACAAGAGTGATCACATGGATGATGGAAATCAAGATCACTGTAGGGGGGGGGGGGGGGGGGGGAGAGAAAAAAATGTTTTGCATGCTTTGTAAAAAAAAAAGATGAAATGCCAATGTCAGAACGAAGATTGTCTGAGGAGCGTACCTCCTGTATGAGGTTCCTGAGGAAGATGGTCTTTTGTCGAAGGGGATCATGGACCAGGCCTTCAGAAAAGAAGATCATGCCGTGCGGAAAATTGTGCTGCGACAGCCAAGACACCACCCGCTGCTTCTGCATATCAGGGCGGCCTGTGATGTAGATGATCAGATAACCCAGGTCCTGCCAATGCCTGCATGTGAACACATAACATCAAACACACTTCGAAGTCTTTCATTTTGATCATTTGTGGCCTCATCACGGAGACGACACGCTGAAATGCTTAAAGTGCTCCGTGTACAGATTCACTTCTGGACGTTTTCCGTCAATCTCTGAAGTGGGGAATGTCATTTGCGGCCACAGCCGCGAAACACAATTGGAGGCTGTTAACCGGTTACCTGACGACATCGACAGCTCCGGGGCGAACTTTGGGGTCACTGCCCATGATCGACACACTAGCAGCAAAAGAGCCATCGATGCTGAAGACCACACACTCCATGCCCCGCGGCAACACAGTCAGGTAGGCCTCTGCGCTTGTTTGATCGCCCCTTGGGAAAGAAAGAGAGAGAGAGAGAAACTGCTTTTGCTGCACATGGTTGTAACTCCCTTCAAGGGACTTCACACTCTCAGGCTAGAAGCGCACACGCACACACACACACACACACACACACACACACACACACACACACACACACTCACTGCACAAATACAGTCTTATTTGATAATTCAGCACTCTGTAATGCCACATGGATGCTTACTTGACCACCATTTTAATCGGATAGACTCCCAGGCCGAGCTTCTTGCTCTTGGGTATCGTGTATGTGACTCTGCCGCTGCTGTTGGTCACCTCGATGTCAAAGTGCACCCAGCGGCCGGACTGAGGTTGTGTCATTAGCAGGATGTCCACCTAAGAGGGGCAGAGTGGGTCAACAGCTTGGAGATTAACGTAAGCACATTCTATCCGTTGTACACAGTCGTGTCGCTGCTTTTCACCTTTTCTCCGGTCAGAGTGACCATGTCCAAGGGGCCGTACATGAAGCGACCAACCAGGGTTTGAGGCCCATCCTCGGTGGCAATGACGTCATTCACCCTGTGGTTGGCAGTGACGTTCTACAGCAGATGACAAGAGCACAAAACACAGTTCAGTCAAGGTCTTTATTGCCACTTCGGTGATGCTCTGGAGCCAATCTCATAATGTAATGCTGAAGATAGTGAGATGAGGTAGAAAGCTCTGAAAAAGGGACTTTAAAATCAGATTAAACCAACTCATAAAAGCCAGAGACACATAGCGTTTGTTGAACATGAACACATACAGTATCTAAAGCTGCTACAATCCATATTTTAATAGCATCAATGGATCTAATGAGTAATGTGCAAAGGGGTCACTTCTACTGGCTCAGGAGTTTGAGCGGGTTGTGGTTTGGGGTTTGATCCCCGGCTCCTACCATCCACATGTAGAAGTGTCCTGAACCCCAAGTTACAGCAAGGTAATTGCTCCTAATGCTTAGGATGGGTTAAATGCAGAGGTCAAAGTTCATGTGTAAAATTGTATTTAGACTTCCTCTTATCCCTCGGCAGCTAGGTCCACTCTCACTGCTCTCATCAGAGAACATTTATCAAAGAGTTGGACGATGAGGTTGTTTTTGTCGTTATAACGGATGTGAGGTACTTGTTTGGAAATCTTCAGCAGAAATATATAAAATAGCCATTGTTAAGTGAAAAGGATACTTCCATGTCTCCTTCTTTTTTTCCACGTTGCATCATTCAGTGAGTAGCTGAAGTGAGTCAGCAGAGAAACCCTAATCCCTGAATCTGTTCTTGCTGAAATGGCAGCGTTTCAGTAGCACATTATAAGCACCCTAATGTACAGTTCTCCACTCGGTCGCGGTTCACCATGTCAGAAATTTCAATTCTTCCGTCGACTTCTCTGCCATTCCTGTAACCTTCACTTCATCCTGGAAAGTTTTGCTCGGCACACGTGCTCTTTTTTCCCCACTCCCTGCTTCTGACAAGGAAGTTCAACATTTCCAATTGTTAGAACAAGGTCTTACCTACTGATCCAGTGATGGCAAGCATGCAGAGTAAGCAAACCATACATGCACACCTGAGCACAGTACAAAAAAAAAAACCCCTCACAGCGACTGTGATTTAAGGAGTCCTGACAGTGGTCAATATCTACTTAAATCTCCCAGATGCAGTTTTCTAGGTACTCTGTATGCCCTTATGTGGAAAAACGACACGCGCCTTCCATAGCACCATCCACTCACAGATAAAGTGTGGAAGAGATGAGTTTGGGGAGTCGGACTACCGCCTGCGAAAGAGCAGCATGTACAAGAAACAATTGCCACACTAGCGGTCCCTCTCCAGCCGTGACAACACCTCTTACCGAGGCGAGGAAGATCAGAAATAGACGCCTACTCTCTCTGAGTAGTATCACTCTGCAGCAGATGAGCCGGCTGCGCCCCGATTGAATCGGCACGGAGCGGCTCTAAATCTCCACACACTGAATCGTATTCAGGATGAGGCAACTTTTTTTCTCTTTGAGCACTTGCATCAGAGACACATCACTCGGACAAGGCGAGGCACGAACAAGATGACACTGAGAACAGAACAAACCTTCGCAGACTTAAATATAGATGTTTTCACATGGTACTCTGGCTATTTCTGGCCTCGCGAAAAGCAAAACTAAATTCTTCTCTTTAGAAAATGGCAGATAAAAGGAGCACTCGGTGAACGGCGATATGACCTTGATTGTTCTACTCTGCGGCGCTCAGAAGCATGAAGCGATCGCGTGCGTCTGCCCGTCTCAAGGTGAAAGCGCGGGAGCATTTTGAAGAATTGTAGATCTACGATCACAAAGTCCACCACACTAAAGCGCTACAACCACAGCAGTTCGGGATAACTTTATTTTCAGTTTGAATGAATGCAAGGCCATTGCGGCAGAAGAACAACATCCGCTGTGTGGGTGGTTGTTTCTCTTTTGAGTGTTTTCTGAGAGAGAGGGGCAACCTTAGAGACAATTTCTCAGGATGTGTTATATCTGGTGTCCGAGCCAACGTGCTTCGTTGAAATATTCACAAATTTGTTATACATTAAGATGACAAAAGTATCTTTGTGCAAAATGAACCAACCAAATAATTCATTACCCTTAGTTTGACATGTGTCCTCCTTCTGAGCCATTTTTCTCGCGGGCTGGAGGGAGAGAACGGAGCGGAGCCCAAACTGTCCGCTTCCTGGGTCTTCACACAGTCACATCCCATGAGCTGTCAACAAACACATGCATATATGTATATATGTATATATATATATATATATATAAGAGCAGGCATTTCAACACACAAACCTTTGATATCACATCCTTCTGTTAAGCAGACCGAACAGATTTGTAATAACTCTAGTCTCACAATAATACCATGGAAGGCTAACCATCTGAGGCCTAGAAATTAAATCGGAAATTATGTTTAGGGATCATACATCACAATTCTGATGGGAAGCGTTTGTGACAAGAGCAGCACTGAGACAGATTAAAGGCTAAGGGGTGATTTGGAGTCCTCAAATACTACACAAAGAATCCATGCAAATCATTCCTGACTCTTGGATGTAGAGAGGCTCCTTGTTTCATGTAAGACTGGAAGACGTTCTCTTGCACGCCGAGCTCGGATTGAGAGAAAGGTAAATGATTCAGCTTTAACAAATTATGTTCTGTGCAGCCCTTAAATTCCGTAACGATCCCTTAATACAACGCTGAGCTGTAAACCACTGAAGCAAAATAACGATCTTCGGGTTTATTAGCTTCCTGATGGCGTCGATGGCACTTATTTTTCCCTGCGCGCTCTCCTTATTCCCCTCACGTTTCCTCACAAAGACGACATGCTGCAGCAGACAGCGGCAGGGTGGGAGTCCTGCTTTCTAATGATCGAGTTCAAAGACCGCCGGCGTTTCCAGGGAATTTGAACAGGGCATGATGTTATACACCCATCTTATTTATCTATTCTTCTTGTCCTGCTCTTTGTTGTGTCAGAGGAGTTAAGGGCCTATACTTGTCATTACAACAGATGCACAAATACACACTACACATGAATGTTATAATGTAATGTGTATAATATACCATATATATATATATATATATATATATATATATATATATATATATATATATATATATATGGGCCGTTCAGCAGATATATGCTGGTAGTAACACTTCCACTGCTCAAGGTTTAAGTCCCACTTATACATATACATATATATATATATATATATATATATAGACTGGTGACTATTATAGGCTATTCTGATCAAGGGTTGGGTTCTTATGACTTATGATAAATGCCTGGACACTTAACTTAAGCTGAGAACACATTTGCAGACCTTTGAAACCAGTCATAAAAAAAAAAAAAAAAATTTTTTGGCACCACACATTACAGATTCTAGTCATGCCATTTGACATTTGCACAAAAAAACAGCATAAACTACAAACATCTGCTCAGATTTCAGTCATAAAAACCAAACACATTGGATGAAACGGCTCCCGGTTGTCTGAGGTGTGAGATGAATCCTAAACATCTTCCCACAGGTGTGTCGACTGTTAATACTGATCCTTCCCTTTGTTTGACCACCGTACAATTCCCACAATCAATCATCGAGGCCAAATCAAGGCAAAATGGGCCTTTATATCATGTACTGTGCTCTGAACCGTAGATCCAAATGCCATGATGACTCAGAACTGGATTATAGCTCAGCACACTGTAAGATATTCATTCACTCAATGTTTATTTATTGTTAAAGTGTCTGGCTACATCTCTATAAGCATTGCATATTTCTTAATGCTGGCTCTGTCCACAGTTAGATTAAAGGGTGTTGATTCTGGTTACAACGTAGTCAGTGTGTCATCAGTGTAGAAGGAGCCCTTGAACAGCTAAGCTATATATATATCTATATATATATATATATATAAATAAAGGTAGACATATTCACTATTAACTAGATGCTTATTAGTAAGCATATTAGTAGCAAATTGTCTCTTTATTAGTCATTATGAAGCTCTTATTAATGCCCTATTCTTCACGAGCATATTCAATATTTTCCCTCAGTAACCTCCATTAATTATTGACAGTGAGTAAGGATTTGCTTTGCTCAGTGTGGGCCTTGAAAAGGTGGTAGAACAACAAGAATCGTCATTCTCCCTATATAGCACTTAATGAATTATGGTGTATTCTTAGCAATCCCAAGTCTCTCTTACTCAGAATGTTATCAATTATAGTTATAATTATCAAATGTAAGTGAGGTCCAACTGTATGTTCACTAGTTTGACAAAGATTAAGCCGCACAGGTTCCTTATTCTAAAGCTGCCTCCTCTTCGCTCAGTGCATCCATTATAACACGATTAACAGACCCTGCACTTTAGTGATGGGTTCCACTGTGAAAACACGGAGGTCTATTGAGACACACAGGTTCTGTTCCCATTCAGCGGTAGAAGAACAAAGTATAAATATCTCCTTTATTAATAGACCACTTCAGAGATTTCCAAAACATATTGTCGCGGACATCCAGAGATTACAAAAGTGAAACGTCTCTGACAGTAATAAACTTTGTCCAGAGACTCTCCTCAGGAAGCTATAGGGCAGTGGGGAGACTCACAATTCACCATGTGCCTGGAACCATGGCACCAGGACCACTACGGCTGACCCTACAATGTTTTATGATCCCACCTCTGTGGTTTTTACGATCGTTCACATTACCAAGAGAGCTATATATATATATATATATATATATATATATATATATATATATATATATATATATATATATATATATATAGCTATATTACAATTGGATACTCCCTTGGTAATATGAAAAGTACAAAACAGAATATATATATATATATATATATATATATATATATATATATATATATATATATATATATATAGTAGTTTAGTCGTGTAGTTAGTCTAATAAATATTCCATTTATACAGAACTTGATTATTTGAATTGTGTGTATGTGAATAATGGGTCCCTGTATGTTATGAGAAGAACTCTGTAGCTGCCCTGGGATTAAGATTGAATTGGTTAATATCAAATATTGATGTTTTCCCTATTCTTTCAAAATTGGGTGGCGTCCAACATGTTAAATTCTGTTAGTTCAACTACTGGTGTCTATTGGCGTAAGCTGAGTAACCATCATTCTTTTATACAAAATTATGTTTTTATGTATTTCATTATTTAAAATCGTTACATATCTTGATATTAATTAATATTGATGAAAAGATTTCGAGGGAATATAACTCGTGCATCTCAATAGTCCTCCATTATATATTTGAATATGGTAATGAACAATCAGGCATAAATTAGTGCTTTATAATGACTAATAGAGAGGAAATATGAAAATGATATGCATGTTAATAAGCAGCCAGTTAATGGTGAATATGTATACCATAAGTGTAAGTGTTACCACATATCTCACACTAAGCTGAATGGATGATGCGGTGAAAGCAGGAAACTTCCTCCTGCTCTCGTTTGGTTATGACAACATGTCATGAAAGCAAACAGACCCGGAGGCCGTGGACTTGGACCAGATCACTTGTCGCATCAAAGAAGACACAGAGCAAACGCAAACTTCTGGCCTTAACAAGAGGCAGGAGACGTGTCATATGTTGTCACTTTTGTTTCATCTCCTACCAGAGCAACGAGCTTACAGAAGCTCTTCACATTTCATCTGACAAGTTCAGTCTTTGGAGATACCGAGCCAACAATTTCAGAGACTACGACTCACACAGCTACTACTTTACCCTGAAAAGGGCTTCGTCGTGTTGCGAATGGCCTTTAGAGGATGCTAGTTGTCTGCCACTGTTGACAATAAAGTATGCTAATTATGCAAAGGGTAAATCTTGGTTTTAGCATGCTAATTAAATTCATCTTTAATATTTGCGTGCTAATTCCTGAGACAATAGTTTTCTCTAAGCGGTGAAACTTGCTGGGGGAAAATAAAACAACAACAACAACAGGCTGTCAATAAGGCTTTCCCACCTGCCGGAGAACAAAGGCTGCTACGTCAGTGGACTCCCAGTAGGAGGCATGGAAAAGGTGAGGCAGAGCCACCGTTGGGAAGGTAGTCAGCACATCAGGACAGTACAAAGCATAATCCAGCCTCTTGGAGCCCCACCAGCTACTGGAAACTGAAACGCACACACATATACAAGCATAGACATGTGGAAATCTGAGTCTTCAGAGCTGTGAAACCTCATGAACCTCAATCCATCTACAGGAGAAAGTTGAAGAATGAGACGGCATAGTGTAGCTTGTAACTCTCTCCTTCCCTCCCACTCACTGTTAGCGATGGTGTTTCCCAGCTGGCCCATGGAGCAAATGGACATTTCGCTTTCCACACTGGTCACGCTGGCTCGACGACCTCCTTCTTCTCCTCCTCCTCCTCCTTCAGTCTTAGTCTCAGAGGACGTCTGTGAAGCTGGACCTCCAGGAGTTTGCTCACCTTCCAAAAACACATTTGAATGGCCTTGGATACTCTCCGCTGGGGAGAGTGAGAAGAGGAGTGAAAGAGAAAAGACAAGGACAAATGGAGAGGGAAGAGGAAAGGAAATGCTTTGATCACACGACAATTGACTGGCCTCAATCGTAAAATCAATGCTGGTATTTTTCCTAATAAGATAGCCTCTAGCATCGATTTGCTTTGTGTTTTATCAAGGAAGAACCAAAGACAAGCTCCAAGTACAATGACAGAAAGGGCCTCTACTCTTTACGGGGTTAAATCCAATTGTATTGACTTTGGCATTCTTTAAAAACATCTTGCTCTTGGCTCCTGCTGATGAGTAGAATCACTTTATCTGGTTGGGTTTCTCTCTTCACCGGCGCATCTCTACGCAGCTCTTTGCTATTTGTTCAGGCGATAATATTCTATAAATGGAAAAAGGACACTCTCCCTGGAGACCTAGTTTCACCAGACGTCATGGATCTACTTTCTATTTCCTGAGAAGTAGAGCACAGAAGGAGCATATTTCATCAATAATGCAGTCGTTAGAAAGACAAGTGGCTACCAGCTCAGTTCAATAGCACATTCATCTTACCTTACAAATCATAGGTGTCAATATGGATATTTCTGTATTACTGTGTACATAATATATTAGCATTCTCATTTAAATATTTATACTTGTGTATAGAATTTATTTTGTATATGTATGTTTATGTGCAGTCTATGTAATTCCCCATAGCTACAATTGTTTGCATATTTATGTTTATGTTTATTATGGGAGGATGTTTGTGGATGTTTGTTCTGTTTATTCAAAATGGAGAAAAAAAAGCCAATATGAAAGAAAAAAAAATAAAAAATACAATACACCCCGGGGACAAAAGGAGGCCCTCACTGAATGTAATACAGCTTCTACTAAACAGCAGTTCATTACATGGATTCACAAAACAGAAAGCTGAGCCACACAGCCATGAGGCCCCTCTCTTTCTTTGAGAACACTCCAACACGGTTTTACTCTTCTTAACCCGCAACGTTTTTTTCTCCAGCCGGACTCTGGAGGGTGCTCATTATCCTGTTACCTAGGTTGCTGTGGATCTATTATGACACTGGATAAGGCTTGACTGATGTCTGAATGAGTCTCTGCTCCGCTGCCGCGCTACAGATTAAATGTTGAACTCAGTGACAACCTACAAACCAACGTACTCTATATGCTATATTTGTATGTATGTCACAAACAAGCCAAGATGCAATGAGCCCCACTCCCGCATCACAGTCCTCTACTGTAATATGCATCAATCCAATGGGTTGTCTGCTGACGTGATGGAGTGGTTGTAAGGTACAAACGGGGAGCTGGAATGTCTGAGGAGAGCTGCTCGCCTGCTCATGTAAACCAGAACGCATCGTGTCTGAGAGGATCTTGCTGCATCTCTGGAAGAAGAAAACAAAGGATTCTCCTTACAGATTCTTCTCGCTGACGTGACTTTCATTCACAATGTATTCACAAACATTAGCATTACAGAGGTAACCTTCACTAGTGGACGCCGTGTGTGCCCGCCTGCATTAAATATGTGTCGGTTCGTATGTGCATGCAGGGCCACCGACACAGAGGGAACACTGGGTGAGCTGTCCTCGGACCCGGGTCTAACCTTTTAATAGTATGCTGGGTCCATTTCTAAAAAAACACATATTTGGGGAAACTATATTATGTATAATTATATTACAGTATTTATATTTGATAGTACATAAAAGCTTGTTATTTGACATTTTAATTTTCCTTGACATTGTGGTCAAGGACAATATTTTAGTTTAGAGCGTTCATCAAAGATGTTTTACATCATAAGATGACGCCTTGCATCTTGTCTCCTAAGTACCTTAGCGTCGGCCTAATGCACGTATTTCTATGTATATATTACACGGCTTAGAGATATAGTTAGCATTACACAAATTAGTGAGCTATGACCATCAAAGACGTTAGTTGACGCCAGATCAAAATTTGACACAGTTTGGCTCGCGTTAGCACTAGACTAGCAACGTTACCAGACCGATGGTTCAGCGCCAACGGGGAGAAGACATATCCGCGTTGCCAGATCTCGCAAGAATGTGTTGCTGAAGTTCAAGTCAGTCTCTGAGTTATGTGTCTGAAAATTACGATTTTAGTTTCAGAATGTTCGGAAGATATGTGGCTTGTGGAAATTAGTCCGATTTGTACTTCATTGACTACGGGTGGAAAGACTCTGTGCTCATGTTCACGCCTTCACATTGGAGTTAATGGACTCTGGACCTGCCACTATTTTCATAAACCCACGTGAGACACAGTGTGCCGTCTTCTTTCTGCACCGTCTATGCGGTTATTCCCCTTGTGTCAGGCGTAACGTGCTAGATTAACCCTTTCTCTACTGCCTGCTGGAATGTTCAGAAATAAACCGCCAGATGCGGCCACATGTTGCGTGTTTGGTCTTTGAAGGATCGGCACCAGTCGCAGAAAACAGATTAGCCGCCTTCTCAGACACGAGGGAGGATCAGGTGTGGTTAATGAAGAAGGACTCTTTCGATGTACTACTTCTCTTGAGTAGGAACAGTATTCCATGCTGAGGTGCCGTGACATCCTTGAATTCATACAGGTTTTAATTAATATATCTAAGCAGATTTGTACAAGACGAGGCAGATTTTCAGAAATTACTGTTACTGTGGAAACTGATGGAGAAATACAGATCAAATATCACTCTGTCCCTCGTGTTAGACAGAAGCAGGTGAGGTTGATTACTCTGTACTAAAGTCACCTGTTTGGGCTGTTATGATGGAAATTGAATGTTACACAAAACCTAATAATAATCTCTAATCAAAATGTTGTTTACTTATAACTGAAGGTCATTGAAGATACTGCATACTGTTTGCAGTGGCACGCACACGCGCACGCACACACACACACACACACACACACACACACACACACACACACACACACACACACACTACAATCTGTTATTCAGATCTAATCTCTGGAATATTAGCACAACTCTGTCTTTCTTTCACAGCAAAATAAACAGAAAGAGGCAAAACGAGAGGGAGAGACTCTTTTGGCTGAGAGAACGATCCACTGACTGACACATTTTCTGAACAAACACACACACACACACACACACACACACACACACACACACACAACATTGCACAAGGCAAAGGTGCTAGTGCAGAAGCAGAGAGAGAGAGAGAGAGAGAGAGACAGGAGCGTCCAAAAACTGCAAAAGGTAGCAGGAAAGATAGGGCTACATGGTGACAAAAAAACTACAAGCACAAGCATGCAAGTGTGTCTGTAAAAGATTGTGATTTAAGCACGGGGTAGGGGAGAGTGAAACCGCTGATGACAGTGGTAAATGCAAGGACGAGCAGATTATTCATAAGGTGAGGGAGGATGATTGCACTGTGGCCTTGAGACATCTTGGAGACTTTTAACTCAGCCCCTTCCCTCCAGTCCTCACCACACACAAACACACACACACACACACACACACACACACACTAGCACCCTATTAGGGAATAATTTAATAGCGAGCAAAAGATACACCACCATTCTTACGTTAAAGCCTAGTACGTTACGTATGCATTAGCCATGTGATCAATACTGATATAAATGACTATGATTCCATGTGCATTTGCTGTCTTGGACGATCATATTTCCCATTGGACCGTAGCTGGAAATCAATAGGAAGAGGGCTCGTTCCCTCTATATTAGCAACATTCATCATAATGAAAGCTCCACTGTTGACGGGTGTTGATGTCAAAGTCATACCCAGAGGAGCCTGATTTGATTGTCTTTTCATGCCTTCATAACGACTAATTACCGTATTACAGAGCAGGAAATGGCTGAGGCGTGCTGCTGTTTCTTCTGTGTGTCTGTGTGAGCGAGTGTGTTTGTACGTCTGGGTCCGTCCGCGTGCACCTGTCTTTGTTTTTCAATTTAACACATAATTTGACAGCATCCAGGCCCGATCAATGGAACAGGGGCGCAGACCCTTAATTAAAAACCGGTACAGCTGCAAGCCTACGCTGTGTGTCTGCCTTTACACTCCATCACCTTTATCTGCACTACTGGCTCTGAGTTGCGTCAAGCATCTCGCTCTGTGAGTGGCAGAACCTGATTGAATTAATAAAACCCAGCTTGGGCTTCCAGTTTACACGGGTAAAAACACTGCGATATTTAACACCGTGTGTCAGACGTTTTTGGTACACAGGTCACATACAAGCAAAACACGCAAATGATTTAGCACTGAATTGCCTGTGCATTGTCTGGTCCCTCGTAAAAAAAACGCATGATTGGAAACTAAATGGAAATATCACCGAGATGGCACATTTGACAGATCTGCTTTGAGTTCTACATATTTCTAATGATTGCATGTTCAGTAGAGGAGTTTCTTTTTCTTTTGTTAAAGCCTGGCACCAAACCACAAAGCCTTATCCTCTGATCTGAGTTCATGCTCACAGGCTGTTAGCTCAAGAGATCAGTCCTCGCCCTACTTTCTCTCGGTGAGGTAGGTGCATAGAGGGGCAGGGTATCCAGGCTATGCGTCATCCCTGCAGTTTAGAGCGAGTCTCTATGTCCCGAAAGGGGGCTAAAACATGCTTCAAATAATTCAGTGGCTCATTAAGGACTCGCTCTCTACAACCAGGCCCTCAAGGGGGATTACAGCAGTACTCTGCCATATCTAGCAGACTAATATCTCACATACTGTGCCTGATCCTCAGAGACGTGGTGGCAGACCAAAGGTACTGCACCACAAGAAGTATAATTACTTTAAACTTCAGGCTTTTCGGGGCAGGATTTAGCTCTGCGTCTGCAGGGCAAGCTCACACAGATGGGAGCGAGGCTCTGTGTGCACATGTGCGCCTGTGAAAATTCACATTACTAAGTCATAGGATCTGTCTGCCGCTGCAATCTAGTCCCGCTAACAGAATTCCTAAAAGATTTCAGGCCAGCTTTGAAATGTGAAACCCAAAAGGGTATTAATAAAACAATACAATTATACCAGAAAATAGATTAACCAATAAAATATTCAAGAGAGAGCTGCTCTCGCATCTCCCGACGCTCATAAATTGATTTCCAGGTTGGAATCGCATTTCCTACCGATGAGCATTGAGCGTCCGTCTCCAAGAGGGTAGCGCTGGTAACGCGGCACAGCGTAAGGCGGCAACTTGTGGAAGAGAGGCTGCAGCAACGGCTCCAGTCTGGAGGCTGAAGGGTCCGAAGGGTAAAACAAGTTGAAAATCTGAGAGCAGGCTGGATGCAGCTGGCTCACTGAGGGTCAGAAAAACACAATGGACAGGCAAAGCCATTAGGAACAGTATGAAGCATATGGAGTATTAAGTGCAGCAGCTGTGTGAGGAGGAGTTGGAAACACAATAGATAAGTAGGGCAACCAAACTTCCAGTGGAAATAATTGGTTTTTAGTACTTTGAGGGATTCTGCCACATAATCACCAGCTCATTTGCATTTTCTCCCTGTTTTTATAAGCGGTAGAGGAGCTTTTTATCCAAGTGAAAACCAGTTTAAACAGATCTGATCATGTATGTTATTTCACTGCAGCCGTCTTTGAATTAGTCAATCAACCTAA
Organism: Cebidichthys violaceus; assembly: GCF_023349555.1. Lineage (NCBI taxonomy): Eukaryota > Metazoa > Chordata > Actinopteri > Perciformes > Stichaeidae > Cebidichthys > Cebidichthys violaceus. The sequence goes on along the minus strand of NW_027176262.1, from coordinate 22,619,543 downwards.
CTTTGTACAGCACCTTTGATACAGGTTAGTGCAGTCATGTGCTTTACAGGTATACGCAGACTAATAATAAGGCCGTAGAAATAGAAAGTAAAAGAACTGGAGATAGAAACTGCTGTTATCTGTGAGAGCTTTGTGCACACACTGTCCTTGCACAGAGGTGTGGACGTGCAGAATTGCGCTCTCTGATATATGTCGAATGTGTTTCGAGTCTTACCCTGGACGGCGGGCAGCACAGTGCGTCTCATGGCCAGCACAAGGCCCAAAGGGCAGCCCAGCAGGAAGCAGTCTGACACCTCAAAGTCAAATCGACCAGGATTCAACACCAGACCGGGGTTACTGCCACCACGCAGCTCCACACCTTCCTTCATCAAACTGGACACACACACACACACACACACACACACACACACACAATATGAGATGTTATCTGTCTGTCGCTCAAAAATATGTTCTGCTTACTGCTGATGTGAAAAGTTGAATTGCTACAGAGCGTCCTGACATAACTGATATTGTTTGTCACTTTTAAAAGCTGTTTTCATGACGAATGAAGTAAATGGAAATAAATAAATACAAAAACTCATCATTTTGGGGTGTAACTATTCCTTTCAACGGCACTTTTGAATTTCAGGAGTAATCAGAAAATGTAAATGGGCCTAATGTGTGTGCTGAAATTGGAAAGGCAAAAGTCAGTGACGCTTTTCGCTCAATCAATCGTAGGCCGGATAGTTTCAACACTCATGGGTCGTTGTCGGCACCGAGCCTGTATGACTCAGCCTGGGCAGCTCTTCGCTCAGCCTTCGCACACAGGATGATGCATCATTTCCCCATTACAGCAAGTCCTGTGTGGGGAAAAGGACTAGCCAACAGCCCTGCTTAGAAGCCAAATAAAAAGTGCTTTGACTGCCGACAGCTTCCATTTAGTTTTCTTTTGTCTTCTCTCTAGAAATGTGTCCACTCCTTCACTTCTACCTACCGTGCCATTCAGTATGTTTGCTTGTCTGTCAAAATGCATCACTGCTGCAAAACATCCGCACACGCATTAACTAAACCAAACTAGAAAGTACTAGTAGTACCTGTGTGGCTGAATACACAGTGTACCATTAGGGAACAGTGCATGCAGAGCAGGGATAATTATTGTCACTAACATAAAACAATGCCTGTTGTTGTAGAAAGTGACATGTTATTTTGCTGCCCAGATGGGCTTAATTTCTTCTTCTTTTTTTTTTTTACAGCTACAGCAACTGCAGATTGATACCAATATGTTAGATAAATAGGACAAATATTACATTGGCGCTACACCTTTACTCATAGAATCTGGAGTAGTGGTGCGTAACCAACGTTATTGAGTAAGTGGTTAACATGGTTTTATGAGGGATAATAGGTAAAGAAATGCATAACGTGTTTCAAAATGCCCAGCTCTCTGAGAGCAGCGAATAGATCTGACTGATGCCAACCTATTAAAATAAAACATAGCAAATATATGTCCTTATTATGGGCATTAAGAATGCATGAAGCCTTTCAGTAGCTCTGGCTATAATCATTTCTTTTTTTTCTGAGCACTTTAGACGAAATAGATGTCGACATTTTGTCAATTATGTCCATTTTGTCGTTTGTTTTTTTCTCAACCCAAGAGGTTAGTTTTATTACCATCTGTTTAAATATCAGTAAAATTAGCTAAAACATCCCTAACAAAGATAGACTGTGAGGACACTGAGTACAGTGAAATAAATGGTAAACATCTAGCACTGATTGCAGTCTCCTGGGTTTTCATGATAAGTGTTGTGACCATTTACATCTGCCATTGAGGGTCATGTGAAAAGGATAGAACCAGACGTAGAAAGCTTTCCAATAGGCCATTCTGAAAGCAGGGATAATGTGTGTGAAAAAGAGCTTTAATAAGCCCCCATGTGGACTGGGAATATCCACCGGGGAGCTGCCGGGGAAAAGAGCACGTCCAGGAGCAGAGGTTACCGTCCACACAGCAAGGCTCGCGATTAATCAGTGTACCAGGAAGTGCAAAGTGCGATGTGCACCACCATGGACGACTAACTGTGAATAGATGGGATCCTATCTTCAGTCACTGTGTTACCGCGATGGTTTGAGTCTAGTGGAGCGTGTGATTTGGAGTGGGAACACTGGTTGCTTGAAGTGAGTCGACATGGCAGTTGTCGCCCCCTCCAGCCAACGCGACTCAGCTAAATTCAGCCGCAGCGCTCGGCCTCCCACTCAAACCGGCTGGCACAGGCACAAACGGGCTATTTATAGTCCAGCAGAGGCAGGTCGGCAGGCGGGGCAGTCAAGCTGCAAATATTGATAAAGAGCAGGGTCGAGACAGAGTGACACATTCCAGGAAAACCTGGATGAGGGAAGGCATGCGACATCTGGTGTTATCATCTGAAAGCCTAACACACTCATCAGTGATCGACACATGCTATTTGACAGAAGTGGATGACAGAATTTCTACTCTGTACGTCTGATGTCTTGTTTTGCCAACATGTGGGTCTTAACTAAATGTTGTTTTTGGCCAAATGTATGCAAATTTGAATGCTGTAAATCATATATCTGGGAACTTGTTTTTTTTTTTTTTTAAACAAAATCTCCTTTTGCTCCAGCATATTTACAGATTGACCAACAGAAACAGACTGTTGCTGTAGATTACATATTTGTTTGGTTGTACAAAGTGCACAGTTTGTATAACACTTTGTGAAGAAGAAGTAGTCTGATTGAGATTTTAGGCTTTTTCCTTTGTGTGTGTGCATCTTTATGTATAATGGGTATGGACACAAAAGAAAATATAACCAATGGTTTGGCACCGAGGTCAAGCAAGCTCATTTTGAGGAGAATGAATAAAAACACTTTTGCACCGACAGAGATCTGATCCAAAGTGTTCTCTTATTTCGAGTACAGTATGTGTGCATGGTTGTGTACTGTGTGTATGTCCTGGTGTGAATGAGTGTGTGTGTCTGTGTGTGTGTGTGTGTGTGTGTGTGTGTGTGTATAAACACTATTTTTTAAAGTGAGAAATGTCCAGGTTTTCCAAGAAGCAAATTTGGGTATATGTCAAAGGGTACATGCAATTCTACATCATGACATTGATATATAAAGTGATATAAATCATTTTCTAGAAACTCAATTTAAAACTTGTTAATCGATAATAATAAAAAAGAAACAGAGATGAATGCTTGTTTGTGGTAAATCCAGCAAATACCTGAAAAATCTAAGTTCTTAACCTCGGTGATGCAAAATTGTATATAAAATTCCAATATAACCATAAATCCTAAAAAATAAATCCTACTTTTTTTTAAATAACATTGCCCATAATTACCCAATACATCTAGACATAATAAATGGATAGGTACCTTGATATAAACAGCATGTCGAGATCTTTGATAGTGAACAACCTATTATTGTCTCCCAGTATATACTGTCCACCCTTTTGTGCGGGTGTGTTCATGTGTACTGTCCCACCTTGAAAAGAAGCTGTGCTGGCCCGTGGACGTGGTGTCTCCGTCATAGGAGTCGCTCTGCTTACGGCTGAGCGGCGGCCCGCTCTGGCCTTGCCCTTCATTGGGGGCGGAGATATCGATGTTGCTTTTACTGAGCCTCTTGCTGGAACTCAGACCCGGGCTGGACTCCCCGAGTAGACCCGAGTTATCCTGAGAGGAAGGAGGAGAGTGTGCAACATACTGAAAAGCCTGATCCACTTAAAAAGGAGCGGGTTGACCAGGAAATTACACATAATCAGACGGGAGTTGATTCCCATAGGTGAACCCGACCTGTGCAAGAGTGAACCTGTAAAGATGTGAGAAGAGAGGGAGGGGGGCAACAGACAGAAAGCGGGGATCATGCGACGCTTGGCAGTTGGAAAATGGCAACAAATGGCGAGCTGCTTCAAGAGTTCAGCTCAAATATTATGATGAATATGTTACAGGCACACAGCAGGAACTGCTGCTCAAATCATCCAGAGGAAACAAGTGGTGATCCACACACACACACACACAAAATCCATCTCCGCAGTGACTTTCATTTTACACCTATTGTGCATGAGACTTTAGAGAACATCGTGCCAAGGACGTTGCCTCTATTGTACGGAGACATTTGTAAAAGTCGTGTCCTGATAGAGGCGTCGTGCTGAAAAACTGACTGAAATAGCGCAGGTGACTGTTGAGTATGATAGTCTCCATTTGTTTACCAAGGCGGACTGCTGGGGATGCCACTGGTGCACTCGTGTAGTAATCAGCTACACCGACAAAATAAAACACAAGCGTGCAACATTTTGCGTTTGCAGTGATCTCTTTATGGATCACCAGTAAAGTGCTCTTTCTCCACCATCGCCATCGTCTCGTTATCGCCGTAGCAGCGAGTTCCTACCTTCAGGCTCTCGGTGCTGTTGTTCTTGCTGCTGTTGTTGGGGCTGCCAGGCCTCTGGTGGTTGCTAAAGCACAAAGCGTCGAAGCACAGCACACCTCCCACACAGTCGCCCATCAGGCACACCTGCTCGGGAAAAATAGATTATTTACACATCCTCCACATATGGTGCACTCAAGTCAGTGAAGGACGTAACGGGAGGACAATGGGGAGGCGTGTGAGTGGAATTTAAAAAATGAGAAAACAACATATTTCACTGGTGCAGGAAGGCATGACACTCATAGTGTCACAATTATATACAAATAGGATACAGTATGTATTACATACTGATTTAGCAAACTATTTTTGAAAGTTAGTATTCAATGAATCAATGCTTTTTACCATTTTGTACAAACAGATAATCGTGCAATATTTGTGCCAACTGACATCAATCAGACTGCTGATAAAACTAAAAGAAGGAAGCTACTCTGTGTGTATTGTTCTGGAGCCGATTCAGCACAATTCACAATTTATCTGAATGTTTTTCACCTATGAGCAGCTCCTCCGTTTTCTATGTGCATTGAAAGACGTCAGACGTCTTGTCAGAACATGTCATTCAGACTGTAATTTCCAACAGTGAATTTGGATAACGGTTCATGTAGGGCCTCTGAGTAGTCAGACGTATCAGGAATTTCTGCCAGCTATGATATCTCCCATCATTTCAGCTGACTGAAATGGATATTCCAACCATCTGAGTAATAATGTGAAAACACTTAAAGGTCAGAATGGTTTTCATGTTCTTCCCGTTCCGTCATCATTTGGTGATTCATCATTAGTATGCTTGCTTTTTTTATCCTTAGTTTTGTCACTTTTGCAGTGAAAATAAACCAAATCCTTTAAACATAACTCCCGTTTTTCCAGTTAAGTGGTGTTTTCTGTGTCGATCCAGATGACGGCTATTTGACTATTAGTACTGCATCAGCAGCCAATAAACAATTAAAGCAAAATTGTGAGAGTGAAAATCCCCACAGCTGATTATTAAAAAAAAAAAATGCAATTACAAGTAGATTAATTTGTAGGGAAAATACTGCAGAGTAATTAGAGGACAGGGATTGAATTTAATAATCTTATCAAGCAAACCAAGTTGTAGAAATAAAGTGGGAAAGGGAGGACATAATGTACCCGTATATATACAGTAACTCCAACGTTATGTACACAAAGTATCAACGACTCAAAACCAATCTATCCACAATAGCAAAAGCCAACCGACAATAACAGGCATTTCTGTAATTACCTTTAATGTAATATCCTGTTAGGGATACTAAGTTGTACATCCGTCAAAAAACATATTGTAGACCCTTCTGCCTGCTTGTCTTCCAAAAATTAGAAAACATTTATTCAGGGAGTGAAGTAAGTAAATGCGTGGGCTCCATGGTAGCTCTGGCTTAGCAAAGGGTCAATGGTCAACAGTCTTCTCACAGATCATTACCTCACAAGAAAAAAGCAGCTCGTTACCAAGAGCCTAGTGGTCGTTATGTACAAGAGCATGAGATGTGGTCTGCTTAAACAATAGACATCTAGAGCCCTCTAAGGGCCTGAGCTCCCAGAGATTACACAGCCCACTCAAAAGCAATCTGTAATTCCTTTGACAATCACTGACTTCAATCAAAGTGCCTACAGCTCATTATTCAATGAGGAGAGGCCAGAGTCCTCTCTTCTCCAACCAGAAGGAGTTTGAGACGGACCTGACCCGTGAATCCCTGGCCGTCCTCTGACTGCAGGAAGCTGCGATAGACCTGGTTGGCTCGGGCGATCACGGTGGCCACGGCGTCCTGGTAGCGAGGTGAGACGATGGCGAGGAGGGGGAGAGCAGCCAGGGGCAGGTGGTCCACGCTACTGGACACACAGCTCTCGTCATAGCTGTACGGGTTCAGACTGGAAGAGAAACAAACAAAAAAAAAAAAAAAAAAGGGGGTGATTATGGGGAAAAAGGTACAGTGGGAATAAATCCAACAGGTTGAATAATCATTTTACATCTTAACAAAGCCCTTTGGGAGATTTTCCTTTAAAATGGAGAGTCATGTTAAAATAAATGAAAGCTAAGATTATTTAGGTCTTTCCTTTTTTTATACACGACCGCTTGTCTTTCCTAAATGTATTAATGTCTCATGCAATCTGTTCATGATCTGACTGGATGCAAGGCTTTCCCACAATGCTACTGTGTGTGTGTGTGTGTGTGTGTGTGTGTGTGTGTGTGCATGCGTGCATACACATACAAGATAAGGAGAAGAGGGATGTTATCTCAAGAAATAAAACACAAGCAAACCTGCACAGACATCAGCAATGAGAGCAGAGTGTTTGGGTCTTTACTGCTGTGTAGACATTAACGGATGTGTGTGTGTGTGTGTGTGTGTGTGTGTGTGTCACAGTGACAGACACGGAACCAGCGAGACATTTCATGTGAGACTGTGGGGTAATGGTAAAAGTTGTCCACTTTGCCCGCTCTGTCACCATCCATCAGATGCTCTGATTACAGGAAGAAGCATGCAACGCCACATCAAGGCTGAAATATGTCAGGCCCAATGGGCCCCTCACGACACAGAAGGGCACAACCTCTGTGCAAGTAAAAGGGCTGACAGTTGTGATGTAGCGCTGACACAACATGTATATAATGCAACACTTTGGGAAGGACACATCCGTCTCAAAGACACTGCTTAGAATAAAAGAGCAGTTTTGGTGTCTGGCTTAACACCAAAACTGAAAGCGAGGAGAGGAAAGAAGTACCAGGCTCTGCCAAAACTGTTTGGCATTTTTCTTTTAGTCAACAAGTCCCATGAAAAGACCAATCCAACCGATTTGAAAACTGTCTCTCAACACCGTCAAACTATCCATAAACTGTCCGCGTCACTCAGGCCCAATGCCCATTTGCTATAACAGACTTGCTTTATAAGATATATCAGGCTTTGAATAAACAGGAAAAAGTCAGAAAAGCTGATCAATTTATTGTAGGGTTGATGCATTTTCATGGAATGTATTGAAAAAAAATAAAAATACAGAATATCACCAGCCAAGTAAGAATTAAAAAGCTGTTAACGAGCAGTTAGCTCACACATTGGGGCTAATTAGCTAATGACCAACACCTGGGCCCAGTGGTCCAGTCCTCATCTCTAAGGTACTGGCTCTGCACACTTTCTGATTATACCCGCGGTCACCCTGCTGCGACGTGTCAAAATGGCTGCCTATTGTGCCAACATCCCAGGAAAGGAACAAAGGAAGTTTGCGTACCATCTAAGGACATGTTTCTCCCGTTCTGGGAACAACTAGGGCCAGAGCAACATAATGTTCTTTCACTGATTGTGAATGTCCCGTTGTAAATTCAGATTAAGCCCATTTACTTGATTGCTTTACACTGATTGCATGATAGTGGAAATCTTCTCATTATATTGCTATTTTCAGCGCCGACACGCTTCGAATTATCCAGATAAAACTTCTTCTAAAAAAAAAAAATCCTCCAGCTCCATTATCATCGCTATTTTTTATTTTTTTTTTGCTAATCCCCATCAGAAATTATTTTGTACCACCGCATGTTCATAGCAGACATTGCCTATTTTGGTTGCAACTGCAAAATATCATGCTGCTGGCATTGTGAAACCTGCTGGGATGAAAAAAAAAAAAAAAAAAAGACAATTGATTGTTGTGCTCCCAGCAACACAGTGTTCAGCAGTCAGTGTAGTGGATAAAGCCACCTACACAATCCCCTCTGCCGACACAATAGCAGACAGTGACAGATCTGTGCTGAAGGGTGATTATTCACATCAGCCGGCAGAATAAATGGACTGAAAAATGTCTAAGTCCCCGATACCATCCGGCGCATGCTCGAGATGCTACTCCAACCTGGGCGATATGGTGCACATGTTATTTAGTTGTCCCTCATCGGTCACCTTCTGGCAAAAGAAAATGGAGAAGATCAGCAACAGACGAGCGGAAAGTGCTTAATACGAGGTCCTCGTTTACAAGATAAACTATAAACCAGTCCACAAGTTGACCACAATTTAAAAAAAAAAAAATGTAATCAGAGCGTACAAACATTAATTATAGTCAAAGAACTCCACATGTTACTGTGATTATCACCACTTCAATTACAAGAGCAATTACAATTATATTGTTTCCATGGGCTCGTTGTTTTATTGCCTCAATCACATAACTGTTATTGTTGTAACTAGAGGAACATGTCGATGAACTGAATGGCGGCAGGGCTAATCGTGCTTGACAGAACTACACTCAAGCTGCACCCTGTACCCAGCGCCGAGCTCTGAGACATGAGTCGACGCTTTGAGCCGCTTCCACGCAGATTTGTACTTAAAAAAAAAAAAAAAAAGGAACCTTTATAATACATTCTGTGTCACTGGGAAAAAAAAATAACAAAAGTGTCACTTCCTCCAGAGATGCTGCGGTGTGAAATATTCAAGCAGAGAGACGGCAACATATTGCTCCAAGACGAAGATTTTCTGCTCCTAATTTAAACCATGTTGGCTTTTTTTTTTTTTTTTTATATATCAGGTGCGTGTTTATTGAGTTTCAAGGAACTGGAAATGAGAAATCCCAACATCCCAGCTGAGTGCCACTCAGGTCCAAGCTTTGAAGTCGCCCCGGCCTTGATCTTATTAGATTCTTGTTAACAACTGCTGCTCACACACTCGCTCCCAAAAACACATGCTCACTGAGAACTAAAAAAAAAAAGCTTCAATTAATATTCCAAACACAGCTCTACCTCTGAACAGGGTTCACAAGTCACAGAACAGGAACACAGGTTTAACACCAGCTGCACTGCTCAACAAATGAAAGGTGAGACGCTCGTTATTTGTGTTGCATAATTACTTGATTACGCAAGCTCTTGGTAGTACTATTAAGACGGAGCAGACACTGTTTTACATGCAAAGGAGCGCACATAAATGATTTGTTTGTTTGTGTGTGTGTGTGTGAGGCAGTTTGACGGTGTAACGTCCTCGTGGACTGCCGGCTATTCTCTGTTCAGAATCAATGGTTCGTAATTAGTTTGAGGCGATCATAATTATCTTTCTCTACACAAACATGTGCTTCTTGAGAAGGTTGCTCCGCCAAACCATCAAAATCCCATCTGCATTCAAAGGCTAATTAATCTTAATTAGACCTAACTCCAACTTCCTTTAGGACGCCGTTGATCAATACGGTCGCAGCTGTGATTTCAAACATGTAGTTTTAGGCGGAGGAAAACTGCAGCGGTGTATTTGTTGTCCAAAAACAGAGCGTTCTGTATAGTCTGGGTATATATACATATACATATATATATATACATATAAATACATATATATATACATATACATACGATGAGATGTTATGTGACACATCAATACAACCTCAGCTTGCATAAAAAGCCTTATTTGTTGTTTTGTTTCGGGCCACATAGATGACTTTAGACTGGTTGTCAGGTTATCATTCATCCTAATGCTTTACGGTTTATTTCTTCTCCAGTAATTACTCTGGTAAGTTCTCTAGAAACACTGTCAAAGACTCACTCAATAACAGCTAAAGGCAGAGTAATAATTACCATATTATTCCATACTGAGAGACGTACAGAAGTCTTCCTCTGGGTTTCATGGTAATGTGATGATGGAGAGATCCATTAACAACCTAGGGGGGGGGGGGGGGGGGGGGGGGATAAGGCCGAGTGAGCCGATTAAACCTCGAATCAACCTCATCTCACGCAGCATAACCTTGAGACGGACTCTATTATGCCGCCCTGCCACCCTCTCGCCATATAATGTCAAACTGAAAACTCTGAAATCTGTCTCTGACTCCTGCTTAATTGCTCTCCCTGTTCCTTAATGGCTGGCTTAGCGCGGCAACGGTTTGCACAGTTACAATGAACAGCGATGGGCCTCTGCAGAGTCTTCTTAATTAGGAAGAGGGCCTAGGAATAGCAGAGGCATGTCCCCAGCCGCCAATGGCCAGAATAATGAGTCTGTATCTCTCTGAACTGAGGTCACTATTTGAGCACACGGGCAAGAGGACGTCGTGCTCCATCCCCCTCCATCCTCCTCTCCCTGATAGAAAACTGATCGGGTAAAGTGACGACGAATCTACTGGAAAAGGAGCTCATTTTATTTCTCTCTCCTGTTAAGATGAAGTTTTCAAAAGTTGAAATGTTTATTTCTTTTCAGACTGCGACAGAGGCGCTGTGTTGGCTGTGAGAGGAAATCAATTCGGGAGCCTTTTCACCGTCTCTGTTAATTGGACGTGCGCCGACTGTTTTTGTGTGGGATGCATTTGTGCGAGCGTGTTTATGGATTACATGTGTGTGTTGTCTTGACACCCAGCTCCTAGCCGGCACTGCCAGGTACGTTCATTAGCAAGGCAGAACTAATGATGAGCGCCGAGAGCCTTTCGGGAGCGCAGCAGGCTTTGACGCACAAACGGCAACAAGGGCAACACAAGCTGAGGAACGTGCTCATTCTCTATGGGGACATCCTGCAGCACAAGAGGAATTATTATGAAGCACTGAGGCAAAAGTGGTTTGTTGATGTGAAAGTTTGTCTTCAAGGCGCTAAGAGGTTTTGCCACTTCCGTCCCGCGGTGTGATTTTCAGCCAAGCTGTTCAGCCAGAATGAGAGTGAATTACCCACACGGCAGCAATTCCTTCCCGAGGGGCTGCCTCCTCCTCTGTTTATGTTGACACGCAAATAAATGAGGCTCCGCACACCCACAAGTCCAACGCTGTCATTAGAGCCAACTGTTAACTGGCAAAAGTAGAGTTGAAAAAGTGTTGGAAAAAATATCCTCTTCTCATTGTTTTCGGGAGATTTTCAACAAGCTGTTAATGAACTGCTTTCCTTTAATATCAGGTCTCACTTTGCATCGAAAATAGGGTTAGACCAAGATATTGGTGGAGTTTAGTGCAAGACATTGCAGTACAGAAATGCCAGACTAGGTTTGAGATCATTTACAACCAGTCATAGTAGTTTCGATTTTTGTCGATTTTTACACTGTAAACTGTCTGCACTTGGTATATATCTCGGTCAGATCCGCATCGAGATTGTTATTTATGTTATGCCAGCCTGTATATCGTGACGTTTTATTTTCAACTCTGCGATATCAATATCAGTAACGGCTCAAAAACCCGTTATCAGTCGGGCTGTAACGGGAACATTAATTACATCGTGACGGTTTTGTTTTTAAAGGATTTATAAAGGGATACATGAATAAACAAAAAGAGAGACACAAATGCTATTCAGTCAGAGACACTTGTGTCGAGGAATGCACCATTTATAGCAAATGATTATACAGCACAGTCGTGTTAGGCACTGCTCTTTGAGCGAGCTCTCATACGAGGAGTAGACCGGGAGAACCATGGCTGGATGACCGAATGGGTAGCTGTTAGTAACTTTGCATTTCTTTTGTCACACAGTCAAGGGGCGTAGTCAAAAAACCACGTAAGGAATAGCCTAAACACTCACATTGAAGACGTCACAAGAAAGAAACCATCAGGACACATTTTTAGTGAGTGTTTATCCTCCTCAGTTTATTAATAGGATATCCAGAGCGATGTGTTTGGTTAATGTGCTTTTGTGTTGTAATGGTTAATGGAGCGTACCTGTGCTATAAATCCTGTGTATTGAGATCCTGGTGAGTTTTTTTCCTCTAGTTATTGGGCCGTTGGCTTTGAGTGTGTTGAGTATTTAGTCACGTTTTTTCTTTGTGTGAGTTACTAGCGACTACAACAACTTTTCAAATTGGTCCAGTATTGATCCCGCGCTGCAATCGCGCAGTGTCAACATCTTTGCCACTGACAAACTCAGATTGTTATTATAGGTTCATAAGAGGAGAGGAGAACTGAGGTAAACTTGGGAGACTGCTGGTGTTCCTATGGGTGCTTAGATCCTATGAGCACCACAGAGGAAGAATGCTGTAAAGAGTGAGACCTGTTGCTGCCCGACATTCTCCTCGAGCGGGATTTCGACACAATAACAAAGAGACTGGATCGAGTGAAGGGAAAAACATATTATTATTTTCTCTGTAGGTTCCTTTCTATAATGTTGACACTTATAATATCAATATGAGCCTGTCAGTGGCAAAAAAAACAGCACTTTTAGTGAACATTGATGCTGTGCAAATACCCCTTGAAGCCCATTTTGCGGCTGCCGGGTGCCGCGCTCTCGCTCAATACTGGACCGTTTTGAAAAATTGTTGTCCACATCAGTCAGTAAGACACACAAACACGGGAAAAAATAGGTTCCAGACTGAAAAATACCAAAGTTATTCCCCTTTAACAAACGAAAACATGAACATTCACTCTTAGTAAAGTCAACAATAGCTTGGCACATGAGGAGGATGCTTCTTGACACACATCATTACGGGCCGACGCCTGTTAACTCCCCAAGGAGCCTCTTTATCGCATGTGCTCCCTGAGCTGCACGTCTCCATAACTGTAGCTTCTACACTTCTTCTGTGCGTTTCTTTTTATATATTTCGTCCTCCACTTTCTACTCAATTTATTATCTTTCAACATTGATTATTGGTTGCAGCCTTTATCTAAAACACAATTCATTTTCCACTCTACATGCAAATTCTAATATTATTAGTATATATATATATATATATATATATATATATATATATATATATATATATATATTATACTTGGAACAAGCAAGGATTGTATCAGATTGGAAGGACACGTTCAAATACATCAAGTTTGGCCAGTTTATTGTCAAGATTAGCAGCTTAGGAATGTGGGAAGGTTCAAATTATTGGAAAAAAAACAACAATAAAATGCAGTGTGAATTGTATTTTGAGGTTATAACAATAAAGGCTACGATAACAATATTCTGCTAAAAAAACAATATGTCTACAAATGGACAAATAAAACCAGATACTGTGTAATCAATACATTACACACTGCTAAACCTGTTTCTGAATTCCATGGTTTGGGCAAATGTTTTTTGATTTCTCTTTTTATTTGACCATTTTATTGAATTATTCATTTATGACACAGCGTTTTGATACGAACAGGTCTTTTTTCATTGTGTTTGTGTTCGCGTCCACAATCGAGACATGTTGCAATAACTCAGCTCTGCTCGACTCCCATGGGCGGCTGCTGTTTTTAATAATCCATCTCTGGATGTGGTGGAAGGTAAGCGGACGTCAAGCTGTCGGGCGGCTACAGAACTCAAATCTCTTCACACTCGTCTTGCTTCCAGTCGCTACCTCACTCTGCCCAACGTCAATCACAAAAACCAGACAGAAGCCTCGACTTGACTGCCAAACACATTCTCTCAGTCCCGGTGATTAGTGACACTTCAGACAAAAACATCCTCTGCATATAATTGGAGAGCAGCGAAAACTAAGCGACGCTGTCAAAGATAAAACCGGTCACCACTGGGACATGTGGCACGGAACGGGAAACGAAATCATTTGTCACGCTTCAGCAGTTCTCTGCACAGGCAGCAGACAAGACTTTAAAAAAAAAAGCAAAAAAAAAAGCAAACGCACCTCCCAGCAAGAAATCAGACCTGTGACTTTTAATGGAGATAAAACTGTTTAATTTATCATAAGGGAAGAATCATCTAATGACTGCTGTTCATCACTGAGGAACTACCATCCACAATTAACTCCAACTCTGAAACTGACACCACAAATGTAACCTGAATACGAATAGTAGCTGATTATATAAACAGATAATTACACACATTCCTTGCAGAGGCCTCGGGATCGGTGGAAACTGCATAATGTCATTTAGTCGTTCATTTTGCTGCCTCCGGGACTTAAGGGTAGAATTAACAATCAAAAGACAACAGCATTTAAAAAGGTTACGAATTAAATATTCCACATGGCCACATGCTCGCAGGGGCTGAGAGACGTCTTGGGCATACTAATTCACATCGCACTGCATTTGGGGTATTTGGTCAATATCTTTTCCTCGATTGACCTTCACATTTCTTGCAGGCCTGCATTCATATTGGACAGATTCCTCAAATACCCCCTGAAACAGTCCTGCGCACTCCGTTGATTACTGCCTAACGGTAATTAAGGCTGTCTCTAAATCTAGTGAGGTTGTCGGTTGAATACAAACACATAACAGAAGCAGGAGAGTAAAAAAAAACGTGAAGACAAATCAAGGGAAGCTGTGGTGCTCTAAGTAGGGTCAAATATTATTTTTTAAAAGATCAGTTTGAAGCACATGATAGTCCTTTTTCACAGCAGACATTTGGAATTATTGTAGGAAAAGAACAGGTGTTACTAATAACATTAACTAAGCCACGGGTATTCAATTAACATTCTAAAAGGTCCAAATTGAGAAAATCTCCTCGGGCAAAGATCCAGAACATTTATCTAACTTGCGCTATTTAGTGCCATATATATATATATACATATATATATATATACATATATATATATATATATATATATATATATATATATATATATATATATATATATGTATATATATATATATGTATATATATACGTATATATATATATATATATATATATATACATATATTCTCTCTGAGAGAATAAATATATAATATATATATATATATATATATATATATATTAATATAATTGATATAATATATATAACCAGGACATTCTGATGTAGCATTTCAAAATTAAAGCCCTTTAAAATCTCATTCATGAGCTAACTTCAAATCACATTCATGAGACAATTTCAGATGGGATCTTAGAGGAGATGGTGCATAGTTACAAAATCATTTCACCTCAGGTTGATAGCAGACCACCTCAAGGTTTCATTCATTTTAGAAAAATGAATTTCACTGAATCACCCTGCAGCTTTAAATTCAGTTTATTCAGGTGTGAAGTGATGTCAATCAAAAAAATTTTCTCATCTTCTAACAAGAGCAATGTGTGAGCATGGACTTTATGTGTGGTTATTAAACTACTTGTTTCAGCTCTATTCTCTCTGTTAACATCATAGTTGGTCAATGAATTCATGTGTTAGGATTCTGATCATATTGGGCTCTTAGGTTTATTTTCTGTGTCTTCATTTCAGATGTGAGTGGATACGTTTGCTCAAAAGAGTTGTTCTTTGTCTCGTAGTAACGCTTCACATTACTGCTTTTAATAATCGTCACGGTCTCTGAACATATGAGACATACTGGTTTTAAACTGTCCATGTGAAGAATGAACCTATGAAAGAGTCTCTTCATTGTTGGTTAAAGACTCTGGTCTCTCTGGTCTCTCTGGTCTCTCTGGTCTCTCTGGTCTCTCTGACCACTTCTCTCTCTGTTTGGAGAACGTCATGTGAAACAACTTCTCTGACTCGCGTAATAATTCTCCTACTCCTCGTTCTCATTCCTCGTCTCCCTGTGTGTCTACATCTCACTCGAGTCAGGAACCTTGTCAGAATACTCATATTTGATTGGCTGAGCTGCATCACGTGATGTGATTTACGCCGCTGAACAAGTGCCGTAAAGGCTGGAAAAGCTGCGCCGGTTAAAATAAAAGCGCTCCGTCAAAATGTAATAATTCTCAATTATCTATCGGTTTTAGGTCCTGGGTCCGGATACAGCTGCGTCTGGGTCCAGATCCGCCTATTAGCGACCCCTGAACTAAGCCGCGAGTTAATGTGTGACAGTGATGCACAGTAACAGGACCCTGAAACTGAAGCCGCTAAATGGAATTCAGACATCATCAATTTACGTGTGCACACCTGCGTTTTTCCTACCCCGAAAAAAAAAGCAGAGGCAGCAAAGACTTAGTTCAGGTGGAGCGCTGACGAGCTCACATTAGCCGTTTAATTCACGCTCACTCACCAGCTGACTAACTCCCAAACGCAATCAGGCTGGCGGACAGCACGGCCAATCAGACCTGACGCTTCCCACTTAGGACTCTGCTTATTCCAACATCGTTCCTTCATCCAACATCTTCCTCATTATGTGTTGATTCAAAAAAAAAATGTATTTAATGAGTTTTCCTTGTCGCAGCTCGGATTCTTTTAGAGCTCCCTCTACGAGCAAAGCCTCTCCATCAAATCTCATACTGGTCATTTACTTGGCGTGTCTCTGGCTGAACTAAGCAGATGCTTAAGAAGTGTTAATTCATCCGTCTCTCCACACAACTTAACTCTTAAGTCCTCCCAAGAGGAACTACGCCGATAAGCGGCCCGTTGAAGTAGCCACTCACAGGGTGTTGCGGCCGATAATGGCAGCTTTAGTGTCACTGAAATCATCCATTTTTCTCCCGGTTACATGAAAGCGTCAGAAGAAGGCAGAGATGAAGGCATAACACGAGTGTCATAAAGTCCCGCTCACAGCCCATCCGTGTGTTCGTGTTTATTAATGGATAGTAGCTAGCTAGAGTAACTGTGTGTATAGCACACGTTATTCCTCTGGCATGTTTTGGGAGTTACTCAACATCTTCAGATGCAGCAGAACCACGAGTGCTTTGATACTTTCACATTATTTGTTTGGCACCTAGACCTGCTTTAAAACAAAAAAAAAGAAATATGGGTCATTTCATTTGTCTACTGTGTGCATGTGGTCAAATTTAAACAAAAGCCTTTTTAAACCACATCTGGATTTTGTCCAGATAGGAGACACTTGTAAACCGGGCCAGGGAGACTCCCTGTTCTGGCGACAGCACTCACTTGGACACCAGGGAGAAGGCCTCGGCACACACAGCCAGACATGGCACCAGCTTGATCTTGACGTGTTCGGCGACGGCCTGGAAATGCGCCCGCGTCACCTTCTCCAGCACGGAGGCCAGCGTGGCCACATCGCCAGCCTTTGAGCTGGGGTCTCCGCCTGCTGTGTCCAAGATGTTTCCTCCGTGCACCACCAGCAGCAGCACGTGCGTCTTACACTTCCTCTGCAAAAAGGGTTCAGGTAAAAGAAAAAAGAAAAAAAAAAGAGACTTAAAAGAAGGGAACATTCTGTGAGGCCACGTATCAGCAAGACAAATAACTGGGTGGATGAACTGAGAGGCTGCTCATAACGATCCTACCTCTGTGTCCTCCAGTCCTTCAATGCTGCTCTGAGGGGCACAGCGTGGACCACCCAGCTGGTAGAGACCCTCTGTATTGGATGAGTAAGGGGTAGAAGCAGGAAGTGGCAGGAAGGGAGGAAAGAGGGAGGACAAAGGAGAGAGGAAAGGGGAAAGAAAGGGTCACTGCTGGAGCCACTTTACCCAGATGCACCAAGCAAAAATGGATATCGATCGATGAATATGGTCAATATTACTAATGCCTCTTCATCACTCTTCATTCGTACTCCAAACTGGGTGATGGGTTTATGTACCTTTAGGCTCAAATGGCATAAGCATAAGATTCAGAAGTCAATACAGCAGGAGCGTGGTTGTTTTTCTACTGCGGCTTCTACAGCCGTCCAATGCGATTGGTTTTTGACCTCTTTGATGCACAAAACAATGGACTTCTTAAGTAAAAAAAGATGAAGGGATGGGGACATTTTCATCCCAACTGTGACGACTAGAAGCATCTCTCTCTCTCTCTCTCTCTCTCTCTCTCTCTCTCTCTCTCTCTCTCTCTCTCTCTCTCTCTCTCTCTGTGGCTCAGCATTTCATGGGAACCTGGCCAAACTCATTACCCTCTCCGGGAAGCTTCTGCAGGGCCGTGTCATCCTATACCCGAGCTCTCTCTCCTGCCTCTCTTACTATTTTGTCTCTTCAGGCTCAAGGCAGGGCTCTGTGTTCTATTGGCTTCCTCGTCTGGGACCGCCTGTCATGGGAGGCTCACACAGATTCACGCACTGTCATTTCCCTTCTACTCCGCTCCCAGCCCCACAGCCTGCCTCCGACTGCCTGCTTGTCTGGAACAGCTCAGCACACACAAGGGATTCAGCACACTGCACTATTTTTGTCACAAAGTAAAAGAAAATCAATGGAGGGAGGTTTTCTCTTTTTTTTTTCTGAAAGAGGGAGGTTGGGCAGAAAAAGTTCCTCCGAAAACCTTGTTAAGAGTTTCAGGAGGAAAACGGTGCGGTGGAACCCGGAGGTGCCAAAAACTGCAGTTCCTCAGATGGCTGGCTCCAAAGGCGAGTCAATCATCATAGACCCCCATGTTAGGAATGACCACCTTTAAAGCACCAATACACATGTTTACAGCCTGGTACAAAAAAAAAAGATTTTGCAGAAGGTACATTTTTATATAACTCACCCACTTAAATCATATAAAGGCTCAGAGTTAGGCATGATTAAGGGCGTGGCCGCTTTGAGTGACAGGTGGTTGGCGTACTAAGTCGCTACCTCTTTGCACATTTTTGAATTAGCCGTAAGTTAGGCTGTGTCGTCACTGCCGAGGTGGCGACAGCACTTTGAACTTCACAACGGTTCTTTAGAAATCTATGGATGACGTCACGTCCATATTTTATACAGTCTATGAGAAAAAACTCCTGTTTACTGTAAACTGCAACAATAATTAACAAGTCGATTAATAGATTAGTTGACAGAAAATGAATCGTATCGATAAATAAAGCATTATTTAAGTCATTTCTTAAGCAAAAAACAGCCAAATACTCTCTGATTTCTGTGTTTTATCATTGTAAACTGAATTGTTGGTCAAACAAAATAATGATAATTTGAAGATGCCACTTTCTTTAATCTGGGACATTTTTTGAAAACTATTTTCTGATCCTTTGAAGACAAAGCAATTTATCTAATTTCTCAAAAATGATATGTGATATTTAACAGGGGTTAAAGTCAAGTCACATATAGCTCTCATGATTTGGCTACGATGTCCTAGAATCGAGTCCAAGTCTTAAATGGTCCCATGTTATCTTTATTGTCTGCTGCTCTGCCAAACTTTCAATATGATTGGCTGCTCTCAGATAGATTCAAAATATTTCTATCGTCAGGAAAATGAAGAGTTCATTCTGTGCACACAATGGGGCAATGGCCCTTTTGCCACTTTCTTCTTCTGGCACACTCGCTCAGACGACGCCCATATTCGAGCTCAACCT
The DNA here is from genome assembly GCF_023349555.1 of Cebidichthys violaceus. Lineage (NCBI taxonomy): Eukaryota > Metazoa > Chordata > Actinopteri > Perciformes > Stichaeidae > Cebidichthys > Cebidichthys violaceus. Next base: position 22,600,224 of record NW_027176262.1, on the reverse strand, counting down.
TCATTTTGATCTCAACTACGCACCCGCAAAGTTTCATGACTGCACCTTGCACGGTTGTGACGATATCTGTCCTCAGACAGACACTTAAACGCCGAGCAAAGTAATGAAAACCGACTCTGTGGTAGTTCCTGCTAGAGTAGGTGTCTCCAGGGCCACATTTTGTCATGATGACACACACAGAGACTCGCAAGGTGAAAACAATACCAGGGTGACTGCCGCAGCTGGTAATCATTTTATGTGGGCAGACGACACTTTAAGTTGGGACCAATCTTCGAGAAATAGCCATTTGATCATTTTCACACTGACAAAAATCCCCTGAAACAGCATGGCATGACACTTTTGACAGAAACTTTTGTATTTTTTTATTTCAGGAGTGTTGGAGCAATGCCTTAGAGCAGAAGGCTGGACTAAATTTCATTACAAGTTTCACAGACTGCAATTCCTTTGGCTGATTGAGTGAAATATGATTTCTCTAGTTTGGGGTTTGGGGGAAACGTTGCAGCTACATCCAATGTAGTTTAAGCTTTCTGACGCTTCAAGAAACATCAAGTTTATCGATCATGAGTCACTTGTGCCTCAATCTTTAACGACAGACATTCTATTAATTAAGAGCAATAAAAAAAAGGTACGCAATTGTTTTATCATAGAATACACAAGATAAGACAATAACAGTGTATTCAAGCACACGCTCAAACACAGCCAATATGAAGAAGAAAAAAAAAAGCCCTGCATCTCACACATAGCATTGTTCGAAAAAATGTACTGGCTCCCAATCTGCAGCAAGCAGCTGCGTTCAGCAGATTGTAGGAAAAACAGTCAGAGAGGAAATAGCAGAGCTTCACTCACCTCATCATTTGTGAGAGCAGCACACATGCTGGGCTGCTCGTGAATCCAACGATAAGTAAGACATTTGTCTGATATTGGAGGAAAGTGACAAAATCAGCTTTTTGTTTGGCTCGGCTCAGTGGTATAAAGCGGCTTAGTGCGGTTTACTGGGCCGATTTCGGTTTTTACAATTCTAACAATCCATCGGCTTTTCTTTTTTTTTTCTTTCTCTGAGCGTCCTGTCAGAGGTCTGAGTCCTGCCACTCAAGATGTTCCTCACGAAGCTTAGAGGTATTTAGCGACTCTTCATCTGCGCTCATTCTCCCCCGCAACAAAACGACCTAGCCTAGAAAACTCCCTGTGGAAAGTTAACAACAGTGTAGTTCAGCAGCAACCGTGGTCATTTCCAGTGGCTTTAAGCCCAATCGGGCGCACACCCACTGCAGGTACACACAGTGTATCCGTTATCGTGCTGCAGTCTGAGAAATGGCTTGACTTGTGTTCGAGGGAGAGGAAGAGAAAATTGACCCCAGAAAGAGGGTTGTGAAGATGAAAGGGCTCTACAGAGAAGTCTACTAGAGCCGAATGAGAGAGGATGAAATATTGATCTGCTGATCCAGGTTTGTACCCTCTTGTTTGTCATTTTTGTCTGCGCAACATTGATAGAAATTGTAATTTTCCCATAAAACTAGAAGATGTCTCTTCTTTTCTCCAGCATGCAGAGTGTTTTCCTCTCAGGTCCGGACCACTTTCATCACCATCACGCATATGGAGACGGCAGATGGGAGGAAAACAAGAGCAGAGGAATGAGAGGGAGACGCAAACAATATTACATTCATCATCGGGAAGATTGACTTCCAGACGACAGATTTGTGTCTTCCCTGGGAGTATGAAAATGGCAAAATGTACTCAATGTTTCCTGCCTGCTAGAGTGTGAATCACCTCATTAGAGAGATTCGGTATCACGGTGATTTTTCTGTTTTTCCAATATAACGTGCACAGAGAAGAGCAGCCTTGGCTTCTCCTTGCAAATCATTTTTGCCTTTAAGTCTAAAGCTCAACTCAAGCAAGACATGCAACGATTTCAAGAAACATGGGGAACATGTACAATGAAGAACAAAACTAGCTGTGGTCTTGAGGAGGAGCACCCTCTGACCTCTTTGTCATTCATTCAATTAACACGATGACATCGAAAGATAGAGATAGCATGAGGTTGTTGTTGGTTTTTTCAGCTCTGTGTTGTTCTCCACCAACCGCTGAGAAAAATATTATAAAATAACCCCAACAGTGAAGATGCAAACCATAAAGAACTAAAAGAAGCTAAACCGCTTCATGGAGCAGGTTTACACGTTATTAAGTGTTTATTTGCTCCCAAACCACTGAGAGATTTCCATGACGATATGGTGAACACTACCACACGCAAAAGTGCAACGATTGATTGATGGGTAAATCTAAAAAAAGCTTCATGCAAAGTGTGCTTTTTGCTCACTACTCTCATGCGGAAATAAAGAATAACTTAAAGACATTTGGTGGACGGCGGAATCTAAATTACTGCAACAGGTTTAATATTTGGTAGTGATCATTTGGGAAAAGTGCACAACAGATGTTCTGCATGAGCACATCTTTATCGGCAATGTACAGTTAATACTAGAAATGCATGGTGTCCAATGGGAGGAATTTTTTTATTTCTATTTTTTTAAAAGATAATAACAGAGTGGAATATTCACCTTTATCTGACACAGGTATCTGACACAGGTACCCAGTCCGAATAAGAGCGAGGACATCGCCATTGCATGGATAACATTTTTCGTTGTCGTTTTTTCTGGTAAAAATACGAGTGAAGAAATATTTTTGTATGAAAGTAAGATGCTAGGGAAAAAGAAATGTGAAGAGGTCATGTATCACTTGATTTAAAAAAGGTGTGCTGTTAAGTAGCAACAGGTTAAGGTGCTTGTTTGGAGGTATGCTGCCTCCTGACTGGTTGAACAGCCCACTCTGACCCCTGGAACGGCACACGGCCGCTAACAAGCTCAGCCATCTGCTCACCGCTGTTGGAATCAGGGTCTGTCGTGTTGCCCTACTGCGAAAAGACCCCGGGAGACGCCACCATCTCCACTGCATGACAAACCGGCTGGCTGACACACACACACACACACACACACACACACACACACACACACACACACACACACGCCATAAGGTGATGCAGCACATAAACTCAAAGACACATACGTTCAGACTAATGCACACACAGTCTGTCCCTAACAGGTCCCAGCTGCTCCCTGTCTCTATGTTGCAACAAACACTCCCCCCCCCCCCCCCCCCCCCCCCACCACACACACACACACACACACACACACACACACACACACACACACACACACACACACAGTGTATATATATATATGTATATGCATATACACTGTGTGGAAGGCTGGATGCCTAGAACCGAGGGACATGCTGATCTGACATTCACCAAAAACACTGGATCGCACATATTGACAAATATACCCCGAAATGTCACATGAATAATTGATAGCAACAGCTCTCTGAAGATATTTTACACTAAAGGGAGAGAGAGAGAGAGAAAGAGAAGCCGATGAATATAATTGGTACGGTATTTTTTATCAGGCAAATAGGCAAGCCCTCAATGCTTTGGTATCGGTTTTGGAAAAGGAAAACTGTTCCTTAAATCAAGTCAATTCTATCTTTGTAGCCCAAGGTCACGTTTGTATCGTTTGTACCGTTAAAGGGGGTTTTTTTTGGGGGGAGTTTTTCCAGTTCCGATGTGAGGGTCCTGGGACATTACAGCCAGTATGTTACAAAAAGTACTTCTGTATCTGCTGCTCTTAAATCTAATTCAAATAAATGCAATACTTTTAAACTCTAATAAAGTGCATGGCCTAAGCGCCCACCTAAAATATTAGGATGTTATGTGTAACTCTGTATTATTGCCAAATATTCTATTCATGGCCTAAAGGCCCACTTAAAAGAATACGATGGTAACGGAAATGAAAGTAACTATAATACTAAGACAAAAACAGAACAAGTGGTAAAATATTGTTTTATGTGCCAAGGTTAAAAGACAGAGAACTACGATGTATGCAATTATGAATATGTTGAAGCCATACTCTAATTTATCTTCAAAAAATTCCCTGCAGGCCATTTAAACACAACCAGCGGGCCGCAGTTGGCTCGCAGGCCTTAGTTTGGCCACCCCAGGTTTAAGTGGTACTGACCCATTTCTACCTGCTACACTGACTGTGCTGCGTTCCATTTCTGCAGCACGTGAACTCTCACGCTCCATCGTCAAGGAAGGCGTTAACCATCAGCAGGAGAGAGCTATGTGGAGCAGAGAGGGCTTTCAGCACAGGTTTGTTCCTTCTCATTTCATGCAGTCGTCCTCCCTCTTTCAGTCCCCTACTCCCCCCTCCCCCCCCCCTCCCCCTCCTCCCTGGAGCTCCAGGCAACGACAGTGTTGTTTGGGTGTGACTATCTGCTCTCAATGTGGGATCACACAGCATTTCTTACTTCTTATTCGATGAGACCAGGTTGCACATATGCACACAAACGCAGACTTGCGCAAACGGTATTGGCATACAGATATGACAACGAGCCATTTACAACAAAGGGCTGTAAAAATAAGAGATGAGGCAGAGCGATACTGCTGACATGGAGTCGGTTGTTTTCATTATCTCACCTCTCTCTCTTTTTTTTGTGTTTGCAGTCTTTTACTCTAATTCTGCAGAGAAATTGCTTTTGTCTCTGCACCTGAGAAGCCTCTCCAAGTGTTTTTGTTTTCCAAGAAAAAGACCAAAGGAAGAAATATTCATTTAAAGCGAGAGGACGAGTGTGCCTATGCGAGCATTGTGTGCTAAAAATGACCAAAGAGAAGGCGGTGGGGCAGAATACAGATGAGTCTCAGACCTTAAATGCATGTTGTCTTTCACTCTCTCGCTCTGCATGTGTTTCTGAATAGAGCTAAAGCGTGCATGTAGAAGAGAGGGAGCTGTGGGGTGCTCCATAGAAAGACAGATAATACATTTGTCTCCGGGTCACTTTGTGTGGAATTATGCATCCTCACATACATCATGGACATTACACGGCATCAGTCGGTGAATGAAGTGGGGGGGAAGACGTCAATGAATAGTGAACGGCATCAATATGCCGATAAGAGTGTTTGCATGGTGAACAGATGGCGAGCCTGAGTGGATGGTGTTGAATCACAGGGCGCCACTGAGAAGAGATCAGGAAGACTATAGTGGAAAATAAGGGCCAGTTGTGCTCCAGGCATTCCTCTCCATCACTGAGGTTTCCATCGCTGTTTACTTCTATTGGGGAGGGAAAGTGTTTACAGTCGCCCGTGGCTTGTGGGGTAATGAATGCAGGAAGATAGAGAAGGGGGGGGGGGGGGGGGGGGAGAGTATAAGAACACGATGGGGTGATGCGATGGGAGGGGAGTGAGGGAGCAGCCGGGGGTGAAATGGATGGTTACAGAAGCTGAGGAGAACAAAAGAGCGAATGTGGGCATAATGGAGAGCAAAGGGAGAGAGGTTATAAACCCAGAGACGCTTTTGAGGAACCGACAAATAGATGGAGATGAAAGGGCGGCGGATGTCGCCGCTCAACTGCTACACAAGCTGAGAGCAGTCCCCGCCGCACCTTCAAGGTTTCCTCTTCTTCTTCTCACCTGTCGCTGCGAACCACCAACAATAAATCACGAGCAATGAGGTAATTAAGAATGCGGGTAGCTGCAGCTGTGACTCATTTAACAGAAGAGACTTTTCAGAGATGGCAGCTGAACATCACAGTATCCCTGCAACGGAGCAGACAATCGAGACACATTTGTAGGGATGACATAGAAGCTCCACTTTATAGTGTCTTTTTACGTCTATTTCCGCACATCTGGCTCACGACATCATCGTTTTTGGTTCATTCTCAGCATCATTTTCAGCAGCAGCAGTTTTTGGTTAAATGCTCGATAAACTCAATGAACGCTGACCTGCTGGGGGTCAACTCTCCATGTCAACTTTATAAGATGATAATGATGTGTTTTACAGCTTGTTGTGTTGCCCCAACATGGCCAAAATTAAAGTAATAAAGTAACATACAGTATGTACTGAGTGGGAGACCTCAACCACTTTAGCTGCAGCCGCTATTGTTGGTTGTTGCTTTGCATTTTTATTTCGTTTTTCTGGTTGCTATGCCCAGTTGCACACAGCTAAATCCGTGTCTTCCTGTGCCCCCACGAGTGTGGGATGTAAACAAACAACCGAAGAACCTCAGCAGGCGTTTGCACATTTGTATGCAGCACCGTGTTGGGGAGTGTTTCTATTTTTGGCAAGTTTGACTTTGTTGACCATGAGAGAGAGAGAGAGAGAGAGAGAGAGAGAGAGAGAGAGAGAGAGAGAGAGAGAGAGAGAGAGATACCACAGCGCTGAATTCAGAGTCTGATAATAAGTTTATATTCATTAAGATATTACTAGTCTTTGCACAAATGCTTTGCCATTTTAGAGTTGATGAAATGTAAAGCACCCGCTGTATGAGGCACACATTGACGATAGAAGCATCCAATCTTTGCCTCCCTTTCTATTTCATCAAGAAGATGGGCCAGCAAATGTTTTCATACATTATGTAAAGATAAAGACAAAGATGGTCTTGGCGTGTATCGGTTTTAATATGCCGGGTGCACATACAATTTTTATAGAGCAGACAGTGTGTGAATACGTAATGAAGTTAGTTTCAGCGTCTCCCACTGTGGGTAGACGCCAGCTTCAAACCCTTACAGACGTGCATCACACACACTCCATTTAAGGGAACAAATCCCATGTCATCTAAAGCGGGTCTTTTTTTCCTTAATGAGCACTGTAATTATCTTCTTAAGCTCCACTTGATGTGAGTACCTGTTCCAATAACAGACACCCTGTCAGGAATGGAGAAATGGTGGACAGTGGAGGTCCTCGTTTCTTGTGATCCGACTTGTGATGCGGGAGCCGAGAGATTTACGGTAAATGACGACGGTGGCAGGAAGTTGTCAACTACGTGAAGCTGTCCTAGTCAATCAATGGCTCTCGTCAGTCACCTTGCTGTGTGCTTTGTAATGTGTTTTTATATTCAGTGGTATCATTATTTTAACTGAACTAGAACAATGACATATCATAAAGTTGATACGGTGAACTTGTAGCCTTTTTACTCTTCCAGCACAAAGGAAGAGCATAAAGCACAAAGGGAGTATTTATGTCCAAGAGATGAATGTAAGTCTTTTAGCCATGCTTCTGGTCAATAACAACTCAGAAAAAATACCTGTCCCTTTCGCTGCTGAATGCTCCTCTGTGTAACTGCGTCACTAGCAAGTTGTGTGTGTGTGTGTGTGTGTGTGTGTGTGTGTGTGTGTGCGCCGCCGCTTGCTGCGGCCCAAAACGAACTGAAACATGACGGTAACGTTGTGGGTCGTAAAGGCCGAAAACAATGAGCTGGAAGTTGCTAGTTGAGTGATTATTGAGCCTTCGCTAAGTCCCCGCCCCTCATACGCAGACTAGCCAATCATATTGTAGCTTCACAGACTCTCGCGCAATCGTTTCAGAATCAGAAACACGTGTCACATTGTATATCATTCTGTATTGTGCTCCTTATGTATTCATATTCCAACATTTACATTTTGTTGGAAGGATGTATATTTTAGCGTCAAAATGCTATTTTCCTAAGCCTTCCTGTAAAATGACTGTTTTGTCGATGAAGTCTGGTTGCTTTTGAAAAGAGCGACATCACAGCTTCGGTTCCTTGTTTGATAGGGCCGTCTGATGGCCAGTAAAGTAAACATTCTGATATTGCTGGTGATAGCGTTCACATTATTAATTTAAGCTTATTGATTAGCTTACTTCGGTAACTTACGTCACTGCTTTTTGCTAATGGCTGAGTGGGCTTTTCCATTTGAAACAACCAGGAAATGAACGCCGATGGAGTCAACCTTTGACTAACGATATTCTATATTTTAGTTAGTAGGATGAATGCATTGTTGAGTTTGAAAAATATTGAAAGACTTGAGCTTTAAGATAGACATGAAAAAAAAGAAAGAAAAGTAGTTTAAATGTGGCAGCTCTTCATGTTAATGAAAACGTATTATTTTCTACAGGCACCGGCACTGTTCTGGAGCACTTGTACTGCTGCTGCGGCAGTGGACCACTTTACAGGGCATTACTGGTTTTCACGAGTGGTTTGTTGATGGGATGTGTGGAGGGTGTAAAATATTCAGTGTACTCACTCCTTCAGTTGCCACCACATGATTTAGTAGCTTCAGCATCCCTGCAGGAGACGTTTCTTTCATCTCTGCAGGACCAGACTACACTCGCACTGAAGCACGGTGATTAAAAGCATCCACTCCAGCTTCTCAAACCTCAGCACTGACCTTTATGACGAAAGCCGGTCTATTTGTCAGGAAACAAACCCCCCCCCCCCCCCCCCCCCCACACAAAAAAAAAGTGCCACGCTATCAGCACAGGGCTGAGGAGCTGTAAAGCACAGTTGGTATTGAATCTATGTTTTTAATTATTGAGTTTGCTCTATATGGTTAAATAGCATGATTGGTTCTTTGCTGCCATCCCATTCAAAGCCACAACCTGTTGTCTTGTGTGATAGGGAAACAGGATTTTACGTTTGGCCGATGAAGCAAAAAAATGCAAGTTAATCTTTATGGTTGATAGGTAACAGAGCCACTTGATCTTCACACTTTTTTTTTAAAACCTAAACGGAGAGTGAGAGTAAATCCAATTTCTGATCCTTGTCGCTCGAACAGATATGCTCTTATTGTGTCTGAAAAATACTGTGCTGTTAAACCTCTGGGTGGTATGTTATTCAGGTACTGGGGTTGGATAATCACACCAGAGACTTTGATGAATGAATTTAATTCAATAACCTTCTTGCAAGTAGAATTCATCAGGAGAATCACTTGATTGTAAGTCTGTGTTTCAAGACTAATATGAAAACCAGCTGAAGTATGATATTCCTCCTGGCGATGCCGTTTGCTTCACAAATATTCCAACTGCTCTGTACAGACAAAGCATCTGTGCATTTATTTTCATTTTCATAACGACTCTACTTTTAACACACTAATGAAGCAGATGTAACTGAATTACAGAAGAAGCTTATTCTCCAAAAAAAAACAAAAGAATTAAGAAAAGTCGTCCAATCTGGGGTTGAGGCAAAAGTAAATAACGGCAGTTGTAATAATTTTAGTCCCCGCGATCTTTAAGGGTTGAAATAACATTCAAGAGAGCCAAAAAGAAGCTGAGCATCCACACCCATCTGTGCTTAAACCCGTTTGTCGTCTTGTCAGGTATTCCCTTTGAAATGTCACGCTACTGAAACAGAAGTGAAGCCTCTGAAAAGCCTGAAAAGAGTGACTTTTATTTTGGGTTAAATGAATGCAGAGGACAGATGTTTTGAGCTCAGCGTTCTTCCTCGGGCACCGGGAGCACTGAGCTTGAAATGCGTCGCATATCTGCATGTTAAATCTCAGCCACCATTATGTTTATCTTTTGTTTCCCGCTCACTACGTTTATTCGTCTAAAGCCGACTAACGAACGCTCTCCCATCGCAAGCGAGGAAATATGGAATCTTTTTCACTTCAGATTATCTCATCTCAACTACTTGGAAAGACATTTCACCCAGGAGTTGGTGGACCGAGCCATCGCCTGTGAATATAGGACGCATGTTAGGTTGCCAGAAACACAACCCTCATGTTCCTGCTGCAATATGCTGCATCCAGACAGACAGCAACACTGAGTCCTGTGGATCCTGGCTCCACGTTCTCACAACGCAGTGCAACGACATCCAGCACTGCGCTGTTAGACAGTCAAATACATGCAAATGATCCTACCAGACAAGATAAATGGAAGCATTGCGCTAACTTCCAAGTTTACTTTGCAAGAAACCAATAAATATTGTTGACACACACTAACGCAGCCCAGGTGCAGTGTTTATCTGGACGGCTACTGTGGGCCCCAATGGAGTTTGAAGTAGGCCAATATTTGCTTGTACCCGTTACACCTCTCTTACTCTTACTGCTCCCTAGAGTTAAAAATGACGTAATGCAGCTCGAAATAGAGGCTACAATCAGTCTAGCTGCCATTACCAGCACACAGTGACTCATGAGTGTGATTACACATTTATTTGTGTGTGTGTGTGTGTGTGTGTGTGTGTGTGTGTGTGTGTGCAAAGTGTACCGTGCGACTGGTCCTCCATGTGTCCCAGAGTTTCAATCTGCTCCACCAGGTCATTTGAGTTCCACTGACTCATGCCCAGTAGAATGGCGCTCTTCCCCTCCATAACATCTGCTGGGACACACATAGACACACACACACACACACACACACACAGACACACACACACACACACACATACAAAGAGGAGTAAGACAGTGCAGCACAGACAAAAACCCAAACCTCTCTCTGCATATCACTGAAATGGTAACTTGATGCTAGAAGAGATTAAAGCTACACATGAACTTAAACCTCTCCTCAGGTGCCTGACGTCTCCTTCGCTCTCTCATGTTAGTTGCGTGGCACCTGTTCCAACGGACACTCCGCCTCTTTTAAGCGCTGCGCCCCAAAACCCGACCAAGGCCGCTCCGATTGGTGCCACTCGGCCGCGGTTTCCACTTTGTTTCAATGTGGCTCGCTAAACTAAACATGCTGCTTACGCCGACCCGAATAGACAGCTTAATGTGCAGCAACGAAGCAACGAAATGCCACGTGACGGCCAACGACATGGCAAACGACAGACTCTAGCGAACGCGTGCTTTCACGGGGCTCGTCTTGGCTGAACACAAATGAAATTGCTATTGTGCTGCCTTTGCCAACACTTGCAAGCTGTCCAAAGATAAAATTGTAAATCTGGCCTGAATGATGTTGACACAGATTAATTACACCCTAAAGACTGCGGTGTGACATGTTTATTAAGCTGGCCTATCAGATGCATCTGTATTTATCTATTCCAACGGGAAGCACTGTCACACCTTTAGCCACGCTGTTTGATTATTAGCCGGTAGACTCGGTGTCTTACCTTCCTGCACTCCATTGAAAAAGGTGCGCCGTGGAGTTTTCTTGGACACAAACACTATTTGTTTTAAAAAACACCTTGTGTAGCCTTGAGACCAAGCAAAATGAAATGAAACCTGCGGCTAATGATACTTCATTGATACAGTTTACCATCGACCGTGGATCAGTGGAGTCATGTGAAACGTCCTTGTACATGTACCGCATGAGATACAATAAAAAAAGATTTTGTTCATCAAAACGCTGCTCCATAGTGCTGCTAGCGGTCAAAAACTCCACAGGATATCTTATTAAAGGAAGGTCACGGCATCCGTTTTTATTTTTGGAGCTCTGGCCATCAGCTCTATAATTGCTGATATACCCGAAAATGACACCATTGCTAACAAATAGGTTGGAGTAAGAAACACGAACAGTCAATCGGGTTGTAAACAAGTTCAACAGGTTGGTCAAAGGTGAACGGTCCAATCATTGCCCGAACTGGGGTCCTTCGCTAAATCAAGCCTGAGCAGCAGCCTAAACAGCCAGAAGGAGAAAAATACTGTGTTGCCAACAACAAAAGTGTTGGCATGCAGGCCCTTTCAAAGACGGAACCACCACGCTGTCGCGCTAACTGACGAGCTCTGTTGTAGCGGCGAATATCAACCAGAAAGACAGGCTCGGTGTGATGTGTGGATCGGCAACCAAGACAGTCTGAGACGGGATGAGTCACGCAGGAAGAAACCCCTCTACCTGACAGACTTCTCTCCTCTCTCACACATGCCTGCCTGGCAGCTCTGACAGACTCTGACGTGGATCTACACCGCCTGTCCATGTGGATCACACAGCGAACCGGTCTACTGGTCACAGTTTGTCTCTCGCTATCTGCTCTGACTCTGACTCACCCCCCACTATTGGTGCCCTCTCTTCCCTCCGGTCAGACGGTAGCGAGCCGAATTGTAATAATGCAGGGACATAGCGCACAAACATACACAGACAAGCACGAAAGAAAATGGAGAGGAGCGAGAAAGAGACACACAGAGAGGTGCATATTGGATCTGAAGAACACGTTGCAGGATGTGAGAAACGCCTGTTTTTGGAGAGGAGGAGGAAACAAAGCGGGCTTAACACCCTGAAAAAAAGGCAAGGCGGATTCCTCAATCACCTCCTGGAGGGAGAGCCGAGTAAAAAGGCGCTCGCAGCCAAAACACGAGCTGCTCTGAGAAGCATAATGTGTTTGAGCCGATTTAAAACCGGTACCTACACCGAAAACCACGTGCAACACAAATGACAGCGACGCATGCTTTTGGAATATATATATATACGACAGACCGGCGCGTGATCTGCCTGCAGCCAACAGCCTTGAGAGAGAAGAGAGATTTAGAAACATGCTTCACTCTGCCGGCTCACGGTGATCAAGTGTCAAGAGCGGACGAGAGAGGAATGGATGCCGTGATTGTGAAAAGATGAGGAAAGAGCCTCGGGTGACCTCTACCACTTAAATTGTTTTTTTCAGTATCCCATTCTCAATTTCTTGATCTCATCATCATGCATTAGTTGAAGGAGTGGAATTATCAAAACACCACTTCTGGCTTTATTTTAGGCCCTTTCAACTCCCGATACCAGGCACTATGAAAAGGAGATTGCTTAGGGGGGGATTATCCCGTAAAAAAAATTGCACCAACAGTCTGTCAGGTAAGTAGGCTATCGAGGATGGATGGCATTGAAGCACCATGAGTAGAGCTCACAAGCACACAATGTGTGCGTAATCGGATAGAGTGAGAAAGAAAATGTGTGAAAGAACGTGTAGTTATGATTCCTAAAGAGTGCTTAAAGTGGAGCTTTGCAGTGCTGCCTCTCACTTTATGTAATATGTATATTTTGAATGGCTCATTTTATGTGCCTTTGTAATTTCACATACAAATGCTGTTTGCTGTGTGTTGCTTTAATAGAACTTTAATGTTCATTGCTATTTTAATCGTGCTTCTCATACTTGTAATCTCTTTGTTTTATCCTTGTGCAGCAGATTACATGAACAGGTTGTTGTGCAGCAACAATTTCATTCGAATCAAACGCTGCAGCATCTGATTTCCCTGACTAACACGCATTTAAATCGGAAAGAAACAAGAAATCAGTGAAATCACCACCTGCAGGGACGGAATAAAACAGGTCTGTGTTTCAGTGTAACATGGCTCAAATCCACTGCAGCAGAGGTTCATTGTTTTCTCTGTCATCCAGACAACAGAATTGTGCAAATTATTCGCCTTTCTGGTTTTAATTCCCAATAAAAATGTTGCATGAATTGATTCCTGTTTGACCTTTGACAAGGACATTACCACCAGAATGTGAAAGCTGCATAATTCATGCGGTTTTAAAAAAAAAAAAAAGATGAACTGGATCCGCGGAAACATTTTATCAAAGGCTCTCGGGTCAGAGGTCTACTGGTGCACAACATTAAATCCACATCCGCTCACGACTTCTTGAGATAACTTGTTAAATAAATGTCCAAAAAGAAGTGAAGATACAGGAAGGTTGAGTAAATGCACTGGCTGATGAGTCTGTTCTTGAGAAATGTAACAAAAAATATACAACAAGAGAGAATTTATCATTTTTTTGGAACCGTACATGTCACAGAGATGCAGGATTAAAGTGAGTGAAGACAGGCGATGTTGATTACTTTACAGACACATTCTTTCACCAACAGTGCAGACAAACTAATCAGACAAATCAAGGGGGAATGACATGTGTGTGAGTGTGTCTGTGTGCTCCTGGTCTCCTATCATTGTGAGGACCACTGGTTTAAAAGTGAAGGTTAGGGCTCAGGAAAGGATGAAGTCAACAAAGCACAGAGAAGCTCTGATGACGACACAAACGGTGGCAGAGTGACGTCATTCTCTGCTCTTTACTCTTTTTTTTCCCTTTGAGGCGGCTCTCACTATGTCATGGTGCAGGTAGGCACGTGTGCACCAGCACATTTTAGGATTATCCTGACAACCTTTATTAACGACTTTTGTCATTAAACGTCAGTCCGGATTTGCAAATAATAACATCGTCACCGCAGTTCACGCCCACTAATAGTGAGAGCGGATGCCCTTCTTGCATACAGACATTGTTTGCCTCCCGTGGCAATTTATTATGTCATTAAACCGAGGGAGCAGCCAACACCATGGCTTTCCTTTCAGGGTCAATCTGTCAACTCGGCTCATTATTTAAATTCATGTCATCGAATAACAAATCTGGATTAACACACAGCAAATTTGCCAACATTTCCCATAAATAAGCAATGCGACAATTTGCGTTGGCATTCGCTCAAGCAGCCTGAAGGCACATTCAGCACTGGTAAAAAAAAAAATGAGACGTTTCACCCCTGAGCGCAACTGTGTGTGTGAGGTAAACGTGTTGAGTGTTGCTGGGGGGGGGGGGGGCTGCGAGGTGGAGATGGATACCAGTAGTATGCTGAGTAGAAGAGAGGTATGATTTTTCATTTTGGTTACTACTGGTGAGTGGAGGGGCCCTGGAATTCAGATTCTTCAGAGGGAGTGAAAAAACAGAATCAAGTGAAAGCAATCCTGCACAAATACCTCCAGCTGCTGCTGCTCACCTGTGGCAGAGAAACAGCCGTGAAAGAGCAGAACCACTTGAATGAAGGATCTATTGAACATACATGCACAACGGTGTATATGTGCGTGAGATCACACGGCACAGAGGACATTCTGTACAAGCTTACAAGCTTGATTTAACACACCAAAACAATTCATCACCGGAAATGAATTCTGTTATTGGGCTTAAAGCATCAAGAAATGGCATTTTATGAAGCTTTTCTAAAACAAGTGTTTAAATAGAAACATAGACGAGAGAAATCTAAACATTGTCTTGTTCACATCTCACAAATAACAAAACCGACACGGTTATCCTGAACCCAAAACAACGCCAGGATTTTCTGGCCGACGCAGTGTTTCATCTCCATAAACTAATATTTAAACTGCAGGCTTTGGTCTCAATGAGCTTTTTCAGAACACTGATGAAGATGAGCTGGAGCTATCGGCAAAGTGAAACGCAGGGCGCTCCTCACTGTAAGCCTTCATTCTATCGGCTTGTTCATACTAACACTTAGGGATCTCCACCGTGTTTGAGCAAGTTCTGCACTGAGAACAAAGCTTCAAACTGTTCAATAGTAGAAACGTTTTTTTTTTTTCATTTGACATATAAATGTATTGTGGTGTACATTCACAATACATTTATATGTCAAATGTAGAGTAACCTGTGAAGAGCTGCTTCTATGACTGTTGTGTTTATGTATCTCATAACTTCGACTTTCTATCTCATAATTTCGACTATGGGGACATTTTTATTATCAAGTCTTTTTAACTTTTTCTTTTTTTTTTTTTTGCTGGCGGATTCACGGGCCACATAAAATGACGTGGCGGGTCGGATTCGGCCCGCAGGCCTTGAGTTTGACACCCCAGTTATAGACCATTGGGTTTATAAGCCGCTGTTTGCTTTCAAATCCAATCGGCTGGATTATAGAGGAAAATAAACACAGAAATGTCACATACCTGAGGATGCACTTTCAAAGCTCTGTTCTTCAACAGATCAGAACTACATTGACTAGTATAAAATAAAAGAAGCATCAGAAAATAGCCACTTCTAGAATTCAACTTCCAGGAATGCAGGAAGAGCCCCTTGAGATGCCTCATCTTGTTCTCAAGAGGCTCCTGACAATAAATCACATTTACAAAATAATCTATACAGAGTCAGTGCATGAGCAAGATAAATTGTTCAAAAATAAACAATAACAACAACAGTCAGGGCTCATCTTTCTAGCAGAAAACTGAGCAAATTCCTTACAGCCTTCATACATTTTCACGGATTTCTGGCTGTACTGGGTTACACCGTGTAGCTGAAGGCATTCATCATAACCACATAAATAACCCCCGAGCTTATTGTGACGGATTGAGTGGTCGGCCTATAATATTACAAACACCCCGTCGGTCACTCTTTCTCTCGCTGCTTTTTCTATAAAAGACTGAAATTGCTTTTGGCTAAAATAAACATATAGCCAGTGAGCCCGGTAGGAATAAAAGCGACCAGAGCAGCTAAGATATAGAGTCACAGTCTTGTAGTTAGCAAGTGACTTCTAGTGGGCCGGCAGAGTTCTGGTTTCCCTTTTAAGGGAGACATCCTTCATATTGAGCATGTTTATGTTCGGAATAACTCGCTCTGTCCTGCAGAAAGACTGATTTCTCCATGAGCTCAGACAATAAAGCCACACTTCTTTGGCAACGGCAAAGAAAAGACACCCTTCAAACATCTCCACCTGTCTTTCCTTGCTTTATTTCTTTAGCTTTGCTGTATTTCATGTTTTAATGTTGCTCTTTCTATAATGGAGCTTCTTTGTTGATCGGGGGGGGGGGGGGGGGGGGGGGGACAGCCGCGCTTTCATGCAACTTGAAAGGATAATTCAACCGGCCTGTGTGCGTCAATGAGTGACGGCAAACGTGAGATGTCATGTGTTTGGTCTCTGAAGAACAAGCCAGCAAATAAGCCAATTAGAGACATGAAAAAAAAAAAAAAAAAAAAGACTTGTCGTTTTTACACTTGAGTTTTATATAGTTTAAACAAATGAGAGAAAACATCATTAATATGTGATATTCAAATGTGCCTGTAGGTGGATTTTTTTTGTTTTTGAATCTTTGGACAGAGCCAGGCTAGCAATTTCCCACTATATCAGCCTTTATGCTAAGCTAAGCTACTCAGCTGCAGCTTCATATTCACTGCAGCAGCATGAGCTGTATCATTTGTCTCATCTAACTCGGCAACTATGAATACTGCCTCAACTAAATAACATAGAATACAACCACACACACACACACACACACACACACACACACACACACACACACACACACACACAACACACGTCTGGTTGTGCACTTGTGCACGTTTGTTTGACACACACAACGCACCAGTGTGCCGTCTCTCCCCGTTGCTATTTAATTAAAAGAGATAAAAGGACATCTTTGCCCTCCGTCCCTTCACACTCGGTGAAGACATTTCACTGCTGAGTGCGGCATCTCGTGCAGCAGATGTGTAAGTGAGGACGATGGAGTACATCTGCTCACATACAGCACAAGCACACGTTATCTTATCCCCTCGGCGCTGATAGGCGGCGATAGGCGCCTTGACACCGGTCTCACAAAATGAATTCTGAGCAACGTGGAGTACTGCTCCGTGACAGCGGTGATAAGGAGTCTGCGGCGAACGTGCCTTTTGTGGCAAACTGAATGTGCGAGGGAAATAGGAGTGAAGGGAAATCAAAATTAAGGGAGGGAAGCGAACAAAAAGATTGAGGCAGGAAGAGTGAAATGAGATAAACAAAAGTGCGTGTGAATGACAGCGGACAATAAACAAAAAAATGTATTAATCGCATTTCCGTACACTTCATACTGGGACACTTAAAAATGTCCTCCACCGACAAAAGTGGAAATGGAGCAGAGCAGACGGTCTATAATCCGTTTCCCACTGAGCCTTATTTTCATCATGTTTTCACATAATAAGAAAGAACGTTGGACACCAGAAACTCTCAACACACCCCTGGCTATTGACTGACTTAATATAAAATAACATGTTATAATAAAAACAACACAGCTAAGTATCTCTACCATCAGTCTCTCGAGATGACCACTTGTAACGGATAATTGGTGGGATAAGTATTCCACTGATTCACTCCCTCTGGGACAGAAAGAAGGCTGGTAGACGTGTGTGTGTTTCTGTTCACTCTTTAACTGCGGAAAGTGATATTGGTTTGAAACAATTATCAATACATGATCCGTTTGTCACTCATTCTGTCTGCTTTGTTCTAAGAAAGGACTTTACTGAGGACCTGAACATGTCCCCTCGTCCAAAAAAATGGTTCTGCACAGTTTTGTTTTTCTGTTTCTATTGGATGTCCCGGTCAATACAAGAGACACCCGTGGCAATGACTGCATGTTAGTTCCTGTAGTGAAAAACGAGTTTGCACACCTGATGTGAAAGGGTCTGTTTACGATGCTCAAACAAAAAAAAAGGCTCGGACCATTTCTGAGACAGTTACAGTTGGAGAGACAGAAAGACGACACGGTGGAGATAAAATGGGAAAATAAAATGCAATACTAACCTCTGGCATCAAAGAACTCCTCATCAGAGCTTTCGACTGATTCTTGAGCAATGTTCTGCAGACACCAATGAGCGGCGCTGTGCTTTCGTGATGATCCTGTGGGTCAGAAGAGGAAAATAAAATCTGCTTTTAGACAGAGAGGAAGGCAGCAGGGTCGTGCCTTTAATCACACAACTGGAGGACGGGCCACTCAAACATACTTATATCATTTTTTCATCAATGCCCCAGGTGGGGATAGATGGTCTTTTTGAGTGCCACAGCAGGTGAAAAGACCCGAAATGGACTTTCCTTTGTGCAGTGTCACAGCACACAAGTGTCTCAGCAAAGGAGGCCAGGCCGCGTTTTTATGACCTTC
The DNA here is from genome assembly GCF_023349555.1 of Cebidichthys violaceus. Classification (NCBI taxonomy): domain Eukaryota; kingdom Metazoa; phylum Chordata; class Actinopteri; order Perciformes; family Stichaeidae; genus Cebidichthys; species Cebidichthys violaceus. The sequence goes on along the minus strand of NW_027176262.1, from coordinate 22,581,860 downwards.
TGATACAAGAGCAGGGATGAAAAGGGATTTAGAGCACTTTCCATTTGTTGACAATATTCACTCTCAAGTACCCAGATATTAAAGCATCGCAAACAACAGAGGAGAGCAATTTATTTCTCAAAAACTCTCCGAAGCAGAAAGTGACTGTAACAGTCGGGTGAAAGTGACAAATCCTGCTCCGCCGAGGTTGGTGTTCATTTACGAGATTAATTAGGAGTCGCAGGAGCCTTTTCTCCGAGTGTTATTCTGCTAAACTGTGCCAGGGTTCAAATGGCTTCAAAGAGCAACTAAACATTGGGCTGGAAAGCGGTATTTTGCTCTTCTAATGCAAGTGATGTTTTCATGCTCCTTGGGACAGCGACTTTAAAAAGCCTCGAGAACCTCTCAGTATTGTTCCACTCTGATGATGTAATGAACCACGTTTCCCTTCTGGCCCAGTGTCACAAATCATCAAACTCCATTTTCCCCCCACAGTCTGGGTCCATTGCATCCTTCCTGACTTTACACCACGGACACAATGAGGCAATTGGTCAAATGTAAAATAAGGCTTACGTCTCCATTACATCATATAAATGGCACCGTTAACTTCACTAAATTGACCTGCTTTCAAATGATATAATAGTTCAACTATTCATTCTAACGTCTACTGTGTCTACTGTACAACAGAAGGCCTTTTTGCTTATTACATTGTATGCATACAAGGAATTACTCTGTGCTGGATATGATGTTTCCCTCCAGGGATGTTAAACAGTTTCCACCCATCGCTTTGGCAATTCACACAGTACACAACCCAGTTCAAGCACCTCTTCATCACCTGCATTTCAAAACGGTGTCGCTAAGAAACTAGTCCCTAGGGACAATAGGGTATCACTTTCAAGAGAAAATGTCCATTTTATGTGTGTGGGGGTAGTGCAACGACGCCAACATTAGAAATCAAAATTATTGATCCACTGCTACTGCTTCACACCGTTGTATTATTTCTGTTTGTTCATTTCTCACACACACACACACACACACACACACCGACCGTTATGACTCCCAAATGGAGGGAAAACATGTAAAACACTGTGTGAAAAGCCTCTTTATCATTTTCCATTACCGTCAAGAAACCATGAAGAATCTTAAAAGAGCAGCGACATCCTCCACCTCAACGGTATTTAAAGAAATTACCTTGAAACCGCTTTCCAAGCACTTTAATCCAGGACAATTAGTCAATATGCCAACCAAGTTAGGGATAAACTGACGCTCTCTCTCTTTTACTTTTGACTTAGCGGAAGAACTGCCCGTCAGCAAAATTCTTCTCCAGGATCCATGAACCTCCAAGCAAAGCCTTTAACCCCGTCGACTTGGCCTTATTGAGGATAAGTAACGAGGCTGAGGCGAGGATTAGCTCAGTCCTTGTGCAGAGAATTTAATGTGCATCAGCATGCAGACCAACAGCGGCACAGACAAATTATTAGTGTCGACTAAACTGTTGTATGAACGCAAGACCTTTTGGCCAGATTCTCGGCTCTCACAGTGAAATAAGTCATGACTGACGTTGACGTTTGTGCCAAATCTGAAGACGTTTTCTCCAGGCACTCCTACGACATTGTGCGTCACGACAACACACAAACGTAATGCCTCTGGCTATTATACACTAATTCTGTTTTGCTGCTTAGTTTACATACTTGGGACAAACAAGATCGGAGGTTCAATTTATGCTTCTTCCGTTGCATTTTTTCGAGCGGTGCAGGTCACTTTTACCACTGCAAGGGAAAAAGCTCTGAAGATGAAGACGAACCCAATGTCTGCACGTAACAAGCATGGCTGAGGTTGCTGGGGTGCAAACTTCCCTCCTGGCTCCTACACAGTGGGGACAAACTACGCAGTGGACGTGCTTTTTATTACCTATAACCCCACAAAATGACGCAGCGGAAAAGGGCTAGTAAGTCGGACATGCTAATGTTTGCAAAAGGCCTGCGTGGTTACACATTTCTGTTGTTCAAGCATCTAATATTGGACCCGTCACTCTCCACTGTGCATCCTACTTGACTGAGGCTTTGAGAGAGTCATGCTGAGGAGTGTTCAGAGTGTTCAGAGGACGAGGAGCTGATGAGGTGCACGGCATGAGCAAAGGAAAGGAACAACTTTGAAAAGCAGAAACACTCCCGATTTAGCCACCCCCAAGTTAGCCGCTGCCGTCTTGAACTAATGCACCCACCGGTGGAGCAGACACACGTGCGCTGTGGATGTGTCTCCAGGAGCTGTGCGTCTCCTTAAAGCCTTTAAAAGGAGACTAACCAAAACGTGTGTGGCTGAAGCCTCACACCGGAGCGCCTATCACCACGGCGCTGCCTCTCCCACTGGGTGGTAGTAGAAATGATTGCCGTGGCTCCCTGCAGAGCATTTCACCACACCATATCCCCACAGCTACCGAGTGAACGCTGGAAAGAACTACAGATTACGATCACACGACCAGCAGCAGTGCAAATCTGAGGAGACGATCCCGCGAGAGACAGGCCAAGAATTATGAATAGGAACATTTTTGTCAATAGCGAGAGCCGATGCCCCATCTAGTCACATCTGCAAGTCGGCATGTTGCATCAGTTTGTGACGGGAGAGCGCTCCTTCATGTCCCTCAATCTGTATGAGAACAAGGCCCATGATTGTTTCGCGAGACAGCGTTGTGGAAATCAGCGTTCGTCTAATTTAATTGTAGTCTCAAGCAAATTAGAAGTGATTGGCTTAGCGATGCTGTTTGATAATTAACAACATCACATACAAAAATTAAAACTCCTTGTGAGGAACCAGATCAGTGAAGTGTTTAAAGAAACTGATCAAAATGCTTTGAAATATTTCAAACAGTCACTCTGACGATATCGTTATGTCAAAGCACTACGTGTGAAGAGTCCGCGGCCGCGAGCAGCTCCGTGAGGCTGTACTACTTGAGCTAAGCAGGTTCAATGTCTACCATGTTCACCGTCTTCGGTTTTGCGCGTTCGCACGCTAACTTGCTACTGAGCACTGAACAGGAAGCACAACTGAGGTTGATGGGAATGCCATTAGTTTTCAGGTACTTGGTCAAAAGCAAAGTATTTTTCGACCTCATACCCAAACATGAGTTTCATGAGTTTGACTGTTTTAAATTTGTAAGAAAAGATGGTACTGAAAAATGAGTTAAACTGACAGCTGTCCTGTAACAGATCCAGACATGAACATTTAGTGCAATATTCCTTAAAACTTGGTTATATTTTCTTTGAACAATGGACTTTGGCTGAAATTTGCCTTTTCATGCACTTTAGTATAATTACAAGTCAAGACAGATGTAATGGATATTCCTCAGTCACAACAACCATTTATGTCACGCCTTTTCAACCCTAATTGAGTAACAATTAAAGAAAATCTATGTACACGACTCAATTTCTCGTTAACATAATGCGTTATGGAAATGTTTGGGGCGGTATTAACATTAATATAGACTTAAATAAGAATGAGACGCGTATCAAGGAGAATAGCAAGCTGCATTTTATAAATTACACATTAGGATGTTCCAGTCCATCTTAATAATTAGACACGCTCAAATTCGGTTTCCCAGCGTTCAACCAAAAACAGCAGAGGGTGGTTCTGCAGTTACTTTGATCAATTTGCTTTTGTCTGCAAAATTAAAGCATGCAAAACCAAAACAGCCTGTCTTTTGAATCTAAATACGCAGCTTATGGAAAGCAAACAAGAAGAGAGGAAGAGACGTGAGAGAGGCCCGGCACTTCACTGCGCTGTGTTCAAAACCTGTTTGCAAGTATCTAAAAAGCTTTACTTCAGAGGAGCACAACACACGGTTGCTTGTGACTCATCTATTTCCTCTTTCATCTCTTTCTTTTTTTTTCTCCATTATCCACTTCCAGCGGTGTTTACACAACGACCTGCAGCCGGTGGGCTGCCAGCATCAATTACTAGAGCGGCTCCATTGCAATCACAGGTTATCCACCCCTCTATCTGTCTATCGCACACAGGTATGAATCTGCAGCTTCACTCCAAACACACGGCTGAAGTGCAACCCATGTATCAGGAGGTAGTGCTGAGAGTCACGGGGGCAAATGTTTGACTTGTAATGTAAGAGTGGGATGGATGGCTGGTAGACTGTGAGCATAGTCCCTGAAAATGACATTCGGTAAAAGCCATAATATAATGTTGGCCTCTTATCAATTTAAAGCGAAAGCCTGCATTCAAGGACTCGCCAGGTCCTTGTGAGGATGAGTCCGCCTACAGGTGGGAGACTGACCATCTGGTGACCTGGTGCGGTCTGAACAACCTCGACGCTCTGAAGACAGTGGAGATGGTTTGTGGATGTCCGGAAGAATGCAGCCATACCTGCACCCATCACCGCCGCCAAGGACAAGGGCAGACTGCAGCGCATCACTCGCTCTGCTGACAGGGTGATCGGCTGCAATCTGCCGTCGCTCCACGACAATGTTCGCTTCAAAGACCCTGAAGCGAGGGAGAAAGATTGAAGCCGACCTCTCTCACCCCGGACATAAACTCTTCGAGCCCCTTCCATCTGTGCAGGAGGATGAGGTCCATCAGGACCAGGACCTCACGCCACACCAACAGTTTCTCATCAACAAAGCCCGAGACCCCCACTGACTCCATCGTCCCCAGGACACACCGGTACACTCCCCTTCTATGATTCTATATTTTAATACACTTGACACTTTTACAGTACACTTCTGTTATCTGTCTGTCTGTGCACTATATTTTATATTTGATTGTACATTTCAATATGTTTCTATTTTTTTTTTTGCACTGTGTTGATTGTTTAATCTTACGCACTATCCACCACGTCAAATTCCTTGTATGTGCAACATACTCTGGCAAATAAACGGTTCTGATTCTGATACAGCAACTGTCCAAACCAACCGCACCAGAGTTTCATTAAAAAAAAAAAGACTAAATGTTGGCTAATGAAAGCGCCCTTACCTAAAGAAACTTACAGTCTAATATTACAAACAAAGGGAGGCAGATACTGAACAGCTGCCGTTAGAGGAATGTACATTATTTATATACATATATAGCTTTCTGGGCAACAGTTATTGTACAGAAATCTGTAGACAGTGTACTACCATGTATTCATTTTCATGGGTGAAGGTGATAAGGGTCTCTTGAAGGCCCAGTTGATATCCTGATAAACCTGGGCTGACTATTTGCTGCAGATGTGTCTGTATTTATGGCTGAAAACGCTAAATGGAACTATCTATTTTACTAAGTGAATGTTAACAGCCTTCATCCTGCATGACTCACGTTACACAATATTCACACAGGGAGAAGATCTCTCTCTCTCTCTCTCCCTCTCCCTCTCTCTCCCCCCCCCCCCCCAATCAGGTCATTCTCTTGAAATACACCCTATAATTTATGAATCTATGTGGTATTTTCCATTGATTCTCAGGGTAACTGCACAGTAGCTGCATCAGATTTACGGGATATTCACTGCAGGCATGTTACCTGTAGGGCTGTGATATAAGGGGACATGTTTCTGTTGGAAGGCAGCTGTTATTAAAAGGCGCTGTGAGGTTATGGATTCATGTTGAAAACTCTGGGAGACGAGTGAGAAACAGCTCGACTGCAGCCCCTGATATATATACATATAGTTGAACTCATTCATCTTTAGGTCTTTCCTGTTGCGTACATTTGCCTTGACTGCTGACAAAAGTCATCCTAAAACAATAGCGTCTAACCTTAGACTGCACAACTGCGTCCAGCTGCATAGAGAATGAGTTGGAAATGTATCTAAACCCCATTTTTATATTAAGTTCAACTCAAGTATTTGCTATTATAAAATATTAAAAGCAATGATAAACATTGAATAGACAATCAATACGGAGAGAAACAAGATAAAATCTATAAAAATGTGTTTTAGAGGATAGATGACGGGGTTTCTTTAACTATGGTTTCTAGACCTGGTTCACCCATCTATACTGGATCGGATAATCTGGGGGTTCATTGCTTCACATATAGGCTATCTGATGTTTTCATCTGGACGGTTAAGACGCATGCTTCGTGATTTATTCGCTAATTTGGTTATCAATGTGCTCTGTCACGTTCTGCTTTCATTGACACACAAAGTGTTCCAACTAAGCCTCACTTCAACATCGTCAACGTTGCTTTATTATTCGTTTGTAAACAAATAGTCATTCTTGAGCAGCATTATTTAGTGAACTCACTATTGTAGACTGTGCTAGTTCCATGCCAACAACAAAAGTAAATAAATCAACAAATACATAAAATAAACAATATTCTTAGCAGCAAATAGAGTTCAACCACACAGCTGCTCCCCTTATTAATAACTAGGTATTAAACAAATCAATATACACGTAATAAATTGCTGGTATTGCCTGTCTGACTTGTGTGGGTTTTATTGCTTTTGAGACGACAGTGGCCAGCATCTACTCAGGAAGAACGTAGCCACACTTTCAGTCTTTTTCTCCGGTCTGCCACGATGTGCGTCTCACACCGTACTGAGCCCGAGTGTGTGTCAGAGCGAAGCACGACTCAGAAACACAGACACAGAAACGGAAAGAGAAGGTCTGCAATGCTGACTTTTTTTTTGTATTTCACTCCGGAACTTCCAAGGCGCCGACAGCAGCGGGGGGGGGGGGGTCAAAGCTTCAAAGCATTCGGGTCAGCCTCAGGAGCAACATCAGAAAACACTTGTTCAGATAGATAGAGGGCATATTTTCTTGTTTAGTTGGGAAGACTTGGTGGCATTATGATGATATGATTGTATGTTACAACATTCTGTGAGCCCAATTAAAGTGTCCAGACCAATAGATTAATTTCAGCCAGAAAAAAAAAACAAAAAAACGCCCATATATATATATATATATATATATATATATATATATATATATATATATATATATATATATATATATATATATATATATATATATATGCAAGATAAAAGTGTTCCAGCTTTGAATGTGAAACTACTTCATCATGAGCTTGAAGAACGTTCCGCTCTGGGTAATGAGCGATCCCTCAGCGCTGAGGACGGCCTCATAGGATTGATTTTTTTTTTGGGGGGTTTTTAATCTGTTTCCTCAAAGAATTTCTCCTTGCCGGAGCTTTATCTCTTATTGCCCTCTCTCCTCTCCTCTCCAATCCAGATGGTCTGTAAGCTCAAAGACTGCCAATCTCCTCATTTTGTAATTAGCAGCCTTTCATATTCACTCTGTCTCTCTCAACTCTTGAGCAAATAACGGCGCCCAAAAGATCTACCGGGTCATAAACGGCTGCCGTCACGCAGAGAGGAAGTGCAGGAGGGCTCTCTGACGATGCAACCCACTTCTGAATGAACACTGGACAATCCGCAACATCAGAGTGTGATATCTAGCACGTCAAGAGGAAATCCAAACGAGGTTTTTTTTTGTTTTTTCTCTTCTGCGCATGGAGAAACGGGAGGAACTGAGAAGTGCCTCTGCCCCTCATCTTAAACATGCAACATGGCCAAGAAGAGAGGAAAATCACATGGACCTGACTAGACGTGAAGGGAAAAAAAAAGACTGTGATTCTCTGTGTGTGTTTATGTCCTGCCACAGTGAACACCCTGTGGTTCACAGAAGGTAAACAATAAAGAAAAAGTCTGCCTGGTCCTCTGTGAGCTGGGAATAGCTATTAATAGCCCATCCTATAATTAAATTAAACCTCATTTCAGCACAAAGGTAAAATCAATCTCTACAGCCAATGAGAGACTTCAGAGCGCTCGATCCCTCCTCAAAAATGTGTCGTTCACAAACACACCTTCCAGGCATTATCATCCTGGATGCGATTTATCTGCAGTGCAGCTACGCAGATCAGCACTTGCATCGGCTGTACACGGGCTGCTACGCCTGCACACTCTCCCCTTCCGTCTATGCAACGAAGACCACACACGCTATCCAGCTTCTGTGAAGGCATTACATTATAAAGTGCATGCTCTCATGATTTTAAATGAGGTCTACAGTATGCACTGGGTGAAGAGGCAACCACTTGATTGCAGCTGGCTGGTGAGGAGATCACAAACTAACTATGATCCGAACTTTAATTGCCGTACATGATTTAAGAGTTTGATTGTGAATTTGGGTTAGGGTTAGGAAACGAGTTGGCCTGAAAGCTAGCATTGATGTTTTTCCCAACTAATTTAATCATTTTTATCTTCCGACAAGCAGAGCATTAGTATTCATTTGGAGCGGTGCTTCTGGTCACCTGGTGAATGTGAGTCCAAGATTCTCTGCTCTGTTAGCTCTGTGAAAAATGTCGTCTCTTTAGCTGCTACATGCTCCACTAGGTGGTGCACACACAGCTCCCAAAATGACCCCAACGGTAAACGTGCCTGTTGGAAAAAAAAAACCACGGTTAACGTCGACAGCCTTACGCTTGATTTACGGTCGACGGATGAGCGAAGTGTCCGCATGGCCAAAGTGACGTCACACCATCAGATGGCGATTGGCGATTATTTTCTCGATCAACCGATATGTTCGGTCTATAAAAATATTGATGTCAGGTGACGTCGTAAAAAAAAAAAAAAAAAAATGCTTGTCTTGTCGGATAAACTGTCAAAAAACGTAAAAGTTCAGCTCAGTTTATATGAAGGTAGATTTGTGTCTTTATTACGCAAAAAAAAAAATATGTTTTGAAAGCAATTTTCTCGCACTGCAATCAAAAATCAAGTTTGTAAGTGAAAATATATAACAGAACTGAGAATAAATTATTTGTTAGTTTTGCTTATGAAACTATAATTTTTGGTTGCAAAACAAAAACCTTTGCTTTCAAAACCAAAAGCTACGGTTTCAAAACGAAAAGCTACGGTTTCAAAACCAAAACCAAAATGTAAAGCTACGAGTTGAGTTTGGACGTAGTGGGCGGGGCATACGCTGCTGAATGAGCCAGGAGTTTCTATTGGTGGGTTCGACTTACGTTACATGCACGCAGAAAGTGAAGCTTCATGTCAACAACGCCTCATGTCGTTCTTTAAAAAAAGAGACTCTACGACACTAACAACATGAAAACAAAGTGAAGTGCTAACAGAGCAATAGAATGTCAACTTACCTCCATGCCGCTCATCACAGTAACCTCTACAGTGGAAGTAGATGCCGGGATCCAAGTCGAACCCACCAATAGAAACTCCTGGCTCATTCAGCAGCGTATGCCCCGCCCACTACGCCCAAACTCAACTCGTAGCTTTACGTTTTGGTTTTGGTTTTGAAACCGTAGCTTTTGGTTTTGAAACCGTAGCTTTTGGTTTTGAAACCGTAGCTTTTCGTTTTGAAAGCAAAGGTTTTGTTTGCGTAATAAAGACACAAATCTACCTTCATAAGTTTACTGCCAGGAAACACAACAAAACTGGCAAAACGTTCACATTTGAGAGAGCGGAACCACCGAGTCCTTCGACAGCGTTGCTTGAAAAATGATTCACGCAGTAAATTGAGCATCAAAATTGCTGCCGATTCAATTTCTGTTGATCGACTAACAATTTCAGCTCTACAAAGGAAAATTCAATTTCTGATTGACAATCCGACTGGTTGCTCTCTGACAGCTGCTTCCAATTAATCACCAGCGTAAATTAGCCGAAACCCATAATGGTAATAACCTACCTAAAACATGTACTGCGTACTAGATTTTAAAAGGTGTTTGTGATGTAGTCCAGCATTAAAGAGCTGAGCGTGAAACCAAAATTAGAGACTCTGAAAGCTTCCTCATAGCCGCAAATCTGCGATTCACTAAAGCGGAGATAGAAAAACACAGTTTCTGCCTCACACTCTGTGTTCAGACACCAGTGTGACGTCAGGCCATTTGGCAGTGACAAACAACAAGCAGACCGGCGCCCGGCTCCAGGTGAGACGGCCCCCCCCCCCCCGCCACCGCCTCGTCTCCGACCTCAAACGGCAGCGGGGAACCGGCTGCTGTGTGCATAGCGAAGAGCTGCTCCCCGACACAGGCCCGGTGTGCTTCCCCATGACAAGCGCCTATTAAATTGAAATTAGCACTGTTTTGTATGATCAAATAAAATAACAGAGGTCACGGGCTGAATGCATTAGCGCAGGCCTCGGTAGAATTCAGAGAACATTGTGCGCTGCTTGTTGATCAGGCTGTCTGGAGACCATTTGCCAGGACAACAGCCCGACACACAACCAGCTGTTGTGGCATAATATAATACATAAAGTCTGTCATGTCTTAAACTGAGTTGACTGAGCTGGATTCGGGGTATCACTGACAGCATCAAATAAAATATTTGTTTGCGGAAAAAAATGTGCCAGCAGTCTATTCCCGAAACAACGTGGCAAACATGACAGATTCAACAGTAAAATACTGGCAAACATTCACGGTTCACCTTCACAGAGGCGGAGAAGGAAGCCGAGAGAAAAAGAGAGAGACTGTTCATCAGCATCCTTCTGCTCTATTTTTAGCTTGACGCTGAATCTCAGCAAAACAGCAGGTAGGCTACCCATTTATTCTATTTGGACAGCAAATGAAAAAATATACCACTTCGGACAGATCCAATTTCATCAAATATGACAAATAGGAAATGCTCCGAGGTGCCATATCTCACACTGAGCGCGGAAATGGTTCATAAAGTCTTAGGGAGGACAAACAGTAGGGATCAGTTAAGACTCTGGGAGGGAATGATGACGAAGATGACTAAAAGAAAAATCTAAAATTCTGAAAGAGATTTGGCAGAACAAGACTCTGGCTTCAGAATGCAGCTGGAACTGAGCATCAGCATTTCCCTATACAAAGTCAAATTAAACAAAAAAACAACATGGCCAAGAGTCAATTGTCATCTTTGAATGTGTATTCAACAACATTAAGAGTCTGCAGCCATGCTAGCAGCCCTGTGCGGTTGTCCTAGCCGCAGCGGTGCCTTGAGCTAAATGCTAACGTTATTATGGTAAACTAATAAACTGGACATCTGAAGTGTTGAATAAATTTAAATATTATCCAGATACTGACGCCAGATGAAACGTTAAAGGACCAGTGTGTTGGACTTAGTGGCATCTAGCGGTGGGAATGCAGAATGGTAACCGACTGAATACCCCTCCCTTCCCTGGCCTTCAAGTAACAGAAAAAATGCAAAAGGCTCCCTCTACAGCCAGTGTTCGGTTTGTCCATTCTGGGCTACTGTAGAAACATGACGGCGCAACACGGCAGACGAAGCCAGAACCAGAATGATTCTTAGTTTCAGGTGATTATACACTAATAAAAACATAGTTTACTGTCAATAGATGCCCCGGAATCCTACACAAAGGACCTCAAAAGGCATCGCTTAAGTGACTACAATTCATCTTCAGGGGGACATGAATGTGTGCACCAAATTTCATGGTAATTCATTTATCAAGACATTTAATCCAAAAACCAAAAAAACGCAACGTCATGATGGCGGCGCGAGGGGAAAGCCAGGGATCACGGACCACCAAAGTCATTAACAGTACATCATCTGGGAAACATGAATATTGTAGTTCACACCAATCCATCGAGAAATGTAACGGTATGAATCAAAATATGGATCTAGTGGTGAGGCTACATTCAGGGGATCAAGGAAGACAAAACATGTCATGGCAATCCAGCCAATAGTAAGTTAGTTGAGATACCTCAGCAAGGACCAAAAGTGATGGACCAACCAAATGATCGAAAACAAAAACAAAAAAAAGTCTCTGTTTGAGTCACACCTGCTTTGTTTTGAGGACTGACTCAGCACAGCCCCCATCATTCCTGAACCCTCATTACTGCTCGAACCATCTTAGTCAGTGATTCTGGGCACAAGGCCATCGTTTCTGCAGAAGCTGAAAAAAAAAGGCGCTGTAAACTGTAAAGACGGTCCATAAATGCTTACTTTAATGGTGAAAGATTATGAAAAAATCTATACAGCAGTCCTATATTATCCTTGCCTTTCATTTCATCATCCTTACCCTAGATAACAGTGCCGATTTAGCTCTCATGTGAATGTTTAAACTAGAATTAAGAAGTGTAGAATCCCTTGCAGCCCTCTTATAATTGAAAATGACAAAAGATAAGATACCCAAGTGAAAGTCCTGAAATTATAAAAAAAAGTCCGCCCCGTCCACGCACACGTCCACTTTGAAGACACAATGATTCTACGAGAGCCGCTCTGCCTCACAAGTTATGACGTGAGCCGAGGTCAAGCGATATTTAATGAAAACAGAAACGCTGCCTGCTTGAAATATGAACGCGCGACCATTCAATGGGCGTACTGCCCGCTGCTTTGGCTCTACCACCGGCCTGCTGGATCCCCATCGCAGGGTCCCCATGATTTCATAGAGCTGGGGCTGAAATGATGCAAAGGCCTCACAGTGTAGTTCCCATTAGCGAGGGAATTTTTTTTTTACGGTGAGGCTCAATGCAAGATAATTTAAGATGAACTGAAGAGGCCATCCAGTTGCAGCTGAAAAACAAACAAAAAAAAAGACTCTTCCATGCATTCAAAGAACCAAATTTGTATTGTGAGATTGTGGAACAAATTGTCGGTGACCTGAGAGGCTGCACCTGACATCTTCAAGTACAATTGACACAGATTTGGCACACGTGAACATGCAAACAAACTGTGTACGAACAGCGACCCGGACATCCGCGCCTCGGTTTCCGAATGAGAATGACCTTCAGCATTTTACGTTTGCATTTATTCCTGTTCGTGTTTGTATCATTTACAAGGTCTTTTATTAACCATGTTACTGGCTTGTGCCTCATGTCGGAGCTACTGTGCTGCCAGTCTTTCTTCAAATCCTCATAGCTCTATTTCAAATTAGAAAACCAATGCACTCCTATGTAATTGTTGGCCTCGGAGTGATTTAAAAAGACACGACGCAAGATAAATCCAGATTCAGAAAATGCATTGTCTAAATTTAAGGAGCCCAAGTGGAGATTTAATGGGTTGATCTCAGCCCGGCACTTCTTCTTGACGACAGGAAAATATTGTATTCCATTTCAGAGACGATCCACTTTGCATGGCAGTGCACCCTCATATCCAGTGAGGATGTAGACGGCAATATTTTAAAGCCTTAACCATATTGAATAAAATCCCCTCTCCATTGTGACACGTATTGTCCCCACTGAGAGTAATAATGATCTGATATTTTATTGATCTCCTAGCAGGGAAATTCTCTTTCTGCCCTCGCTCCTCGTGGAAAAGGGCGGAGCACAAACCCCACATACAAACAAGCAAGCCTGAAGCTGAGAGAGATTTAGTGACTTGCTCAAAGGCTCTTCAGCTGTGCAGAGATAGACCCCGGACCCCCCACCGATGAAAAGCTGGACTAGACACAATGCCCCCCCCCCCCCCCCCCAGCAGGCCCCAGCATGAATGTCAGGTTTTTACATTAGCTAGAAAGTATAACCTGTGTGTTGTTGCATAAAATACACAAATAAAAGAAAGTCACTGGGTGGTCTATTACGCCGCTGAAAATTGCAGTGCTTTCTATTTCATCTACTTCATCTATTGCCTCTTTCTTTGAGCCAGCATACTGTTAAGGCAAAACTACGTTTGAATGGGCAACAATAAAGCGGTTATGCAACAGACATGTCACAACCTCAGAGCGCAGCTGTCCTGTAAACACTGGCGCACACACCTCATATCCAATTAACAATCAAATGAGCTGCATACGAAACCGCCTGCTATTATTAGCAACGCACTGAAGTCCTCTGGATTATTCCGGGGTTAATATTGTCCTGGATATGAATTTTTTGAATATAGTGCAATTGTATGAATAGAGCGCATGAATAGAACAACAGCACGCATTGTGCGCTATTTGTGTCCTGTTGATGCTGTGACCTGATTGGAGATTTCAGCAAAAGTTTCTTTTGTATTTACTAAATACGCTCACATCCTGAATTGTAATACGTGTCAGCTGTTACCAGTTTTTTTTATGTGTGTGTGTGTGTTGTTGTTTTTTTGCCTATGGGACCCTGCAGCATCACCGAATCTGACGGGTCACATATTTCGATGGAACACTGGACCCGCAGAGACAGACAGGACAGACAGACAGATATAAGGACAGACCAAGCTGGACAGTCCACCGGACACGGACACACGGACACACACACACACACACACACACACACACACACACACACACACACACACACACACACACACACACACACACACACACACAGGTCCGTTTTCAGACCGTCGCACATTCCTACAGATTGCCTCCAAACATGCAGCACGCGGGGCTGTGCGCGCGTGCCAACATCCAGCGGCACGAGACGCGGGTGTCTACCTGTTAGCACGAGACTGTACACGTAGCGTGCCCCTTACCTTTTCCTCTCGTCTCCTTTGACATAGTGTCCTCTCCCGCGTGTCTCCGTCTCTCTGCGGTCACTCAGCAAAAGCCGTCACGTGAAGTCTGCGCGTCAACGTGTCGTCGGACAGTTAATTAAACGGCGGCTCTTCCTCCTCCGTCCCTCTCCCGCCCGCTGCACCTTGACGCCTGCCGGACTGAAGCGGGGGTGAAGCAGGCACGGGGAGCTACAGCTGCCGCGTCGGTCTCCTCTCACCGTGGGGGGGGCGACAAGAATAGAGGAGAGAGAAAAAAATACTAATTCTGCAGCTGAGCTCTCATTCACCTGAGTCAAGTCTCGGAGCCTCTGAGCATCGACCCGCCCATGCCGCAGACATACTTTGGGTATTTGTTGTATCTGTGCAGACTTGGCTCACATGTCATGCCCACCCTGCAGCTCTCTCTCTCTCCGCTAACATCAGCCAGAGTTCCCCCCCCCCAAAAAAAACAAGACCCTGGTCTGCAGCTCGACTGCCTTCCAGCAGTGCGCGTGATGCTGAATGGCGTCCGTCCTCTTTTCCTCTCACCGTGTCTGACTTTGCAAAACGCTCATGAATAGCCTATCCTAAGTGAAGGGAGGGGGGGGGGGGGGGGGGGGGAGCTGTTGTGAAAACACAAATCATTTCCATTGGATGTATTGATGTATGGAAATAACCCAATGTGTTGTATATAAACAAATCAATGTAATGTCACACAAGTAGCCCCTGTTGTAGACTTTATATTTCTTATATGTAAAAGAAGATGAGGTATAGTGTTCTACACTGATGACTACATTTAAAGTTAAAGTGAACGTCATACAGGGTGTGGTTGTAGCATATCTGCTATAGGCTATATAAAATAATTAATATTCCTGTCTGCACAGGAATATAAGACGCATTACACATGTCAAATACAAAGTAGGTAAAAATCCTTGCGAGTGTCACACATAAGCCTGTATTGTATAGGCTACAGGACGGCTACACAAAGCCTTTTTTAAGAGGATGAAGAAAAGATGAGGTGTAAGGATGAAGAGCAGGAGAGACACTAAATCACTGCAAACTAAGGATGAAGGGGTGACAGCTAAAACACCTGTCAACCGTCCATCACCGAAGCAGCAGGTAGACCGCCTTGGTCACGTAAGAGGGCAGGAGAGAAAATCAAGAAGTGCCTCAGAAATATGAAATAAAGCCCTCTGCACGAGGACGATTCCTCTTCTCCCCTGTCGCTTCCTAGGGATAAAAGAGAAATGAAGCATATGAATCAAATCCTTTTAAATCCTGTTGTGAGATCTGGTCTAACCTGACGGATGCTTTACCTAATGGGTGCCTCTAATTCACTTTTAAGCTCATCTTGACCTGCACTACTGCAATACCTGACCCGAATTAGCTGCAAAATAGGAGTTCTCACTGAGCGCTTAAACATTACGCTGTATAGCGAGGGAGGCCGCCGTGACGTTGACACCTGCTGTGTTTAGCCCTCCTCCTCCTCCTCCTCCTCCTCCGCACACAGCAGGTCACACAGTCCCAGAGCGACGGTCGCAGGTCACACAGTCCCAGAGCGACGGTCTGGTCGGGGTGTCATTTGGCAGCCGCGTCCACACAAATGAATATTGATGGAGGAAAAAATGCCTGTGGCCGAAAACGTTGCCCTGGAATCTGAGAGCTGATACGCGCTACGTTTCCAAACTCTACGCGAGGAAAAGATGCAGCCAATTTGTTTTTCGTCATGAAAGCCAGTGACAACACACTGCTGGTCCGGCACACTGAGCCGAGATCCCACAAAGAAAAAAAAAAAAAAAAATGGGACAAAGCCTCAAGGCCAGGAGGCCAGCAAGACAGATAGCACTGATTACACCAAACGGCTGCACTGACTGGATACAAGTGAAATAAAAAAAACCCAAAGGCTAATTGCATTAAGTGAATTTCTTCTGCAAGAAGAATTCTCTCCATGCCACTGAGCACATAACTCTGAATCCTACAGCGGGTCCACATCAAGACAGGTTGATTTTACAGCAACATGAAAAACGGAGAAAAGAAAAACAGCAGAGAGACCACCAGACCAGAGGCGTAAAGTGTGTGTGTGTGTGTGTGTGTGTGTGTGTGTGTGTGTGTGTGTGCGCTTCACTCCTCCGACTCCAAATATGTATTTAATTCACAGCTGTAGCTCCTGGTTTCTTCGTCTTTTTACTTGCAATAGAAAGGTTATCGAGTTCCATTGCGGTATAAGGATATGAATACTTCATCCATCTTTTGATCAAGCATCATTTCAAAGATACATTTTATTTGGTTCATGATCAACAAGTGCACGGTTGATCATTTCTGCTTCAATCTGAAACCATTAGGTAAACAACCGAGGCTCCGCTCAGCAGACAGGAAAGCGGGAAGTTGAACGAGTTGATGAGTGAGGATCAAGGTGAAGCCGCTCCTCCCGCTGAAGTGTGTTATTCTTCTCCTCCATCTTAACACCGTCGTGGGTTTTTCTCCATAAGTCTCGCTGCATCCACCGCTTCAGACTGGCATCGTGCTTTGAGGTCGACAGAGAAGCTTTTCAGCCTCCCGATCCATCGGTGTGAATTTGGTCGACTCTCTGCAGGGACTCATGCTTCTTCACTTGTTTCATAACTAGCTTCTGGCTCTGAGAGCGTTGATTATCCCCCCCCCCCCCCCCCCCCTCAAAAAAAAGAAATGCAAAGCCGCGTCTGAATTAATGATACAAACAGTCAAAAGCTGCCCAGCAGTCACAGTTGTTTTATGAGATCCCAGAAAGCAAATAAAGCCTGAAAGTAATTTGGACTAAAAGGAACTTTCACGAGGCGGAACATGCAAACAATGCAAAGTATTTGCATGACAGATGGTTCAGAATAAACCATCCCTCCAACAGAACATCATCACGGCAAACGGGAGCGATAAGCCATTAGATCTAGTTGAAGTGGAGCATTAGCTGAACACGTTGCATAAGCGGCCCGCGCGTCGCAGCGCGGCCTTGACGCACCTGTACGAAGTGGAAGTGGCCTTTCTCTCTCTCTCTCTCTCAATACATCATGAATACATCGCAGCCCCAACTCTGAAATTAGCTCCGACAGTGAGTCACTGCCGGCTGGTGTCAAGGTCGAACCTCTCTGACCGTTTGAAATGATATGTGAAAACCAGTGCTAATTCTAGACGACGAACTGTAACATCTGCTTGTGAATGTTCAAGCTTATGTGATGTGAAGACAGCAGGGAGACAATTCTCTGGTTTCGCTGACAACACAGTCTCACGGTCAAAAGTGGTGCCAAAATATGAAAATATATCATCTCTTAAATGTCTCTTGGCAGACTCGTTTGACATTTCATGAACCATAACAATGAAAAATTGTCCGAAATTTGCACACAGTCGTTTCGCCATTCGCCGACGTTTCCCCCCCCCCATTGGTCCTGGACCGCGAAAAACAGAAACAGAAGCTGGAGCTGGAGCCTGTGAAAGAGCGCACGTCTTCAGACGCCCACGCAGAAGCCAGCAGGAGAGACAGAGAGTCCAGGCAGCTGATTCAATGTGAGCTAATTCGTTCAGTCACTGCATGTCCCCCCGTCAAGGGCTGGTCCCCAGAGGCCAGCGCGACATCTGGACGTGTCCCCTCTGCTCCGACGGCACGGCTTTCATGTTGCTCTCAAGGGGCTCGGGCATTTTCTTGGTCTGCCGAGTCCGTCCTTTGATATTTCGCATTCAGAATTGACATTTCTCCCCATTATGATTCAGTTGGCCGGTGGCAACAGTATATAAACTAGTGGTCATATTCTATTTGGCTCTGAGGGAAATAAACAAACAGAAATCAAGAAAAGCACTGAAGAGATCATTAGAAAAGAGGTGTTAAACAAAAAGAATAAAAAGAATGTCGACGCGTTTCTCTTTACTGGATGACACATTTACCAGTGAGGGCTGTTTGGACCCTTTATTTAGACATTAAAGCAAAAGAGGAAATCAAGTTGTCCTTGGCTTCCAGCATCATTTCGCTGGACAAATGATTAATGCAATTAATTTACTTCCGTATTCCAACGTGAAAATAGAAAGTGTGCGTAATCCTCAGGGAGATTTAAACCAAGTGCAAGGGGAGGGCGGTAATCTTATAATCCTCCGTAATGTCGTAATGGTCTCTCCAAGCTTATCGAAACTAAACTAACTTTCCCAGCGGAATTCAATCACAGATACGGATGGACCCATAAAGAGCACCGCGACCAACGCTCCCTGTACAATCCAACAATCTCGTCCGCTTCATTACAAAATATATCTACAATACAAATTAAATAGAGATCTCTGTAAATCAACAGAATAAGTACACGCGTGAAAGAGTTTCATTCCAAAATGAAACATACGCCTGAGAAAACTACGTCACGGTCCTTGGTCGAGAAAAAGACCCGAGGCCTCTGATATTTACATCTTTTGTGGCAAAAGTCTGAAAATGCAGATTTTCGCCGAAAAATAAATACACATAGTGTGTTGTAAGAAACTGCTACATCCGTGACGCTGCGACATCCTATTGGCTGACCGAAGCAGGAGGCGACCGGGTCGGAAGAAACTCGGAGGTGAAGACGGCCTCGGCGTACTCCTCCACCACATCCTGGAACTCTGCCGCCACGTCGGCCACAGCCTCCGACAGCAGCTCCTCCGCCAGCCTGAGGGACACGAAAGGAACGCAGGAATTAGGAAAAAAGAGAGACATTCTCCTTCAAAGCAAGTCTCAAAGACGAGTCCTGGAGGTCAGTCGGTTAAATGGAGAAACATACAAACTTTAATATCATGGCAAAAGTCAGAATCTAATCTCTGGCAAATAATGTTCTGCATCACAACAAAACACGTGATTTCATAAAACTAGAAAAGAGTCAAGACAATGCGATGGTTGTGATATTCCCCTGTTGTTATTTATTGTTCTGGCCAATAGATTTGAGACTATAATTGCTAAATAAAAAAGTCAAGGTACAATAAGATATCTATCTATCTATCCATCTATCCATCCATCCATCCATCCCTATATCTATATCTATATATATATCTCTTAATGAAGGAAAATGACTGAGCAGATTGGTGCAGCACCAAGCTAAATTTTGGTGTTTTTTTTTTTAAATCACTATCTGGGTCAACACACGCCAGGAGACTGAAGCAGGCACACAGGAGATAAGTGCATGACTTAATGTGTGTTGTTTGAACCAGCTTGACCTTTTCAAGATTCAGTACAAGGATACTTTGCTCTCGACACTGGACACGGGGTGAGACAGAGCGAAGACTGGATTAGGAATAGCCACTAGGAAACGTGTATAACAGTAATAAGCTCTCCTGAAGGACTCTTCATATTCTGTATGGTTAACGCGCAAACATATCACTTACAAAAGAAGCTTAAAGAATTAATGTTTTCTGTGTTTTTTTCCGTGCTAAAGTTTTGCTATTTTGCAATCAATGTGTTAGCAGACAGAATTAATGTGGGGGGGGGGGGGCTCCACTGGGCCCATTACCAGAATAGCAGAGAATTTAGATGTCGATTTGTTTGTGTTTTCTCTGCAAAAAAAACACTGAGGTAATTGCATCTCCTCATACAATATCCACATTTTGCCACCAAATTCAGGAAAAAAGCAAACGATCCGTCGCTTGAAAACGTGGGTTCATTGATGTGGGATTGTTAATGAGCCAGTGGCAGAAGCAGTCAGGTCCCATGGGTGGGACTGTGGGCAGCAGCAATGTATCGAGCCGCTCGCAATCTCACACTGTGATGCAGAGAGAGGGGGGGGGGGGGGGGGGGGGGGGGGGGGATGATCTTTGGAAAGTTTAGAGCCGATATATAAAACGCATTCAGACTCGGAATGTTCACACAGATGAGAGGGAGTCTTCTGCATTGCAGCAACTTAAGAATTCTGTTAAGTATGCAAATTTGCGAGTGGGAGGGGAGAATAACGCACCAGAGACACTATGCAAACCATAACCTGCGCGATCCTCTCAGAGTGGGAAGACTGAACACGTCCACGGACAAAAACAGAGAGCAGGAAGGACAAATCTTGAGTGATAATGCTAATAAAAAAAAGGTAGAGATATTGTAACAAAGACAAAAAAAAAACTGATCACAGAATTCATTATAAGCACAGTTTAACTGCAGATTCGGATGTTCGGAAACATTCACTGATAAGTCTTTTACCGGTCTGCGATGGCCCAGGGGTTGAAGCTGCCGACAGACTCGTGAGCCACAAGTCGCAGGTAGGCCTCGTAGTCTTCCCGGTAGCGCCGGATGTTTCCCAGCATGCCGCCTGGCACAGAGATAACGGTCCCCCTGCTGCTCTCCGCTGGGCCCGGGAACACGGTGCCGCGTCTGGGCCGCTGCTCATCCTGGGACGCCTCATCGGTCAGGCTGTTCTCAGAGAGGATGCTGTGTCTGGAGAAAAAAATAAAAATAAAAAAAAAAAAAAAGACAAGAGGACGCTCACGAGGCGAGGCAAAAACGGGCAGGATTTCCGCGACACCCGAGCCTTCTGGGTAAAGGCCTTCTGAGCGCTGTGGAGAAGAGGGAAGGTAATATGCTGACGAGGGAGCCAGAGTGGAGTGCGGCGCCGTGATTGACCAGAAACATTTGCTGATATAAAGTCTGAGGATGATGAATTTAGGAGAGGTGTCTCTCGCCTCTTGCCCCCTTGATCAGGGTAGAGTAGGGGCTCAGCTGGACATTGCCATGGTCGAGCTTTATAATCCCGGCTGCTTGGACAAAATCAGCCCGGTTTGTTGCGACAGCGCTCTCGGTGCTATATTTAGTGTTCCCAAAGCAAAGTGCCTCTCTATTGTGCTCCCCAGGCCTCAGCTGAGCTCGTTTCTGTTTTGATAAATATCAAAGTGTCAGCACAGTCAACTCTGCATCCAGTGTGAAACGGTCGATTTACTGTCCGACGGGCGTCTGAGGACCAACGTGGTAAAAGGCAACAATGCAGCACTCGGTAAATTCACTTTTCTATTTACGGAGTCACAACAGCAACCACGCTTTTTTTTTTTTTCTCTTCTTTTTTTTTTTTGTGCCACATTCAAAAGACAACAAACACCATTCAGACAAAAAAAAAAAAAAAAAGACCAAGATTAACCTTGAATACATATCTGTGAAAAAGGAGATTCAACAACATCTCTGCTGAACATTCCAGTCAACGCGTGTTTCACGGGATATGCGATGCATCAAAAAAAAGTTGTGCGTCCGTTTGTGCCTCACGTGACACTCGGCCCACGATGACAACCGTGGCTGTACACAAAAGGGAACTACATGAAAAGGTTTAGAATATTGCTGAGTGGGGCTTTCATCTTTTCATTGATTTGTTTGACCTGCTGGTGCGGTCGTTCAGCGACAGCCAAGCGTGTGTGTGTGTGTGTGTGTGTGTGTGTGTGTGTGTGTGTGTGTGTGTGTGTGTGTGTGTGTGTGTGTGTGTGTGTGTGTGTGTGTGGGGAAACAATCGGCGCCTGCGTCTACGCTCCTCACCATGGATACATAAATCTTATCTGCCGCTCTGCTGATGTTTCCAAAGATGAAATCTCTCTCGCCCCTTTGTCTGTGTGGTCGCTTGATAGCTCTCACACGAGAGCACGAAAGGCAGCAAAAACGACTTTTTTGCCGTTTTGGAAATGTCTCTTTGGGAGGACGGTGTCACGTCCAGCGATGCGCGACAGATGGGTTGAACTACTGGGTGTCACGTTAACAATTACCTTTCCCCACAAACAGTGACGTGAACTCTCCCTCCTGAGAGGCCCTGATGTTGTAAAGTGGTGACTCATAGGTAACTAGCAGTGACCGCAATGACAGCCCGAGCAACTGAAAACCAAATAAAATCCGCTTTGTTTCATCTTTTACCAAATCAGCTGAAAGTAATTCTTTTGAAAATTGCATTCCCCATCAGTCCTCCCTTCACCGACTATAAAAAAGCACCTAAAAATTTAAATCGAGAAGTAATAACCTAAAAAGTAATTAAGCAATACAATCAAAGAAGCTTTAAAAAAATAAATGTCTGCCATCACTCGTTTCCTTCCTGTGTGTGTGTGTGTGTGTGTGTGTGTGTGTGTGTGTGTGTGTGTGTGTGTGTGTGTGTGTGTGAGATCTGCTTTCCAGCGACTGATGTGTCCCTCCGGACTGAGAAATGTGGGTTATGAACAGCCAATCAGGGCTGAGACGACAACACATGAATAGCTCTTCACACATTTCGCTGTTTCAAACCCCCCCCCCCCCCCCCCCCCCCCAAAAAAATCAAACCGTGCTATGCAGCTACACCGAACACCGACACACAAACAAACTGCATGTGTAGGCTTATTTTCCTTCATGCTGACGCAAGTGACGATGAAGCAACATGAAAGCATCCTGTCGTATATCCAAGTTTCCCTTTCTCCTAAAGCCCTGTGTACTTCATGCTGCACAACAGTATTTATGAGCGGAACTGTTGGCGGGTTTTCAAATATGGAGACAGACCTGAAGCTGGCTGCAGCTTCTTGTACCTACAGGGTTTATCCCAATAACACGTTTTATCATCTGGGAAATGAACTGCTCTTAATGAGGACAGTGTGTTGACTCTGGCACCAAACCGAGGCAGCGTCATTAAATCAAGAAATGTTTTTCTTGGGAGACTTTAATGCAGCTCTTTAGCTCCGGCTGTAGATTTAAAATAACTTTTGAATCGAGGGGAGTAAGTCACATTTTGGAGGAAAAAACAAACAAACAAGGTAGCTTGCTCATGTTTACAGAGCAAGGCCCCAAAAGAGCGCTCTATAAAACAATGAAGACAACTCCCCTTTCCATGACACACCAAATGACTCCCTTCTTCCAACTTTATTACTTCTAAAAAAAAAAAAAAGGGACTTTTCTCCGTCAGCTCTTTGGAAACACAAACATATAATTCTAGGAACATTTCAGGAAAATCTAAACTTTTCTTTCCAGACAAAAGTGCTTAATTATCCAAAGCAGTTGTCAAGTTACTACTAAATTGATGGGGGGTCTTCATTCAGAGCGGGAAAAAAATGTGACTAATGTGGACAATGTTTAGGATCTATGGTACTTATTTTAACAAATGACAACGAACATAATTGTTAAGAAGCAATCCTGGAGCCCCGTAATATTACTTCATATGCATCGCCGTCACCAATACAAGCACAGTTGTGCCGTCGCGTTTTAGCCGATTTAATCGATCCTCCCGTCTGACCGCGTCATCGTTGCTTCAGAGATGTTGAGAAGTGTCTCATGCAAAAAGAGATGCTGCGACGCCATGATGTGCGAGACAGCAAAGCGAGCCGCTCTCCATGCTGCCCAACGTATCCGTCGCTATCGATGTTAACTCAGGGACCGGTGCCGATCGCCAAAAACC
The DNA here is from genome assembly GCF_023349555.1 of Cebidichthys violaceus. Taxonomy (NCBI): domain Eukaryota; kingdom Metazoa; phylum Chordata; class Actinopteri; order Perciformes; family Stichaeidae; genus Cebidichthys; species Cebidichthys violaceus. Next base: position 22,558,232 of record NW_027176262.1, on the reverse strand, counting down.
AAACGGCGAAGAGATCTCACATGTTCCCATTAAAAACCTCAACCAACACTTTAACTTTATAAAGAACAGACACTTCTCATTAGGAGCAGACTAGTGCTGAAAGGCTGAGCCAATTCATTCATTGATGACGTCTTGTATTCTAGACTTGATCAAAGTAAAAAGAATCCTAATTACATCCACTGTGATTCAATGTGTTAGAAAAGAGAAAAGAGGTCCAGCCAGGTGCCAACGCTTCTTTAAAGGTAATTTGGACTGAGGATAAAAGCGACGCAGCCGGGTTCGTCTCCGTTTTATGCTGCAGGGACTCTAAAACACAGGAGCTGGATATTCTCAAATGACTTTGTCCCCGTTGAGAAGCTGCCAGGCTGGATACCTTTGAAGAGAGTAATGACTTAAAACACAACACCTCTTCAAAAAGACTAGACTCTAAATAGCTGACTTCCGTAAAGAAAAGAAAAGAAATAGAGCCATTACTTGATGGATGTGTTACGAAGACAGAGTCTATGATGAGTCACAGTGGATGTCGGGGTAAAGTATCCGACGAGGGAACGGAACCCGAGGCGCTGACTTAATTTGGTGCTTGAATTTGTTAAAAAAAAAAAAAAAAGCGGCATGCTGCTGGCTTAGTCTTGTGTCAACAACTTCCAGTCCTTTCGCTCTCTTTTCTCCACCTTCCAAGTTTCTCATTCATTTAAGCAGAAGAGCAGCTGCAGCCAAAGCCCTGGGCAGCGGAGGGTCTCTCTGTGGAGTCTGCAGCCCGAGTCCAGGAATAGACGCTGCCCTGGGTACGGTAGCCACCAAGTGACTGTTTGCAGGATGACTAAGGCCTCCCGGTGGGAGAGTGATTATAGGGCAACCACACGTCATGTGGGGGGGAGACGCGAAACACTCGCTGTGCGTCGCTGGAAAAACATTAACCACTTTACTTTTCATTAAGTCTAGAGGCCTAATTAAACCAGTGGTGAATGACTTCCTGTGGATGAGGCTGCTGTTGTTCTTGGAACAGAAGTTCACAAAAAAAAATAGTAATAATTAAAAACCCAACATTTTAATGTGTATATTTCTTTTTAAGCAGATGGTCATAATGTCATATAATCGTTAGTATTGTGTTGGAGCAGCGGCTACTTAAAATGGGGGCTTAGACCTTTAATTTCAGCTCAAAAGATTAAATAGGTCAAACCTTGGAACTGCACTCCAGTTAGTATTCTGGAAACACTCCAAAAATGTCCCTACTTCCTCTTCAAGATGAATAAAACAGCAAGGAGAGGAAGCCGTCAGCACAATATGAGCGGTAGAAATGATGTGTTGTATGATTGTTCAAAAAAATAAATAAAAAGGATGCAGCAACCCACCCGGTCTCCACAGTTTTCTCTAGGAGAATTTCGGCTGCAGAGCTCTGCCCCGGCACCGGCCTCGTGAGCCTAATTGGCCGAGGAGAGGCTGGCCTGGAGCACGGAGCGTGGCACTGGGGTCCTGGGAACAACAGATAGGAAGGAGGGAGGAAAGGAAGGGTAGAGGTAGTGTGTGTCCAGAGGGATGGAGTGGAGTGGAGTGGAGCAGGGGGGGGGGGGGAGACAGATGCACAAAGCAAGCAGAGCAGAGGCTCAGAATGAGAAGTGTTCGCCTACTCAGTTGTGGCGCTGTCTCCACCTACAGGACACATCAGGGAAATCCTTTCTCTACATGCAGTTAAAGAGGATAAAGAGGAGTGTGTTAGTGTTTTTTTTTTTTTTATTTACCTGCTGCTCCTGGTCTGTCCCAGTAAAGAGGGTCTGAGTAGGTGATGGAAGCAAACCGTCTCCTCACTTCTTCCTGGTCTCTCTGCTCAGAAAGCAACAGATAAATCCATATTATAAACAAACTGTCCGCCCGCCAGCAGACACTGCATCAGTAAGCAGCACCAGACCGACGGCCGTCACAGGAGTGTGCTCCATAAACATCAGCCCCGATCGCTGAACCTCCTCACCTGTATCTCCTCCATACGAAGCAGCATACTCTCCAGGGTGGGGGCCTGCAGCCTACGCCGGGCCGTGTCCTCAAACTGTCCGTCTGTCTCAGCCGCCCACGCCGCCCGCGCAGTGTCCTCCAGCAGATCCTCCAGCAGCGCCTCACTCAGCTGCTCTGCACTCCCTGCTGCCTGTGGAGGGAAACATACACACACACGCATGACACCAAAAATTCTAACTTTATTCAATAGCGAGGCCAAGTTTCCCCTCTTCTCCCCTGGGAAGCATTGGCAACCCCGCAGCGCAGCTCACCGTCTCTGCAGCCTGCTCAGACAGCCGGACCCTCAGCGAGGGGCTGATCCTCGTCCTGCACTCACCGATCTGCTGAAATAAACAAACTCAGTCCCACCGATCAAGCGTCCTTTCCTTCCTCTCAGTCTATAGAAACAATACCGCGACTCAGTCACATTTCATTTGACTTTTGTTATGCTGTATTGATTGTTCCCCATCTTCAAATAAAAGGTGACATGTAAAAAAAAAAAAAAAAAAAGGAAGGAAAGGGAAGTTATAATCTGTCACTACGCAGACAACAGACGAGTCTTCCTACCTGTGCTTCATCCAGAAGCGGCTGAATTCTTTCTCTGGCCTTCTGCTCGGCTCTCTCAGCCCACCGAGTTGGCGAGACAACTTCTGACCTGTAAACCAAAAACACACCCACACTGCAAGCTGTCACGGAAGTTATATAAAGCCAAACGCATTTTAACTGGTTTTCAAGCTTGTGTGGGGGGGGGGCAGTGTTTGTCAGCCTTGTTGTTTGCTTAAATATTCACATTTACTGCAAAAACCGGGTCATAACCATAAAAATTCCCATCCCTCGGCGTAGAGGCAAACCTCGTGAACACTGTAGTGAATTCATCCTGGTTTATTTAACCGTAGAGGCTGATGAATTCATTCGTACACTTACAACGACTCCAGCTGAGCTCAAAAGAGAGGCTGGTTTCAGCTTTAAGTTTACTAGAATATGTTCACTCCTTAAAAAAAAAAAAAAAGCTCCAGTCCCATATTAAATGTGTATAAATACTGTCAAACGTAGAGGCCTACAAACATCGTACACCAGGCTATTAGTCTTCATTTCTGTCTAAAACATATATTACTTGAGATGCTTGTTGTTGTGAGTTCATGGACTGATCGTAGTCGCGGCAGGTGGAGCAGCCGCCGTCAGAAGAACAGACCTTTCACCTCGT